>NC_065517.1:30421096-30539897 GCF_006386435.1 Epinephelus moara | reverse complement strand
ACCTTGGTTGTAACCAGTGGTTATTTGAGTTACTGTTGCCTTTCTATCATCTTGAACCAGTCTGGCCATTCTCCTCTGACCTCTGGCACCAACAAGGCATTTTCACACAGAGAACTGCAGCTCACAGGATATTTTCTTGTCTTCGGAACATCCTCTGTAAACCCTAGAGATGGTTGTGTGTGAAAATCCCAGTAGATCAGCAGTTTCTGAAATATTCAGACCAGCCTGTCTGGCACCAACAACCATGCCATGTTCAAAGTCTCTTAAATCACCTTTCTTCCACATTCTGATGCTCAGTTTGAACTTGAGCAGGTTGTCTTGACCATGTCTACATGCCTAAATGCATTGAGTTGCTGCCATGTGATTAACTGATTAGGATTTGCATTAACGAGCACGTGAACAGGTGTACCTAATAAAGTGGCCGGCAAGTGTATACAGTCTGTGTGAAGACACACAGAATGGCATACATTTAGAGTTCAGACTGGTTCCCTATAAGCCTCTCTTTCACAATGCAATTCCTGTCTGCCACCAGGTAAGATTTTCCAGGAAAATAAAAGCTCCATTGATGACACAAAGGAAGTGCGGCAATTATTGCACAACCCCACAGCTATTGGGAGCTATCTCAAATTACCAAAGAGTATCAGTGTTTTTTTGAAAGCCCACATCATTGTGTAATAGGTTTGCATTTCTGTGGCATTACAAGTTTGTTTGCTCAGTTCTGATATTAAATTACTTTGTCTCATGTCCAGACGTTGCACTAGACTTTTTCGTCGCTGGTCATTTTGACCGACAGGGTCATAAAAATCCGGTCATAATCTATCCGGTCATTTTAATTTTCGTTTTTAAATGATAATAAAGATATTCAAAGACATTTAGTTTTCATTTGTTTGTTTTTAATAAATCCAACAAGCAAGTTATAAAGTGTGCATTAGTAAGGACATGAACGAAAAGATGAACAGACATGAACACACCTGTGCCATTAGGCTTCTTATGTCAACAACACTACATGAAGCAGATGAATGACTTTTTCTCTGCAGTGTGAAAACGGCAGCCACTTAAACCACTGACAGTGCATAATATATTAACAAAGCAATTTAACAAAATTAAACAATTACAGATAAAATCTGAACAAAAAATTGCAAGAAATCAGCTGACTTGAACATAGTTCACCTGCGGCCTGAACTCTCAGTCACTTTCCTCCTCTTGCACATGGACTGGAACTCTGTGCTGGCTTGTGCGTAATCAAACACATGTAGTGTATTATCATTTCCTCTGAAGTTTTTGAACAGATGATCAGTTAGGGGCCCAGGGTCAGAAGTATATATGGTCAGGGTCAAGAAGGTATTTATGGCCCAGGGTCAAGGTTTGGTGAAGTCCAACTAGGGTGACTCTCTGTCGTCTGTTTGACTTTGTCTCACATTTCACAGAAACAACCGAGTTTATATAAAGCAGGGTATTTGGAGCTGCTTTTCAGAGCAGTTCACATTGGCCTCGAACCTCTCCAAGCATCTTAGATGTTTGATAGATGCTGTACTTCTTGTAATAAACCTTTTCTTTATGCAAGTGTCATCGGAGTCTCCTTCATCACCTTCACATCATCGCTATTTAAGAAACAACACACATCAAGGGAGGTTGCTGCAGAGGTGATTGTCATTAAGTTTTGTACTTTTGCCTCGGACAGACGACTTCTCGTGGCTGTTTTGATGTTGTTCTGAAGGCTGAATCCGCGCTCTGCTGCCACACTGGAAACTGGAATTACCAGCGCCACTTGAGCCACAGTTTTAAAGTCGGGGAACATTTCTCCCAGAGAAGGTATCAGAAGTTGGCAAGACTCTCTGAATGAGGGGTTTCCTGATCCTGCAAGCACTGGCTTCACCGGGAGGAAATCCTGCAGCTTGCGCTCCTTCTGCACCAGTTGTTCACCTGCACCGGTGTGTGAGCCGTAGTGGTCACAGACACGCTCCAAAGCCTCCTGTCCATAGCTGTTCAGCGCGAAACCGCCGGCAAGTGGGCTGGGGTGGTAATTGCAACTGGTCAAAATGACCGATGGTCTTCAGATTTTCTGGTCATTGTTGTAAAAAACCAGTCAATGACCGAGAATATCTGGTTAACGTGACCCCTGCTCATGTCATCAGAGCTGCTGTGTTAACAAGCTGGCAACGTGAGGTTAGGTTTCAGTTTGACCTGTTGTGGTTCATGTAGAGTCGTACAAGGATGATGCTTCTTTGTAGACCAGCTCAGAAGTTAGCGCCACCCTGGTTCCCTTGAAATGAGCCAGTGGGATTTTTCCATTGTATTTTGGATTATTGCAGAAAATAAACTCTGTGGCTCTGAGGCTGTTTTGCTCAGTACGATCATCTTAATAAATGAATGCCACCTTTTTGATTTGAAAGGGTGAATACAATCACCCGTAGTAAAAGCTAACGTCAGGCTATAAACGAACTAAACCAAAGTCACATGACTTCAAATTTGCTGCCACAACGAGGCTGTGAAGTAACATGCTCATATTTAACCCAAACAATGCGTAATGTGACTGCAGTTGGTTCGGATTGAAGCTGGAACACGTTCTCACCACAAACGAACCGAACTGAGTTCGTTTGTAACCAGACCGAGACCACCTCTTCAAGAAGGTCTCATTCTGGCTGTTTTGGTGCACACCTGAGTGTGATTGCTGTGTTCACACCTGCCCAAACGAACCGCACTGAGGGGGCAAATGAACTTGAGTTCGACTGGACCGAACCGAACCGAACAGGGCAGGTGTGAAGGCACCCTTAATATCATGTTATACCTTAAAACCTGAATACTGCTGCAACCCTAGTTGTCAAGTAGTGTGACAAAGTACTTATGTCATTTATGAATATCATAAATACCTCATATTAATTGTAATTGTTACACTGGCAAGCTTTCATTATCTGTTTACATACCATATATTATTTTAAATTAATGTCACCTATGTTTCACAGGGGGAGATATAGTAACGAACAAACAATAAAAAAATCTTTTAAAAAATGTCCTTAAAGCTACACTTCATTATATTTTAGTTTGTTCATATTCATTTATTATTTATTTATGTGTCATTCCAAACATTTGGCCCGCCCCACAAGGAATTGCAAGACATCAGTATTTGAAAAACATCTTGCAGTTTTGCATATACAAAGATTGTAGGAAAGGAAAAGAAAAGAAACACAAACTCAAAACAAAACAAACCAATATCCCAAATGAACTGTTCACATGAAGAACTATTTAATATCTATGGATGATCTCGATAAAGACCTTTTTTTTTTCTGTTCTCCCAGGCATTCTGCAGACAACTGGCTAATTTACATTCATATATAAACAGCCACCTCAGTCTTTGTGCATCTTCCATATTTACAAAATCAATATCTGTTTTTATCTTACTAAACAAAGCATTGCACAGTTCCCAACAAAAAAGAACAGTAGAAAACAAATGGAATTCATTTTCTGTATCGTTTAAACCAGCAATTCGTAAATGGTCCAGCCACAGGGTCCAGATTTCTCTTTAGTCATTAGTTCAAGGTCCACACAGTTTATTATATTCAGTGTCATAAGCATGTTTGGACATGTCATTGAGTCAAGTAGCTGTCTGTTATTCACTCACTCTACAGCAGGAAATGGGATTTTGAAATAAAAGCTTTGTGCCGGTAATTCCATGCACTTAAAAAAAAAAGTGTGTTTTTTTCCCACAAGTTTTTGCGACATGTTTGCGAGTCACTTGTGGCCCACTTTTACTCATATATTGTCAACCTGCTGCCCTTTGTCCTTGGTAAACAGTTTCTCCAAACAAACCACTATTGAGCAATTCATTATAAAACTCACATTAAAATCGAAAGTTGTGGGGCGCCCAATATCTCATCTGGTAGAGTTGGCGTCCGATGTATCAAGGTTATGTTCTTGCAGCAGCAGCGGCTGCAGGTTCATTTCCAACCCATGACCCTTTGCTGTGTGTCATGCCCTCTCTTTCACTGTTTCAGTCTGCAGCTGTCCTATCAAATAAAGGCAAAAAGCCAAAAACAAACACACACTCAAAAAAATCAAATCAATGCAAATATCTTTCGACCAAGAACCAAGAACTTCCTGCATTCGTATCAAGTAACCGATTCCATAATACACATATCTTCCAACGGGCCTCACATTATGGCAATGATTCACACAAAGAGATATTTCTAGGCACTATAATCAAGTACATGACACAAGCTTCAAACAGTTGAGAACATTTTTGGAAACTCATATCTCACATTTTTACTCTAACCAGTGATTCCTCCCGGAGCTCCACCTGCTGATTCAGCATGAACCTTTTATGAAATTCATATATTCATAGAGAGCAGATATTTATATGACTGTATAGTTCTGCTTATGTGATCCAACTTTAAACTGGTATATGCTGCAGGATATAACTTTACTATTATGGCTAAACCACAGTTTCTCTCTGACCACTGACAACTCCAAAGTCTGTCTGCCCCATCAGGTTAAGAGTCTGGGTATCATCCTGGACAGTGCACTGTCCCTTTAGGCCCACATTAATAATGTTACTCAGTCTGCATACTTTCATCTATGAAATATCGAATGTCTTTGCCTGTCACTTACACCTCAGAGTGCTGCTATCCTAGTTCATTCTTTGGTTACATCTCGTAATGATTATTGCAACTCTCAAGTGTCGTTATAAACTCCAGTTGGTCCAGAATTCAGCTGCCTGTATCATTACTAGAACCCCCTCCATAGATCATATCACTCCTGTTCTGCGAGCCTGGTCTAACTCTGAAGTAATCAAAATCCGACGCTTGGGCAGTGATTTGCGGTGTCAGAAATCAACGAAAAAATGCATCCTTTAACTTCGCCATGATACATGACCAGTTACCATTATAATTAAATGACCCCCCCATGGCATCAGGGGGAGACACGTTGGGACAAGAACAAAAGTTAAGGTGGCGAAAGTCCGAGTGGGGTAGACGGATGGGTCCAACAAGCACTGACTCTCACTTGAGAGAGCTGTGTTCGTGTCCTGTAAGATTCATAAGCCAAACCCTGTTCTTTTTTCCTAAACCTAACCGCGTTTTTGTTGCCTAAACCTAACCACGTGAGTTTGTTGTTGAAGGAGAATAAACATTTTGATGTACCGACGTAAGGTGTTTGAAAGAGACTGCATGCAAACTGTACATATCCT
Organism: Epinephelus moara; assembly: GCF_006386435.1. Classification (NCBI taxonomy): domain Eukaryota; kingdom Metazoa; phylum Chordata; class Actinopteri; order Perciformes; family Serranidae; genus Epinephelus; species Epinephelus moara. The sequence continues at coordinate 30,534,715 of NC_065517.1, read as the reverse complement.
GTGAAAACGTGTAAAAAGTGTATCTTAAAAGAAGAGAACTTGACACGGTGTCCCAGAACGTCAACAGCCAACACACCCAGGGTACCTTGCATGTCCTATGTGGACGTGGAAAATCCATGACCAAAACGTTAATATGTGATGAGGTCAGAGTGAGAATGTGTTGGTTCTCCAGCAACTTCACTGGCTTCCTGTTAAATGTTGTATTGCCTTCAAGATTCTGCTTTTCACCTTCAAGGTCTTTCATAATCAAGCCCCTTCTTAACTGTCTGAACTCCTTTATATCTACATACCCTCTCGTACTCTTAGGTCCTCCTCTGCAATCCAGCTCACATCACCATCTGCCCACTTGACTACCATGGGTTCTAGAGCTTTCGGATGTTCGACCTCCTGGCTCTGGAACTCTCTCCCCAACGACATTCGCAATAATAGCTGTGTCACGATTCAGGGGCCTTCGAAGGCCGTATTTGCAGACCAGTTGCATCACATCGGCGCAACCAAGGCTGTCTCATTTTGAAGGCTCCTTCAAATGCCGAGAAATAGAGCCGCCTTTGCCAGAATTTGGAGGATGCAACGGATGAATCCTTCATGGCCTAGGCTATCCCAAGATGCACTGCGCACCAGTAACGATAAGTAACTAACAGTTGTTAACAAGCTAACGGTTAACTGTTGTTAACATTACTATTAGCTAAAAGCACACAGCTTAAACAATCTGAATTTAATAAGTTTACATGAAAACAGTCCATCAGCCTGAAATATATCAAACGGCGGTCTCAGGTGGTGAATCATCTCCTCAAGTATTAAATTAAAAAAATAAATATAACAATCTCTGGGTCCATGATTTAGGGCTAACTAACTTACTAGCTTACTCCTTCTTTCGTCAAGCGCAGCTCGTTGCTAGGTAACAGGAATACCGAGAACAACTGGTTATGCAACCAGGAAATCAGTCTTCAAAGGACTTGGCTGACGTAGACCGCGAAGGCCACATCCTTCAAAGGCTGCAGACCCTGAATAGAGACACAGGTACTGACTCCCTTTAAATCTGTCAGAAAACCAACCTTTTCAAGCTGACATATTCAGTCTGATTTAACAGTGACACACATATGGCGACTTGCGCTGATGATGACTTCATGATGATGATTTTATACCTAATATTTTGTTTAGTCTTTTTATTAACTTTTATATTACAGAATTGTTTGAGTTTATGATCTGTGCATACATTGCTGCTTGTTTTTTTTAACCGTGTCTTGTAAGGTGTCCTCGAGTGCTTTGAAAGGCACCTATAAATAAAATACATTATTATTATTACTTGTTTATCTATTGATTGTAATAGTGTAGATGTGCTAAAGATCACCCACAAGGATTTTCCATCAGTTTCACCTCTTCCTGCTGTTTGTCTTCCTAACTCAGGTATCCCACCCACTTTACCCCACCTCCCTTTTTTGTGCATGCTACCTCTGCTTGTACATACGTTTCTTCAAAGTACTCATCTTTTGTTTTTGAGGCTTGCACCCTTTCCTGCAATTTCATTGGTTAACCGGTGACACACCACCTCTGGGAACGCAGCCACAAAAGATCAAACACGCCTAACTACACAAAGAGTGTCCGACCCTTCCTGGCACATGACAGAAAAGGCGCCATGTGACCTCTCCGTCTGTTTACATTTGCTTCCTGTCCATGACCGACAGTACAGCCAGTCCTCCGTCTGACAACATTGATCCCTTGTCAACGGTGACATGGATAATAAACACAAAGGAATTCTAATCATAACTACAAGCCACATATCCAACCTGCATATTATTGTCCATTTATCTATTTTTTTAGCCATTCATTCACGCATAGATGCATCTAATAGTGTATTAGTTCCATGACCTGGAATGTAGGCCATAACATTACATAACACCTAATATTTACCTATCAGGTTAGTGCAAGGCCAATTCAGTTCAATACTATTATTTCAAAAGTGCATTGACCCCCCACATGCACACTGACACACACTCCTCGCTGCCTCGTTCAAGTTTTTAGCGACAATAGGCCCTTGTCTCAGTGCATTTCCTGACTCAGTGCAGAGAGAAAGGGACACTTTCCGGGGATTCTTCTGCTGCGGTGGCCTTGTCCATGTCCATTATTACAAACGCACACACATCCGTGCACAAGCTGCAACTAAACACTCCCAGGGGAAATTAAAATGATGTGACTTAATTTTACTAATTAGCCGTATGCCGTCACAAAATGCGACAGCTTCGTGGGCGGACAATGAGCCTTTTTGTGTCCCGTGCTCGTTGGCTGGAGTGTAAATCCTGATAGGATCAAAGCTGGTTTTCCTGTTACGTAAAGCGTCCCACCAGTTCTCTACTCATAGGATATTTGGTAAAGCCAAAACAACAGAAGTTTATTATGCCGTGAATACAAAACTCTGTAAAGGCGTTTTAATGGGATGGTTCAGTTTTGAGTTTTCCCACTTTACCAGAGTCAGAAATATTTGTGCCTTTTGTTTGCGTTCGAGCAGTGATCTTATCTTATAACTGAATTAATTCTCTGTGAGACCCAGTTCCTCACAAGAGGAATCACTAGTAAAATCTGAAAGAAAAAATTGTTCTGATTGGTCTGGTGTCTTGAAATCTGGTTTGGGCATACTTTGGGCAAATATCTAACAATACAACTCTGACATTTTTAAGGCTAAGACTAGCTGCCCGCATGTTTACGATATTAATTTAATTATTAAATGATATATTTTGGGCGGGCAACACAAACGTTTGAGTTGAAGGTGTGAGAAAGAATAGTATCAGTAACATTGTTAACACTGTGCTACATTACAGAGAAATACAAAACCGTACTAATGAACCTTCATTAATATAGGCCTGTATTTTATCTACAAGTGCACGTCACACACTGAGCGAGCCGCCTGTTAATGACGCTGTGGGCTAATGGGCATGTAGCTACTTCCATGTTTCAGATGATACGTCATGTTTGTAGTCGACCAATGAAGATGAGTTTACATATCACCTTGGGTTCGTCCTTCACCTTCTCAAAATGATCCCACACTTTGGATTTCCTGCCCGACATGTTATTAACTAGCCTGTGGAATAACCGCAGGTACCAGCCCTGGAAATTAACCTGACTCCTGACTGACTGCTGAGCGTGGACACTTCCTGTGTCTGTCCTTTCAAATTAAATTCCCACATGGTCCAGTCATAAAGGTTTTGATTTATTTTGACAAGCAACTAAGCGACCAATGAAACCTTGCTGACTAATGACCTCTCTGGTTTCTAGAAATTTCAGGTCGCATAAAAAAATAAAATAAAAACATCAGTCCCATGTACCCAAAGACGAGTTTAAAAATTTCGGCATTGCGGCTGGGTGGTGCAGTGGTTAGCATTGTCGCCTCACAGTAAGAGGATTCCTGTTTCAAACTCCAGGTCGGGGGAGCCCATCTGTGTGCAGTTCACATGTTCTCTCCATGTCAGACTGAGTTTTCTCCAGGTACTCCAGCTTCCTCCCACAGTCCAAAGAAATGCAGGTTAATTGGTGACTCTAAATTGTCCGTAGGTGTGAATGTGAGTGTGAATGGTTGTCTGTCTCTATGTGTCAGCCCTGTGATAGTCTGGTGACCTGTCCAGGGTGCACCCTGCCTCGCCTCTTGCCCACGACCCCTAACAGGCTAAGCAGTTACAGAAAATGAATGAGGTCTGTTTCAGTCAACAACATACATTTCAGGGATCAAGAGATGATTACTGCAGCATTGAATAAGGAAATTAATATTCTGTTACAAATGTTTCTTGAGGTAAAAAGTTTTTCTCCTCATGTCCCAAACTACTCAACTGAAACATTCATAAGGGAAAACCACGTAAACTTGGCAGACCTTAAGCATATGTTTTCCTCTATGTTCTCCTCTCCTCTCCCACTTCTCAGCTAATTGGGTGATTTGGCATTAAGTATTAAAGTGTGCGTGTGTGTATATATTGGTCCTCTGTGCATGTGTGTGCATGCATTGCGTAACCCTCTGTTTGAGGAGCGCTTGAAAAGGAAGCAGAGCACTTGTCCTAGGGTGCTGTCAGCCGTGCCACTGAAACCAACTGTGGGCTTAAATAAAGAGAAGAAGAGAGGGAGAAATATGATCTAACAGAGACAGAAAAAGAAAGAGGGCTGTGTAGACGCACAGCGGGGCCTCACAACACCCGTAGGCCAGCCATCTATTGGCCCACTGGGATGCTGTGCTCAGGATACAACGCGACCAGCTGGGGAGATGAGGAGAGGAAGGGGAAGGCAGGCAGGGAGCAAGGAAGTGGCAGAGACAGAGACAAGAGTGAGCTGAATACTTGGGCACTTCTGAGAAAAGAGTTGTAAAGAAGGAAAAGAAGAGTAACGGATGTGAGTCAACGTCAGTTTTTTTTCAACAGTTCTCAGTTGAAATCAATCTAGTCAACAATGGGTTTTGTGACATTCAGAATGGTCGCTACAGGGCTCAACCAGAAGCCAGTGTATTTTAAATAATATCACTAATAGGAATTGGATTGGTTTGTATTGGATTGTTATTGTAGCTTTATTTTGCAGTTTGGAGGACCTGCAAGGCTTTGATTTGATATTTGGCACCTTCTACCAGTAATATTAGTGACATCCTTCATACTGAGGTTTCAAAGCCAGAGAAAATGAAACCTCTACGTCATTTTACTGCTAGTGGCAGGGTGAGGATGATGTTCAGTCAGCTGGTCAGCCTGCCGCTCATAACACTGGTCCAGAGCTTGATCTCAACACCCATAATGGCAAGACTGCAACATGATCTCATCCCTACTCCTCAGGTTTTATACCACCAGAGATCATGGAGGCAGTAAGCAGAGTTTCCCCACTCATTAATTTATTTGTGGTGGCCTGCCACAATTAAAACATCTGCCGCCACCAATAAATTTTCTATTTTTGAAACTGGACCGTTCATCAGGAGCGCTATTGGAATATTTAAACCGCTCAGTTATTTATAGTGCCACATAGCCAGAGCAGTGGGTGAGGAGCAAAGACATCCAGAGGGAGCTCAGAGTAGAGCCGCTGCTCCTTCGCGTCAAAAGGGGTCAGTTGATGTGGTCCAGGCATCTGATCAGGATGCCTCCTGGGCGCCTTACGTTAGAGGTGTTCCGGGCACGTCCCACTGGTAGGAGGCTCTGGGGCAGACCCAGAACATGCTGGAGGGATTACATATCTCATCTGGCCTGGGAACGCCTCGGCCTCCCCCAGGAGGAGCTGGAAAGCGTTAGGACATCTAGGGTGCTTTGCTTGGCCTGCTGCCCCCATGACCCGGCCCCGGATAAGCGGATGAAAATGGATGAATGGATGAATTGTTGGAGAGCAGAGCGTATTTGGGGTCTCTGGGGTCAATCGTGTTAATCACTGCTTGTGAATGGTGGTCAAACTGTCAAACTAGGCAGCGATGATCAGATATGACCTAAGATTAGCTGTAAAATAAGAAAGTTTGTGACCGCCCTATTGGAAACAGAGCACCACCCACTGTGGAGCAAACTTTCCCATTTTACAGTTAAACAGTACACTAGAATATGTTCCTGAACACATCTCAAGTGAGAAATAGACAATGCAGTAACAGAATCTTGATTCATATTTGATCAGCGCTGCCTAGTTTGAGAGTTTGACTGCCGTTCATAAGCAGTGATTGACATGAGTGACAGCTGCGTTAGAGAATTCTCGACTCTGATTGGCTGTTTTCCGTGAGCAAATTCTATCAAATGCCATTAGAAGCAGTAGGAGGAAGAGTAACATGTTTTTTTTCCACAGACTATCTGTCTCGTGTAATATTGTGTGGATAAAGTGACAGTTCCAGCAAATATCCCGAAAAGTTGTTTTTATAAAGTTACTAACTGTAGCTTTAACTTTGATTGTTGCTTTTCTGTAATAAATGTTTAATGTTGTAGAGAAATACTTCCTGTTTGAAACCAAGTTTTCAGGCGCTTTAAGTCTTGTTTATGCACTGGTTGACTTTGCTGCAGAAACTCTTGACATATGTAGAGTATCAGCAGCTTGCAGTACACACAGAATCTGTCAGTGTAGCCAGTTACACCACATTAGCAACAGAAAATCACCGGCGAGGATGTGCTGTGCATTTCCTATTTCCGTCCGACATTTCCATATTGCACAGTGTAATCAGTTTAAACACAGTCTCCTGCCTCGGAGGTTCGGCGCTGTGTAGTCAGCCTGTGCACAGCTTTCCTGTGTGAGGTCAAGATGAACAAAGCTGTCTGTGTTTGACTGTTTTGGTTCATATTTCACTGCATGGTGCTGGTATGTGTGATGGTGGGATGTGTGTGTGTGAGTGAGTGAATAAAAGGAAAAGTCAGAAAGGGAAGGCAAGATTACAAGATTTGGGAATGATTAGTGATCTATAAAAATGTATTATTTTACATCTGCTCACAGGCAAACATGCTTTAACTTCCATGCAGATTGTTGCAATCAGATGTATGGATTCGCGTCTCGTGAATTGGACTCAAGTCAGACACTTGATTTTACAGATCTCACTAATCTGACAGCATCTAATCAGTTTGCATGAGAGAACCAGGAGGAAGTAACGTTACATAACTGAGCACCAGTATTTTCTAACTGGTGATACCAAAGATAAGTTTGTCTACGTACAAAAATGACTTGGTGCAGGTGCAGGTCAAAAATTACAGATGGCATTGCACCAACTTCCAACAAACTACAAATTCTAAAAAGCAGGCATGATTTTTGGATATTGAATATAAACAATTGGTGAAGAGCACGTTATGACCTGTTTAGGACTCAGAACTCAGACTCAATTTACTTCAATATAGATGAAACTATTTACAAAGAATAACATTAAATAAAATGTGAAATAAACAGCAATCAGCACCTTGCCTTTCCTCTGTCTCTTCCCCTGGACTGTCAGGACCCAGGCAAACATGTGCATAGGAGTGTTCACAGATCAAGAATGAGGCTCACACACCTGTGCTCCATGATGACCTATGAGGTTTTTGTTGAGGTAGGCTGACTAAATGCTTGGCTACTTCTTGTCTTTTTTTTTCTCCTTGTGGTCTCCAGGGGGAAAGTCCTGTGTTGTGCCATCCACCATCTCAACCTGCCTCCCTACGTGGACTTACATTCTTTATGCTACTTCCTTCTTTGCTCCTGTCGGTGCACTGGTCACGTGAGCATAGCCTTCCCAGTTACATGAGTTATATACTGATTACTGGCTCATGATTATGTGTTATATACTAGTTGTGGTGCATTAGTTTTCGTAGGTGTACCTTCGAACGGTGCATGAGAGCAGCCTCTGGTTTCAATGACCTCCATAAATAAAAAGAGCAGAAGAAAATCCACTGAAGTTGTAGCTCAGATGCAAAAACACATCATGTGATATTTTCTGACCTGTTGTAACAGTGTAAATCTGTCACATCACATCCTCAACCTGTTGCTCTCTGCAGTGTTTACCATAGCACACCCACTGACACATGTTTTTCACCCAAGGGTTTCAATCAATTGACCTTCTTCCCTCAGACTGACCTGAGACTCCCCCTCATTGCTCCATCCTGATAGGCTGCATTGCACAATAACAAAGACTTTCACCTCCTCCAAACCTGTTGTTTGCTTGTGCACTTACTGTAATGTATTTTCTAACCCCGTGTGTCTGCACATGAAGGTGTCAGGCAAGGTCTTATTTGATTAATTGGATCCCTAAATAAATCCACCTCCACATCCATATCAAAGTCTATCCTCTTGTTTCTACAGCCACCTGTGGTCACATGGCGTAGGTCTCAAAACATCCCTCAGACACTCAAAAAACACAGATGACGTCATTATTGACGGGGATGCACAGCTGTTTGTGTGGGAGTAGAAAGGTGGAAGGGGAGGATTTGGTGGAAGCGGGAGGGAGGTGAGGAGACAGAGGTGAATGTTTTGGTCGAGGCTTGGAGGGCGTGTGAGGAAAGTGTGCGTAAGGTTTGGGTCAGCATGGAGCCAGAGTATAAACACACAGGAGGAAACCATGTGTGTAATGTGGATGAATGAACACCGGACAAAGGTTACGATACACATGCGCACACACCCACCAGTTGTTTGTGTGAAGCACGGATCCTTGAGTATCATACTGACTGTATGACTACATGGATGTACAACATGTTAGCGGAGAGCATTGACCTCACGGGAAGGCAAGTTGTGTTTACAGTCAGTGACAAGATGGGACCGATTTTATAGAACCAAAACCGATAACAGAGCAATAGTCTGCATTATTCATGCCCTGATATACTCTAATTGGAGGCTTAATGTCGCCTGCATGTGATCACTTTTGCTACGTTGGTAAATCTGCTCACAGCAGTAGTGGCAGCAGCAGAGAGAAGCATGAATTAAATTCTCCAGAAATCACTGTGGCTGCCACAGGGTTAAGGTTTTGTTTTTTATGCAGTGTTTCACTGCAGAATCTTTATTTTCAGCAGCGCTCTACACGTTTATATCAGTTCAGGATAATAGAAAAAAGCTGTCATGAAGGGATGGTTTACTCCTGCTAGTCTACAACATATTTACCCCAACATCCAATACCTGTGGAAAGAATATTTTTGAAAAACAAAAAAAATAAATAAATACATTCACAATTCTATAATTATAATTCAGTCAGGAACACTTTAGTCAAAGAAGACTCAATTTGCATTTGCAGTGTTATATTTGGTGGTATTGCTTTGTTCTGGGGCCTCTCTAGCTTTCCTTGGGCCTACACAGAAAGCAAACCTCTCTGCCCCTCCATGCGCTTATGTGGAAAGCCTAAAGGCAGAGAGAGCACACCTCATGCAGAAAGCCTCTTCCACGCACCTATGTGGAAAGCCTTAAGGCAGAGAGAGCACACATCTCTGTCCCTCCATGTCCAAACAAGGAAAGCCTAAGGAGGTGAGAGCACACCTCTCTGCCCTTCCATGTGGGAACAAGGAAAGTCTAAGGCGGAGAGAGCACACCTCTTGCACTTCTGCGTGACTACGTGGAAAGCCTACGGTGAAGAGAGCACACATCTCTGCCCTTCCACACGCTTATGTGGAAAGCCTAAGGTGGAGAGAGCAAACCTCCCTGCCCTTCTATGTGCCTGCATGGAAAGCCTAAGGCAGGGAGAGCAGCAGCAAAGACCCCACTGAAAAAGAACAGAGCCAGCATCAATGACAAACAGAAATTACATTAATAAGTCAGGCGCAGCATGAAAATGTTCCGGCAGGAATGTGATCCGAAATCAGGGAGAAATTAACAACAAAGTTTATATGTTTCCTTGGGTCAGCTGGGAATGGCTTGAGGCGAAGCAGGCTCACGGCTTATGTGATTGCCACTTTCTTTTTCATTTTAACCCACACCATGATCTTTTCCTAACCCTAACCAAGTGGTTTTTGTGCCTAAACCTAACCAGACCTTAACCACAGGGCATCATGATGATTTCGGAACAACGGGACTTTGGAACAATGGGTTTAATATGGTCGGACCAATGGGCTGTCGGACCAATGGGCAGACCCCTTAGCAATGTACATTCAGCTGGAGAACAGCAGCACTTTTTTCTGTGGAAAAAAAAAAAAGCAAACATGTCAGGATATGATGTCATTGTGTAGCCAAAGTAGAAAAAAACGTTGAAAACAGGTTTTCTCTCTGAGGTTTTTGCTAACAGGGATTACTTTTCCAGTGTTTGCCTTACTACTGAAACCTTGGCCATGTTCAATATGAAAATCCAACATTGTAACTAGGGCTGTACCTGACTCATAATTTTGTCAGTCAAATCAGATTTGGCTGTTTAATATGACTATTTGATATTTCAGGGTTTTTTTCCATACTAAGTTTTAAAGATTGAATGGGTTTCAGCAGGACGTTCAGTGTGACAGTAGTATTCATATATTATAGTAAATGAGCTAACGGCACTAACGACAGATCGGAAATGTGCAGCAACATTTTTTCTGACACTAGACATAGACATTCACCACTTCCACACAGAAGAGAGAAGATAATGTTATCTGGGAGCCTTACGGTGGAAAGTTTCTCCTCTGTGCTGCTGGATTGCATCCGCAGCTTACTATACAACCCAGTCTCACTACGAAGTCGTCAAAATCTGGCGTTTGCGCAGTGACTTGCGGCTTCAGATACCAACAAAAAAAAGCCATCCTTTACCATCGGCATCATACACAGTTGTAGTTTACTGGCGTCCGACGGCGTCAGGGGGGAACGCGGTGGGACAAGAACAAAAGTTAAGGTGGCAATAGTCCTTACAGTGTAGCGTGAGTGGTGGTAGATGGGTCCAACAAACACTGACATTCACCTGGGAGAGCGGTGTTCGCATCCCATAAAGCCAAACCCTGGTCTTTTTCCTAAACTTAAGCATGTGCGTTTGTTGTTGAAGGAAACAAAACGTAAATTCCAGATGTTGTACCAAAGTAGTGCATTTATTTTGAAAAAGACAGTATGTAACAGGCAGAACTTGACACGGCATCCCAGAACATCAACAACCAACACACCCAGGGTACCACTCACATCGTATCTGAACGTGAAAAGTCCATGACCAAACGTCGATATGTGACAAGGTTGGATTGATAATGTGTTGGTCTGTAGCAAAGAGTGGTGTAAAAGTCAAGACTGCTCACTCCGCAGCAAAATCCAGGGACCAAAATGTCCCCAAAAGTATATTACACAGATAGAGTGACTAGCAGTCGACTGAGAGGTCTCCGACTCACGACTCAAACCTCCAACTTTCAAGAGGCAGCCCTAATTCTAATATAATATATGAGAGATATTCAGTAAAAAGCAAAATAGGTCCCCTTTAATGATACTGACAGATATATTTTCAAAACAGTCCTGCCCCACATGCCGCTGTAGCATCAGCTTAAAGTAGGCTATAACGGAAAGAAGTGGGGATTCACGGAGGAGAGATCAAAAGACAATGAGACAGCAGAGGATAGAGACTGGGTCATCACCTCCTCATGGACTGACAGACTCTTTGTGCTTCCTATCTATTTAAAGAGCTGCATTGACCTCAGGGTTGAGTGAAAGTGTGTGTGTGAGCTCTCCAGTGGTTAAAGGTTATGGTCTGTATAAACAGAGAAGCGTTAGTGCATCTGTTCGCTGATTCTTTTTTGCCCCGTAGACTTCTAAGGCCCTACCTCTTCCATAGATGGCATCACATTGCGTGTGTGTTGTGTGTGCTTGTATTTGACCTGCAGGACACCAGCTCAGACTGCTGTCTCCATGGCGAGGGCTGCTTCCTGTCATCGGAAGGCTGGGCTTCCTGTGCTGAGGGCACTGTTACAGTTGGTGGGCGTGCTGAAGATTTCGATACTTTTCAAACACAAGGGTAAGTCCATATGTTCATATGCAATTAAACAAAAACAAATGTCATATTAATGTGCTGGCACTGGTGCTACACTCTACTTAGGGACTGGAATATTTGTCTTAAAGCAAATCTGATTTCACTCCTGACCCATTAGACCTCACTGGCCATTCCTCATCCCATTGTTCAGGTGGCAGCAGGTCGGGGAGACTGAAACAGCATCCAGGAAGCTATTTCAATCCACACTGAATGACTCACCCTCTCATCTAGATTAGACTCCTGCTCGCACGAGACCAAAAAGATACAGCCGAAGTGAGCAGAGACAGGCGGGTGCAGTTTGGGGCGAAGCTGAAGGTGGAAGGAGCCTCTCAAAATAGCAGAGGCAGGCCAAAGCCATTGTCTGAACTGCTCCAGTGTCTGTTCTGTTCCTCCTGTAGACTGCTCCATCCCTGTTCACCACACCCCTGAGCTGCACTGACTGGACAGCAGACACACAGGCACCAAGGGGGGAAACTATTCCACTGCACGCCATTCTTTGAGGATGGCCATTGTAAAACATCGTCAAGGGACAATAGGAGGGTGCTTCCAGTGAAATAAATGTTGCAAATGAATGTGCCAAATGTTCACATTTGTCATTGTATAATTACGTAACATTTAATACACTTTAAATTAAAGCACTTTACATTTTAGTTTGATATTAACCAACTTGCAGTTTGTGCAACTGTGCTGTTGCATTCATCTACAGTATATAGCATTATAGTACAGATACAATATTCAGTATCTTTTTTCATTAAACTTAGTTTGACTCCTTATTCCCACTGACACTGAAGTCCCCCAAGCATTGTAGTTGACTCACCATCAGAGGCATGCTGGGAATTCTCATGACCTTTCTCATGACGTTGCAACCCTCTACATTAGAGCGGTGACTGATTGCCAGAGCTTACATAACAACGCACATGCACACAAACACAAAGTCTTAAAGTAGTTTTGTAACTACATAGAACTTTGATTCCAAAGGTGAAGGGGACACAGTTTGTACGGCGCAAATCTTTAAAATGGCTTTAGTTTTTCAGATATGGTGTAATCTGAGGATTGTGTGCAACCCTCATTGGTTTACAAGACACCATTACAGTAATGTTGTAGCCATCAATCCAGAGCAGGCTCCAGAGTAGAGCCGCTGCTCCTTCGCGTCGAAAGGGGTCACTTGTCGTGGTTCAGGCATCTGATCAGGATGCCTTCTGGGCACCTCCAGTTACAGGTGTTCCAGGCATGTCCCACTGGTAGGAGGCCCCGGGGCAGACTCAGGACATGTCGGAGGGATTACATATCTCATCTGGCCTGGGAATGGAGCCGGAAAGTGTTGCAGGGGAGAAGGACATTTGGGGGGCTTAGTTTGGCTTGCTGCCCCCGTGACCTGGCCCTGGATAAGCGGATATAAATGGATGGATGGATGGAGGAATGATCAGTCCAAAGTACGTGTTATTTTACTGCTCCGTCCCATTTTCTATGGCGAACTTGAAGATGTTTACAAAGTGATATTGATATTCGACCATTATCTCAAAATTATTCATAACATTAGCTAAATGAATATAGATTATGTCTACAAACATCACTCATCACTGACACTTTCTTTAGGAAAAATTTCTTATGCCCTCTGTCTTTTGTGAGTCGGGGGGTTTGGACATTGCTTATGTTTTTGCTGAGCTGCTGGGGACAGGTGAAAGGGAGTTTGATAGTGAAACTGGGTGCTTAAGGGGGCAATCACACCTATAAGGAGCGTTAGAAACGAGATGCCAGCAAAACTATTGATTCCCTATGATACGGTGCGTCTGACTGGTTTTCAAGCATTTTTATGATGAGTGTCTTTCTGGCGTCTTTTTATACACGCATTGTTTTTCTGGGGTCTTTTTAGATGCACGTTTGTAGATGCTGAAAGTTGAAATAATCTCAACTTTTGGGCGTCAGGTGCCAGTAACATCATAGCTCCGTCTTGGGTCCATTTTCAATGTTTTGATTGGCCAGTTGCGCACGCACACCCCGGTCTACAGGCGCTCCTCGTAAGGGGCGCTCATTGAAAGGGCGTTTCAGGCATTTCAAACGTCTTTGAAGCGTCCGCGTTTCTAGCGCCATCTGTAGGTGTGATTGGCCGCTAAGTGGTCCTACAGTTTGCGGTTTCTCCTGTTTTGTTAAAAATAACATTAGTTTTCAGACTGTAAAAAGAGGAGGGGTCCCTTCTGAAAAAGTGCAGGGGACATGGCCTCCGTGTCTCCCCTTGTAAGTTACGCCCCTGTGCTTGGATCAGAATCAGGTACCAAACCAGACTTCAAAATCTTTGTTCAAAATGCTGGCATATCCCCATTGCCATTCCCATAATGTCATTTTTGGAACAATTGCTTAAAATACTGAACGGTGCCTTTTTGAAAATGTGACCACTAGGAGTGCTATGGAGCAATGTATGGGTCCAGGTTTTGTTTGTATCTCATGCACCTGCGTGGGCATGCATGCGCTGTGGACGATACACATTCCCACCAATGGCTTTATGGTACTCCACTGATTGACAGTTAGTGGCGGTGACATGCTAAGAAATGTAGCAATGTGCCAACAAAGACAATGAAGACAAAGACAGTTAGTAGGCGAACATAGATTTAAACAATGTAGGTTTCAAATGATTGTGTCTGTTAAGAACATGATGGTTTATGCTAGTTATTGTCATGTTTGTGTTAGTTTATAGTTTGCACCATTAGTGGGTTGACTATCCCACTTCATGACTCTAGCTGTATTTTCCTGTTGTGTTCTTGGAGTCTGATGTGCGTCTGTGTGTCAGTAAGGATTGACAGTATTCAAAACTTCTACTTGATCTCTGTGAAGCAGACGTTGTCACAATAGCTTTGTTCATTTATATAAAAACTGAAGGGTGCACCTTTGTATTTGTAGTAATGTACCAGCAAACTTTGTTGAGAGGGACCCACCCCTTTTTCTGCATTGCCTATTTCTTGGCCGAAATGTTTTTAAAAGCATATTTTAGCTTACTGTTTAACTGTAGTTGGAGATAATTTGCTACCAGCCGGCCACAATATTGTTTTTCAGACGAATAACTTGCATTACGTCACCCACCAGCCGGAGTGTTTATTGTTCTGTTGCGAACAGAGGGAGATATTTTGTGATCGAGGGACACCTGAGCAGCAGCAGGATAATTCCCTCCATGGAGTACAGACACTGGTGGTGGTGGTGGCTGATGACTCTGAGGCTGATGAGGCGGATGAGGCTGATGAATCCATGAAGACTACAACTGCAGCAAGAAAGAACTACAGCAGAGAAAGAACCATATTAAAAATGAGGAGCAGTAAGATGATAGGCTGACAGAAGGTGTGTCACTGTGCTATTGGTTGATTGTGAATCAGCTGATGACTCAATTGACCTACTCGGACAATGTCACCGAGAGATAGTGAGTGAGCATATATGCAAGGAGTGAATAGGAAAGAAAACTTACAGCCTGAGCATGAAAAGTCTTCCTGACTAAACTTTTGCGAGAGCTTCATTTGAAGCTCTTGAGCAAAGTACATGCCGCAACCTGGTTTTCTGTTGTCATGTAGCGCCAGTTTCAAAAGTATTTGCATCTTTCTACAGCCAAGTTTTGTGAAGACAGCTCTCCAGCAGTGAAATACTTCTTCAATTCTAAATCCAGTTCTGTGCCCATGCTTCTGTGACATGCGGCAGGCTAATATAAATGTACACCCCCAGGACACCAGGCCACTGGTTTGCCTATAATCTTTTCCTTAAAATACTCAGTGCCCAGCTGAGGCGTTGTGTTCCATTTTTTAGTGTCTGGGATATTTTGGCTGTCTGCTTGACATTTGTGAC
Organism: Epinephelus moara; assembly: GCF_006386435.1. Lineage (NCBI taxonomy): Eukaryota > Metazoa > Chordata > Actinopteri > Perciformes > Serranidae > Epinephelus > Epinephelus moara. Next base: position 30,519,564 of record NC_065517.1, on the reverse strand, counting down.
TGACAGAGTGGGTGACGAAAAGTGCTGATGGCCATCTGACTTTTCTGTCTTCTGTCTTCTTAAGAATCTGTTTTCTTGGACTCTGTTCTCTCTTACAGCCCCGTGGCATACCGACAAGTTTTTGTGAAATATTTTTTGAAAGCGATTGTTGACACAAGCAGCAGGAGTTGTCGCTGTGTTTTACAGTTACAACTCTCAAGTCAAGAGTTTTCTGCAACTGATAACTCGCACTGTTTGTCCCAATGCAGCGATCGCCACCCATCTAGAGCTCCGCACAGGATAAAGTATTAGGCCCACACTGACACTTATTTGAGCCAGGTCTGATAGTCATCTGGCCGGGCAGGACTGTGACTGCAGCTCTGCGGTATCTGATGAAACTGTTCTTCTGACAGCACTTGACATTTCAGTCAGCCAGTCAGCACAGCCCTGCTCCCTGCACAGCGAGGCAGTCAGCATCTTTACGTAATAGCTGATATGTATCAAGCAGAGCTAAGAGAGAGATATAGAGTGGCAAGATTGCAAAGAACACCCACGCTATCTGAACAGCAGTGTGTGTGTTTGGGCGTGTATGTGTGTGTTACTGCATCTAATCTTTCTATAAGAAGCAGTAGATGTCACTGCAAAAATATACGGGATGCCAGAGTTACAAAAGTGAGTTTTCAACCAGGAAAGTTGCTGCCTACTCAGAGATTAGATAAAAGAGAATAGACTCTGAGCACAGAGGCGTCGCTCTGAATTGGAAACCAACCACCCAAACCTGGACTGAGCTGTTCTTAAAAAAAAAAAAAAAAGTACTTTTCTGAGTGCCAGGACAAAGAAAGGTGCAATAAATCGACTCTCAAATACTTTCCTGTGATTGTCGGAACTTTATGACTCATTGTATTGTCCTGTGAGGCGAATCATACCCATCTGGCGCATGAGGAGGATAAATGAAACCTTGTAAAAGAATTTGCAAATAGCATCTGTCCTGTTTTGGCAGTTGGCTACAAAACTGGCCTCATCTCTCGAGCAAATGGAGCCACACACACAAACACACTTGCAGCCAAAGACACATGGGTGGCTGTGTGGTGTTTAATGGATATTAGACAAATAAGAAGCTCTATGTCATAAAGGAGTGGGCACCATTTTCCAATTAGACACACTTTATAAAGGGTTTACAAGTTGTTACTCATAGCTTGATCAACAGATAAATCATTTACTGATGCTTTCAGATGAGATCAGTTATTGGGCATTGACAAGAATACATGTTGGGTTTCCAGGTTGTAAGAATTGACTCTTCGGTAATCATAACATAGCACTGGGCCGGCTCAGACCAGCGTCAGACAACAACACAGCTGTGCTCCATTGACTCTAATGCAGTCGTTTCAGATTTCTTCATTTTTCAGGCTGGTTTTGTGGGTTTAGAGCTAAATGTTGTGCCTGGGGCACGTCGAGCATTAATGATACTCGTTACCTGGAGAGGTTAGAATAAGATATACGTTTCTTCCCTGTTCCAAAACCAAAATCAGACCCTGTAAAGTGTAGGGTTAGCTAGCTAGCTACTGAAGATATAGCCTACTGAATGTATACACATGCTGCTTTTGCTTTTTAATGATTATAACAGTGAAACAAAGACCGACCCTGCTGCACAGGAACCAGTGAAGGGAAGCAGGGAAACTTTGCTCATATTCAACCAGCTGTGTGTCATCACAGTGTGCGCAGATGAACGTTGTTTGTCTTTCCCCGGAGATCCCTGCCCATCCGCTGGACCAGGCAGCGGCACGGGGGCGAAGCCCGGTTCATCTACACACACTGTGATGCCACACAGCTGGTTCAGTATCAGCAAAGTTTCCCTTTATATTCATTGTGTTTTGTGGCGATCAGCAGTGATGTGGTGGTTCACTTTTACACTGTGATCTGTAGCCTATAGTTCGGCTTTAGCTTTGAACTATCTTTGTCTTTTTAACCTGTTGTTGCTGCTGAGTCAGTTTGACATCCTGGATATATCCTTCAAACACAGACTGTAGACCCCTCTGTCTGCTTCTCTCTGGAATCACTCTTTCATTCTTACAAAAAAATGATATTTCTGCAGGGTCAGTGACCCTTGAGAGTTGTATTGGCGGCGAATTTTGTAACGTTACCTTTGTTAAATGTTGCTGTTGAGTAGAGGAAAAGTCCGCTAGCTGCTAGGCTAATTTATACAATGCAAAATGCCATAGGCTTGTGCTATAAACATTAGCATGTTGTATTTGTGGGGAAAATGTGTCCTGATAAAGACAAGTGCTTTGTCTGCGAATGCTGTGAGTTATAGTGAAGCTGATTTGTGTACTTGTGTTTGAAATTGTCACTATTAAGCCATGGTTAATGTGAGATTAATGTGTGTTTTGAATCAACTAAACTTTACAGCACTTCACAGAGATCCCACCGCCAACTAGTGTTTTGGAGGTGTAACTGCAGAGTGACACAGACACACCACCGCACAAGTATAAATGCTCACAACAGTGTAGGCCACTTGCATAGAGCTGACGCACAAGCATAAATCCTGCTTAAATCTTACACACAGGACTTTAAATGACTCTTGCTGAGAGATTGCAGACCATAAATAGTATGGGGTTTGATTTCGTAAATGTTTATAACTTTAATTGCTTGTAATGCATCTTTAAAACATTAATACATTTTTTATTAACTATTAATAATGCTATTAGTTACATCTTATAATCCTATCATAAAGGACGCCTTATTAGAAATGGTACCAAAAATGTTAAACCTTGTGACATATCTCTTCCTCAGACATACATACACACTGACCACAACCCTGTCTGACATGAGTGACCCTCATCCCCTCGCTCCAAAGACCAATCCAGCCCTCTCCCATGATGCAACCATGACAGCAGTGATGCAATGTCAGCGTAACTGCAGCGATAGCCTTCAGCACGGGCGTTTCTTTCACTAAAGAAAAGGACGTCAAGCCGTGACGTTGATCCTCGCTGACAGATAGAGACAGAGCAAACTCAGAAAGTGATTGAATTCATGTGTTATATAACCCTGTGTGTGTGTGGTAAGTGGGAGCCATTTGCTGGATCCCTCTCCTTATCCTATCACTCATATCTGACCGTCCAATCAGAAAATTCTCCTCAAATACAAAGACAGGTGGAAAAAAATGATGAGGGACGGAGGAGCAGTGTGTCTGGGGTTATATAATTTATCAAAGAGAGTATAACACACACACATTTTTCCCTTTTGACCTCCTTCTCCCCTCAATCATTCTCTTTCATCCAGCTTTATTTAGCCCCATCTCTTCTTCTACACTTTCATCTCCCCCCCCTCCTCATTTCTACATTTATCTTTGCAGATCTGAGCTTACATATAAACACTTGCGCTGTGTTTCGCAGCGAGAGTACAAGTTAAGAGAGTACACTGCTGATTTATGAATGTGCTATCCTTGCTGGGAATACAGGCTGATCGCCAGCCCAGAGAAACTAATTACTCTGTCAGTTGGAAGCAATATGCAAGAATAGGGAAGAAGAGGAGGGTGAGGAGAAGAGGGGAGGAGATGAGGAAGCTGGAGGAGGAGGAGGAGGAGGAGATAAGGAAAGAAAGAAAGGGAGGGTATGTGAAAGATAATTAGGAAAAAAAACTTAAAAAAGAGCTAATGAGTTTGAAGAACAGAGGGAGGAGAATGATGGAGGAGCACCAGGGAAGATTTGGGTCCTGATAATAAACAATTTGGAGGAAAAATGAGAGTGGGGAGAGGAAATATAGCGACAGAAGCTGGGGAAGGAGAGAAATGCTCGCTGACATAGAGGAGTCAATTAGTAAGGGGTGATGAGAGGAGACGGAGAATAGGAGGAGACAGAGCAGACGGGAGAGTGAACACACACACAGACACACAGAGTCAAGCAATCAGTAGTAATAATAGTGATGTCACATTTCCTTCACCTTTTTTCCCCCAATATGTCTTCCTCCATGAGACAAATCTGCCTGCTCTGTATGCAAGACATGTCCCACTTCCCCTCATCTGCCCTCTGTGTGTGTGTGTGTGTGTGTGTGTGTGTGTGTGTTGTGTTCATGAATTGGCATACCAAGATGATTCAGTCACTGAGTAGTTTCAGCAGGCCACCAGTCCACAGACCTGTCCCGCACGCTCATTGGTTCGAGGGATGTGCGGCCTCAGCCAATGAGCTTGCAGGGAGATTTTATGGCCACGCTTGTGTGTGCAATCAATTTGTGTGTGTGTGTGTGAGAAAATACGGCGAGAGAGAGAGAAACAGCAGGATGGATGGTAAAAAAAAAAGAACATTAATAAACAAGGACGTGTATGTGGAAAACGCAATGTTTTGTGTCAGTGTAGATGTTGTCCTCAGGCTATGGAAAGGGAGAAGATGCTGCATAATGACACATTAGAAACGATGTAATCCCTCTCATGAGGCACCAGGAGCCAACACACACACACACACACACACACACACATGCTCACACGGCACTTATTTATCATTCTGTCTGGCTCTCTACCTCCTTCTCTTTCCCCCTTTCTCATGCCAGCTAATGGTTAAAGAAGCAGAAAGACAGAAAACCCCTCAGGAGTCAGATTGCAGGGGTCAAAAAACCACAGTCTGCAGTCGGTGTAGTCAGCGAGGCTTTGAACACCAGACTTGTAGGCAATGTTGGGGAGGTTACTTTTGAAATGTAATGGGTTACAGATTAGTAGATATTCAGATAAGAAAGTACAAAGCAATGTAACTTATTAAATTACTTTTCCAATAGACCCTTTTAGGGTTGATGTCACAATGACTTCAGTTTGTTATCTGGAGGCAAAACCTGCCTCTCCACCACAGGGCTGTAGGCTACATAGGAGTCTTAAAATGTGGTCGTGTTGTGTTATTGGGAGCCAGAATAGAAGGAGTCACTGCTCAAAACTTAAATTTTATCACATACCAGCTGCCACTGCCTGTCAACACAAACAAAGACAACCATGGTTAAATGTGATAAGACGAAAGGACTGGACGGAGGCGATCATCAAAAATGCTCACATGTGCAGCGCACACTTCATATCAGGTTAGGGGAAAAAGTATTTCCTGTTGTAGGGATGAATAACGTTATGTGTATTAAGGGTTATCATGTCCACCTCATCAGAAACTGGGGAGGGATTAAGAGGAATATTGGATTTCTCTGTAACGCTAACTTTTTAGCACATTAGCTAACGTTAGCTTCCATAGCAAAACAAACAAGTGTGGTCCTCCTTTGTAAGATTGGCTTCCTGTGACATCATCCATCCACTGAGTGAGAGCATACGGGTCGGCCAGTCTGGTCCTGTTGGTCAGTGTTTACTTATTCAAGGAACACTGGCGTGTGCAGAGTGAGTGACCTGACATGGTGCGTTCGTAAATTCAGTCTCCGAGAGTGCGGTGCTCTGGATAACCAAACGGTAAATTCACAAAGTGTTATGAATTTACTAAAAGTCCAGTTTGTGCCAGCATGTGCTCCGACACTTGGAATGAGTATTTCTGAACTCGCATCATTTTCCTCCATTGTCTGAAACAAGACAACAGACCTTGCTAGCTAGCACTAACTAATGTCTATGGAGAATTGTTTTGCCTCCAGCTAAGCCCCGCCTGTCATACTGTTTACTAACAGTAAAGGAATCGATAACTTACTTCATTTTATGTGACTTACTGCAGTTACATTAAAGCTCCAGTTTGTAGGATTTGGGGGGATATATTTGCAGAATAGGAATGCAATATAATAAGTATGTTTTCTTCGGTGTATGATCACCTGAAAATAAGAGAAGTTGTGTTTTTGTTACCTTAGATTGAACCGTTCTACATACGGAGAGGGTCCTCGTCCAAGGACTCTGCCATTTAGTTTGACAGTAGCCCAGGATGGACAAACCAAACACTGGCTCTAGATAGGGTCATTCATGATTTTGCACCAGCCATTTTAATTCTCCTACACCAGGGGTAGACAACCTGTGGCTCCGGAGCCACATGTGGCTCTTTAGGCAGATGTGTCGTAAAGCTGCTGGACTTCGGACGTAATTGTCCCCTCGTCCTCTACCACTGAAACTGGCCTGCAATTCATTTTGCAATGGAGTTAGTTAGTCGGTCACAGGTAGACTTACTCAGTTTGTGTTTGAACACCTGGTCGAGTGCAGCTTGACAAGGCTGGCTGCTAGCGCTAGCATCTGAGGCTGTGCTAGCTCGAACCTCTGAGTTCGCTGCCAAATGCTTTGCGTTGAGGTGATATTTCAGTCTTGAAGTACTCTGATGATATGAAAATTCCTTACCTTACCCCGAAATCCAAAATATTTCCACACTGCTGATTATTCCTGAGTAAGTGCCATCTACCTGCTGCTGTTTGATGGTGACACAGACTTTCAAAATAAAAGTGTATCCTGAAGATGACAATATAGATCACTGTTTTTACTTTGCATCGATGATACTGGATCTTGATCACTGAATCTATATATCGATCCAGATAGATGGATCGTTACACCCCTAGTCTTAATACAGTAGTTTTCTTTATACAGTGATTTTCATTGGGATGGAATGTGCCTGTGCAGAGGGGACTCACGGGAAATGATAGACATGATGCGGAGGGCACATGCACGCATTTCATTCACTGTAAAAGACAACAGCTGCTGTCACAACAGGCACACAAGATGTTCTTCTTCTGTTGTACTTTTGACAGTTGTCAATCAATATGTGTTTGCTGCCCCTTCCTGTAAACACATGTGAATTAACAGCTGTCAAACTCTACTTTGCTGCCTTTGTTCTCAACAACAACAACAACAACAACCACAACAGAAAGTTCAGTGCCCACTGGGTCAAGAAATGTCAGGTGTGTTTGTTTTGGAGTTAGCATTAGCATGCGTTGCAGGGCTGCAGTGTCGTATATCAGGATACTTTTCTTGGTGTTTGCAACTTTGTGATAAACTGATGTCACGAAATATCTGAATGATTTATCACAAATCTTTTGTGTACTTTGACAAACAAATCTTGAAAATCTTACAAAGTCACTTTGTGTCTTTAGGGAGTGATTTGTTTGCAAGCAGCAGACTTTTCCTTGTCATTTTCTTTCTCTTTTGTTTTTCACTGTTTTTGTCAGGAGAATATGTTTTTCTATCCCGGCTCAGTATTCCCTGGAACGTGGTCGAAACATTTGCATTTCAAAGCGACGCTCGAGTGCGTGTGTGAGCGCGGGTGCATGTGTATATGTGTGTGCACATCAGTGGTTCAGTTTGTATGTGTGTCAGAGTGCTGAACTCCGTGACAAGGACTGCTCTCTGAATTTCTCTGCTCAAATGTTTGATGACATCTCTGTTTGCCTCCTACCCAAAAGCAAAACTGTTATCTTTTATACACTCTTCAAAGGCACACAAATGAAACGAGAGGAGGAAATGCACTTTTTTTTTATCTCCCAGAGAGGAAGTAAGTGAGGTGAATAAGGGACAGCGAGGGAAACAAAAACAGAAAGTCCTCAGCCAGTGCCTGTCCATTATAAAATGTACTTTCTGCCTGCAAGGAAACACCACTTTCATCTGTTCATCACTCAGAAGGACGAGCTGTATGAAGTATGAAGTTTGGGCAAGTAAAATAAGTTTAGCTACAAGAAAATACCTAATATTTGGTGAATATTTTGTGTATTTACAACTAATCACATGTATTATTATATATTATATTACCCTGTCACAGACCAAGGAGACTTTTTAAAGTGTTTTTTCCTACCTGTGCAACCCAGTCGCCAGAAAAAAAGTTTGCATTTCTTTAGACTACAGATATGTTACGTTGCATTTGTAGTTAACACCTGGCTTGGTTTAGGCACAAAAATCACTTAGTTTAAGTTAGGAAAAGATTGTGTTTTGGCTTTAAACACCCGTGTTTGATGTCACAAAAGCTGCTGGAAAAGTAGGGTAGGTGAAAAACACACCCAGTTCTTGTGGTTTGAATGCTGCTGGGAAACACCTTGATGTGTCGGTAGAAAGCACCCAGGTTTCTTACGACAAACATGGGTGGAAATGCCGCGATGTGTCGGTAAAAAAACCCCCAAAAACAGTCTTGGTGCTGCAAACGCCGCTGGGAAATGCTACGATAAAAAACACACAGGTTTGGTGGCTAAAACGTGACTTGGAAATACCACTGGGAGATGCCACTGCATAATGCTTGATAATGTCACGATGCATTGCTGAAAATTATCCAGGTTCCTTCGCTCAAATGACGCTGGGAAATGCTGTGATACGTCTGTAAAATGCACCCAGGTTTGGCACCACAAACATTGTTGGGAAACACCACGATTTGTTGGTAACGACAACCCATGTTCAGTGGCTCAAATGCAGCTGGGAAACGTTGCTGGGAAATATCACAATGCGTTGGTGACAATTACCAAGCTTCCTTGGCTTAAACGCCGCTGGGAAAAGCTGTGAAGTGTTGGTAAAAAGCACCCAGGTTTGGTGCCACAAACATCGGTGGAAACACCAGGAAGGGTCGCCAAAAGACAACCCATGTTGTTGTTAGCTGGTGTTGAATAGTGGTCTGCAGCATCTCACCTAAGTGACACACCAGCCACCATCCCCTTCCCTTCCCCATGACAAAATCTGTTCATATTTTCCGTCACTTTAAAAACTTTTACATGATATGTCTGAGACATGCAAAGAATTGATATATTTACCTCCGCCAAGGAGGTTATGTTTTCACCGGCGTTGGTCTGTTTGTCTGATTGTCTGCAAAATAACTCAAAAAGTTATGAACAGATTTTGATGAAATTTTCAGGAAAGGTGGATAATGGGGCAAGGAACATATGATAAAATTTTGGTGGTGATCGGTTGAAGCAAAGTGGATAAAATAATAAAAAAATCTATTGTCTGACAGCCTCAGCAGCAATTCCAATTTCTAAAGATGGTGAAAATAGCGCCATCTGGTGGCCCGTAAGCACGTCTTGTTCTACTTGCTAAATATTGTTGTAATTCTAAAGTTGAAATTAATGTTCTGTGTTGGAAAAAAAAGAAAGTGAAAAATACAAAAAAACATATTATATTCTGTGTTGGTACAAAATAAAAACGAAGTAAATACATCACACTGTCTCCATGGTGAAGGCATATATAACCTAGTCTGAGTGGGCGGAAGTTCGCTGCATAGATCAGCCTCTCATTGGGCAGAATGAGCCACCCACTGAAGTCCTGCCCTACCACCTTCGGTTGTGTAGCAGTTTTCAAGCGCACCGTTGCTGTCGCACCGCCAAGAACGATTGTGATTGGTTGAAAGATATAAAAAAAGCCGGGGCGTTTTTTTCTCCAATCTTAAAGTGAGAGTTGGCGCAGACTGGTGAGTGAGACTATATATAACCTAATAATGACAGTGATGCAAATAACCTAATTGTGATGCAGGCTGCAAAATCTGATGCAGAGGGGGAGGGAATATCACCTACTTGGCGGAGGTCTGCACTCTCTGAGTGCTTTTCTAGTTTCACTGTGAATTAGAAAATGGTTAACCTGCACCCTTTCACGGGCCGCATGTTGAGTATCACTGGGTTAACATTTTGGTGGTTAAGTCTAAGAAAGATTCAGGTGCTGAAACTAAGGATCTTTACAGAAAAGTTATCTGACCAGTTGAATCCAGTACAAAAGAAGGTAATTCTAAATTTCTGTCCTCCTGACTTGCAAATCTTTATTTATCAGCACTCTGCTTGCTGTAAATGCAATTTCTAAGGACCAGGATGACTGGTGATGTATCTCTCCTGGTTACATTAGTGCTTCTCTGTGCAATTTGGTGCATTCAGCACCAGACATTTGCAAGTAAAAGTCAATTTTGATACATTCGACACATAAATTACGTTGCGATGAATATCTTGAGGCTGAGTGCTGTATTTTTGTTTTTTTTTCTTTCCCCTCAGCTGAAATCTGAGAATACACATGAATGAATGATGAAGGTGTTTACAAAATAAATGTGGATATGTGCATGAGTGTGTGTGTGATCTGAAGTAAAATAAGCACTGTGTAGATGTGCCGTGGAGGTGGGAGTGGGTGTAATATAAGAGCCCCAAAAAACCCCACATTGCATATGTAAGAAATGCATGTAAAACAGAGGGAGTATAACAACAAACGTGAGAGATGAAAGAGAATAAGGAAGCAGTAAGAGATGAAGTGTTTCTCACTGGGGGCTACGGCTCGGCTCGCTCTGTCTTTCCCTGTGTTTTCCCTGTACAGTAAGTTGTGTTTATCTTTTCAGCCCATTTTACGTATTTGTGCAGAAGTGGGATGCCTATCTGTGCTGTATATTTATCCTGTATATGTTTTTAGATAGTTTTATTTCAGGTAATGTGTGATGAAGACAGAAAGAAACAGGTGAAAACCTTGCACTTAACATTATGTAACTTATTCGTGATGATAAATCTGTCCAGTCGACCCCCGGGGCACCGACAGGGAATAGTATTTTTTTTTCTCAGCTTCAACTTTTAGCCTGAAAGGAATTTACAGGCCAGGAAATACCAAGTAAAAGAAAAAGCCAACCCAAACTTTCAGGGTCATCCATCCAGACTACAGAGAGCACAGCTGATAACGTATCAAAGTCAGTATCCGGGTGAATGGGCCACGTAATTTTGTGGCCCATTCACCCGGATACCAAAACACAATGCGTCTAACACTGGTACAGTAATGCTGAATTCTTGATAAACCTTTGGTGTACTGAGGGAAATTCTAACACTGGAATTGCCAACACTGTTATATATCTTCAGTCTGTTACGATAAGTGCATTGAAGATATTTTCTTGTGCTCTCTCTTTGTGTCAACATTTCCTCCTCAATCTGACTATTCATCCATCCATTTTTGTAACCACTTATTCTCGGGGGGGTCTCGGGGGGGGGGGCTGGAGCCTATCCCAGCTTACATTGGGCGAGAGGCGGGGTACACCCTGGACAGGTCGCCAGACTATCACAGGGCTGACACATAGAGACAGACAACCATTCACACTCACATTCACACCTACGGACAATTTAGAGCCACTGGATCCCATCTGGATTTGGGTACTTGGAGTCCATACTGGGTACAGATGTTCCTGTACACTATCCCAGCCACTTGGTTGTGCCTTACCATGTACGCTGATCCTGCCTGCATCTTACACCCTGCCAATATGTGCTGGAGCGTCTCAGGGGCGTCTTTGCACAGCCTGCACCTTGGGTCTGATCTGCTATGGCCCTTGTGCTTAGGGCCTGTCCTTGATTAGTGCCTCTGTGCTGTGTGTCAGTCCAGCATTCTCCAGCCACTGGTAGGTCTTCTTGATGTCGGCCACTTCCTCTATCTGACGGTGGTATGCACCATGTAGGGGCTTGTCCTTTGCCCTCATCTGGTTTCTGTTGTCTGAGGCATTCACTTAGCAGCACATCCTTTGGGGACATCTTCTTGATGTACTCCTGGATTTTGGATGTTTCATCCTGGATAGTGGCTGTGATGCTCACTAGTCCTCTACCTCCCTCTTTCCACTTAGTGTATAGCCTCAGGGTGTTTAATGTTTTGGCTGAGCAGTGTATTTCTTCATGTGCATATACATTCATCTAAATATACCCCTCTAAAAATATAACAGTATCTTCTTTCACAGCCGGTGGAGTAGTTGATGAACTGGGTGTGCGACTAGGTTACTGGGGAGGAAGTAGGTATACTCTATATATTCTACACCACTGGTTACAGCTTGTGCATTCTCGGAACCCATCAGCTGTATACAGCGTCTGGGGGCAGACCCCCGATTTTTTGGCATTCCGGTTTGATTTGGGCGGAGGAGGCGAATTTCCGTTTCTGACTTCTGTTTATATAAAAGTAAATATGCTGAACCATTGCGATGGATTCAGAGTTTGCAGTGACGCCAATTATGTTCCGCCTCGTTAGTTCACCGCACGGAGCGTTTAACCTGGCAACAACTGCAGCCGGCTCACACGTGATTGATCAATATCACGCGAACTACAAACAGCCTGCAACCTGGAACCAGGGCTCTTCCACTCTTCTTCCGGAGGCAAGATCTCCGGGGTTTGCCTACAGACTCTACATTCACTGAATGTAGAGTCTCTACTTTATAGAGACTACAGCTTGTGATACAGTCCTTAAGTTTTAATGGTGCATCTCAGTAAATAGATGTGTTTGAAAGTAGCTGTTTACTTAGGAAGGACTTCCCAAACTTAGGAACCGATGTATGAATAGCGGGTGCAACCCAATCCTGGACTGTGCCTGCTGAAAGCAACATGTCACTGTGTTGCTTTGAAGTCTATTGAGGTTACTGTCAGCAGCCGACACCAAAGGCTGGCATTTACTGTTGATGCTTAAAGTTAAGTTTGCGTTAAAGTCTTTGTTAATCCAAATGTAAAGAAGGGTCTGCAGGAGAAATTAATTAGACTTTGGGTGTTAATGTTTGGGTTAACTGTATATTTCATCGACTTTGACTTTCATGTGTCTGAACAGGAGCAAATATTTTGTTTGTGTGCTCTTGGTTAATATAGTGTTAGCTTCTACTGACAGCTCACTGTATATGCGAATAAGTGTGTGTGTGTGTGTGTGTGTGTGTGTGTGTTGGGAAAAGAGAAACCAGGCCACATCCCCTGGGGAGACAGACTGAAGCTCATATCCAATGCTCTTTATGAAAGAGAGCTGTCCCCCCTGTCAGATCTCCCGATCTCTCTTCTCCCACTGCCTTCATCTCTGTCTCTCCCTCCTCTTTATATTCATCTTTTTCCTTTCTCTCACATCTACTCACCCCTCCAGCACACTCCCCTGTATTTCATTCATCTGGCTCTGCGTATCTTTTCTCAGAATCTATCAGGATTTCACTTTGAACTGGTTCCCCCCGCTCCCTCTCTGGCTCTCCGAACATGTCCACGGCATTCATGATGAAATTGAAATTCTTGCCTTACAGCTAAAGCAGACGGCTTGACTTGTGATTTATCTTTCACAATGAATAAAATCACTCCGGAGAGTCCCGAAATCAGTCTTGCAATTGTGAATGATTAGAAGATAAGTTAATAAATCAAAAACCTGTGTGCTTTTAAACAAGATGACATCAACTATAAATCAATGGTGCTATTTTTCCATATCTCTGAGCAAAGGAAAGTTCCAGGCATTATCCAGTATCACTCTGTGACATGATCTCACACCTTTCATGGCCGAAGCGCCGGCTGCATTGCAAAATCACTTTGCAATTTCCGCAGTCCACTCAACTTTGAATACGGGGAATGTCCCTTTTCTTCCTATCAGCACTTTTCATCTTTTCTCCCTCTGCTCTTGACCCCCTCGTAGTGTTACCGTGGCGATGGGGGGCTGGCGGTCGCTCATTGGTGTGGCGCCAGATAGGAAGCAGCTGACCGCTGTGCAGGAAGTGGACAATAAAGGACACACTGAACCTCAGGCGAGTAAAGAAGAGAGTGAGTGTGTGTATATATATGGTGTGTGTCACAGTGTGTAAATATGTAGACCATTGTTTCCAGTGGTGCCATGTGGGATTAAGTGAAGGGCAACTAAACCCAGTGTCATCACTCTTTGTTTACTTACTTTATTTTAGTAACACTTTTTTACATATTTATTAATTAAATAAAGAAATGTGTAAATTTAATGATTTAATTATATTAGTGACCGTTACACTCTATAGTGTAGTTGTGAACATATATAAATACATTTTAAGTGTTTTTTTTAATGTATTTGACATGATAACCTCTCTAATAATGATACAGTAGGTTTATAAACAACTAATAAATGCTTGATAACCAGTTGCCAACTTCTAGGAATGAAAAATGAAGCCAACATGCAAGTGCCAAAAACTGTTAAACAGTTAAACATAATTACGGGTGTGGTCACTTTGAGGTAGATGCTGTTCGTTGACAAGTGGCTACTACAGTGAAAATATTGGTTAAGTAACATAACCATGACATCCCCCCCAGATTCACTGGGTATAGTTGTAGCCATAGCTGTCGCTATTTCAGTTTGTTTCAGTTCGTGAAAGTTAGCATTTTGGTTACCTTAAAAAGTCTTGTTCAACTTTTAGTTGTCCTAAAAGACTCTCTAAGGAGTTGGATATTTAGTTTTTTCTTGTAAGCACATTTTGTTTTAATGTCCTTAAGACGGTTTTTGCTAACAAAATTAGCATTAGCAATGTAACAGTTAACCATAGCTATACACAAATCGCCTTAACCAAGCTAGCAGCTTGCGTTAGAGTTTGCTCCCTCTTCTTGTCCAAATATGGTCACTTCTGGGTCCAAATATCCAAGATGGTGATGGTCAAAATGCCAAACTCAAGGCTTCAAAATCATGGATGTATAAAGAGAATGGGATACAGTGTTTGACCGCTGGTGGTCAGCAAACTATAAAGGCGTGAAAGGACGGGTTTTTGGTCAGTGTGTGACGCTGCAAGTCACTGCCCAAGGGCCAGATTTTGATGACTTTGAGATGAGACCAGGCTGTTAGAAATGTTATTGGACTGAATTGATCAAATCCCAATAGTGAAACAGGTCATTTCACGATGGCTGTGATGCACAAAAAATATATCCATTGATTTACAGACGTCTCTTTCATGATGTAAGTGTATGGGAAATTGTGTGCTGGACCTAAAAGTTGTAATTCCATGTTTGGCCACTATGTAAAACTGGTTTCAAAACCTGGCGCTCGCGGCTTGCGGAGTCCACAAACCAATGGGTGATGTCACAATGGCTATGTCTATTATTTTATTCAGTCTATGCTGATAACATCATAATGTTGAATGTTGTTAATGTATCTGTAGCACTTTTAAACCTTGTTGTAAATAATTTATACATATTTTGTGTATAAACATTTAATAGAATACACTAAAAGATTTGTTTGTTTGCAGCTACATTACAGCATTTTCAAGCATTCACTTTTTATTCAACTAATGTACACTTATAAATGTGCTTATATTTGCTTAGAACCACAATATAGTGTGTTACGGACATTCCTTTAGTGTATTATTTAAAATTGTTATATAGGGAGGATTAAAATACAGTGTTACCTCTAATTTCTAATATGCATCAGCAAACATGTATGTTCAGGCAAAATGAAACATAAAACTGCATTTGATGCTGTTAAATTAGTTAGACTCTGCCTAACTGATATTCAGCTGCTGGTGATTGCTCTGATGATGATTGGACATCTGAGAATGCCATCATATTTTCTTAAGCACACAACATTACCTTACTGGGAAAAGAGTAAATATAAACTGTGATTTTATATCCAAAGCACAGATCAGGGCAAAGGGAAATGATTGGCATGCCATGAGTCTCCTGAGAGACAAAAGGCAGAAACAAAGCATGTCTGTAAATAGTGCTGCTGTACGTCTGCTCGCTCTCCGTGGCTCCCTCAGACTTCCTTATCTGAGAGGCATCGCTTGGATCGCTCCTCTGAAGTCAACGCTTCCCATTGTTCCTGGAAAGACTGGAATTTCACAGCTGGTTCAATGGGACTGACACAGACGGACAAACAGGGCAGAGAAAGGTTTGATATTGACCATACATGGAGGGAGCACAGACAATGGGAAAACTATTGAGCACAATAAGATACCTACCAGCCAGCTGTGTGCCAAAACTTAAGGCTTGCAGTAATACAGTCCAATTCATTATACTGTACTGTCAGTATAGCATCTAATATACATGAGAATTATATCATTTTGAAAAATAGAATATTCTGAATATAAAGGCATTGATGATATTAAATTCTTTTTGAGCAAAACTTTATTATTATTAAATAGTAAAGTATTCATGATATGGAGGCCCACTTCCACCAGTGCAATAATGACGTAGTATTTTAAAATAATGAGAAACTTCCTCAAAATAATGACTCTGAAAGTAATGACCCATTATCTCAAAATAACGAGATAGTATCTCAAACTACTGACTTCATATCTCATATGTCACTAAGTCAGTATTTTGAGAGAGGTCATTATTTTAAGATACTAACTCTTTAATTTGATTAAGTAAATCATTATTTTGGGACACTAAGTCATTATTTTTTGAGATACGAAATTCATTATTTAAGATTAGTAAGTCTCTCATTATGAAGTTTCTCATTATTTTCAGATAGTAAGTCAATTTGAGATAAGTAAAAATTGTTATTTTGAGAAACTAAGTCATTATTTTGAGATACTATGTCATTACTTTGAGATACGTAATTATTTTGAGATACTACGTTATTATTTTGAGATACTACGTCATTATTTTGAGATGATAAATCATTATTTTGAGACAATGAGTCATTATATTGAGACGTTAAGTCATTATTTTGAGATACTATGTTACTATTTTGAGATAATAAGTCATTATTTTGAGATACTAAAGTATTACTTTGAGATACTGTCATTCTGAGGTACTAAGTCATTATTTTGAGATATTAAGTCATTATTCTGAGATACTAAGTCATTATTTTGAGATACTAAGTCATCATTTTGAGATGTTAAGTCATTATTTTGAGATATTAAGGAATTTTGAGATAAGTAGGTCATTCTTTCAGCTATTTAGTCATTATTTTTAGTTAATTAAGTCTGAGACACTAGGTCAGTCTGAGATAAGCAAGTCATTATTTTGAGATGCTAAGAAATTTTTAGATATGAAAGTCACTATTTTGATAAAGTGTCTCATGATAATTTTCAGGATATATACTTTTTCCATCACATTTGCAGAAATGGGCATCCATGCCTTTAAGATATTCATGTAGAACAATTAAAAAAGTTGATGATGACACTATTGAAATGATGACCTTCAGAGTATGACATAAATACTGCCTGGACCAGCAGCCAAAACGGAAGAGAAGATTTATAAGATTTATGATTCACTGTATTTTTAAAGGAGAGCTAGAGAGAGACACCACAGGCTGAATATCTACTCCCCTGTCACTCTGCTGACTTCCCCTTGAAATTCTGAATTTAGCAGACTTTGGGAGAATCAAAACCTAAAAAGAAGAATTTTCAGCAGTGTAAAAAACACATCCCGTATGTATAAAGACACGTTTCATGCCTTGTGCCAAACTTTCCAGTCTCGTAACTTTTCAGCAGTTAAGCTCAGCTGAGATTTAAATAAAATCAGGGTTTGATACAGAAGTTAGACTTTATCGTTTTATGAACAGTAAAATGGTTTCACTTGTGCAAGAGCAAATTAACAGTCGGGGTGTCGTCTTTATCACTTGTACCCTGGCTACAGAAAACTTAGTTGTGCTGTGGTGGATGGATTGTTGCAGCTGAGGTTGAGTTTCTGGTAATTTTGGTATTTACTATGGTGTATTTGGTCTGCCAAAAATATAGTGGATGTTTTTTAATGCACAGAAAGAACAGTGTCAGGGTTTGGTCTCGCTCCTGAGAATCAAATTAAATGTTAATCCCTTCAGAAGGATTTGCATTTGGAAAGGATATTTTTTAATATTATAACAGTCCTTGGGCACTAAAGCAGAGTACAATAAAATAAAATAAAATAAAACAAAATTAAATAATTAAAGTACATCCGAATTAAATTAAATTAAATTTAATTAAAGTAAAATAAAATAAAAGTAAGATAAAATAGTACAATAAAATAAAAAATAAAATAAAATAAAACAAAACAAAATAAGATAAAATAAAATAAAATAAAATAGAATTAAATTAAATTAAATTAAATTAAATTTTTGACCATATACACTTACATCTCAGCCTAACTCCCCTTGCTTTACGCTGAACTGAAAACATGCAAATCACCAAAACTGGAGATGCAGTGTGCAAACAATGAGTGTGTGAGTGTGTGTTTATCTCTTTATTCCTGCCTTTGTGTTTTCCAGGCCAAATAAGATCAGTATCAAGTCAAAGATGAAACGATATGATAAAATGCCCTTTGCTCTGCGTCCTTGGAGACACATGACTCTGACGCATGTGCGTGTGAGTGCGTGTGAGCAGGTAATATGTCCCTGACTCCCCTGGCTTATTCCTGTCAATCATCCCCTGAAGTCTGCATTACTGAAAAGGTCATAAGGCGTCTGCTAAACAGACAGAGAGCTGAATATTCTACAGTTTTTCCTCTATTGCTTACACACATTTAGCCTATCGTGGGTCAGCTTAATTTAATGCTCACATCTGCTTTGCACAGCTTTTTCTCAGTACTATCACAAACTGTGTTTTGAGTTTTAACACACTTTAGAAAGACTCCACCCAAATGCACAGAGTTATTTGATTGGATGTCTGTAAGCCAATCACAGTGTTCCACATCATCTAAAGTGGACTGCAGTAGAGACACACCCCTTTTTTCAACAAGCATGGCTGACTGTGAGGCAAGCAGCAACCATAAGGTACATTTCAATCGATTAATCATACAGTACAAAATCTTTGTTTAAACCGTGTGTAGAGTAAACATGAGATGTTATATTACTTATACATGTCAAAATATGAAAGATTTAAAGCTTTTACACAGGAAAAATCTGTCCATTTGAATGGATGGGGAATTTGAGTGTCACCAGAAAATGAATGGGGGGAATACCGTTTCGATACGATAATCTACTGATACGATCAACTTTAAAGGCATCCTATTGATTATGTACACATAATCTTGATCTCAGGAGGTTTTCAACATACTGTTCTGGAGATACTTAGAAATTAAGGATGTTTTGAGTGGCGATGACAAATACAATACAAAACATAAATGCAATGTGTTCTAAAGCATCACTGTATTCACTGATATGACATAACCACTCATAGAAAATCAATAAACTCATGTTTATTGCTGAAAAAAAGGTATCTTAAAACCATAAAAATACCCTTAAAACAATGGGCCCCTGGGCACAGACATGGAAAAGGCTCCACCACCTCTCCTTCATAGGAGCAAGACACTCAGACTTTGAGGTTTTACCTGTGTTTTGTTGTTGTTTTGCATCTCTTTAGGTCATTATGCATCTTTTTTGTGTCTTTTTTGGTCTCTTTTAGGTCATTTTGTTTCTTTTTTGGTTGTTTTTTTTGTCCCTCCACAGTTCCTTGCATCTCTTTTAGGTCATTTTGAGTCTTTTCCTGGTTGGTATATGTTACAGGAACTGAAATGACCTTTTGCAGATAAAGGTCGGGGGCTACTGACACGTTGATCCCATATGCCTGTGCCTAGTAGGCCCATTTATTAATCCATCCATGTTTAAGACCACTTTTTGCAATTTTTACTATTGGGTGGTTTCTTTCGCAGAGATTTCCCATCCATTAGAACGGACAGAAAAAAAGAACCCATAGTAACACAAAAATATTTTAAAAAATTATGAATGCATTTGGTGTAGAAAATCCACAATACAATATTATTTTGTGTTCAGAACATAACCTTATTAACCTATAGAAGAGGCCAATAGAAGTTATTTTACAGTAAGTACTTCTAATTTGGAAAAATATGAAAATATTTAATTTTTGTGTGAGAATCTTTGCCATTTTATAAACAGTGGAACAAATGTAAATCAGTACAGTTGATGGATTCTTGTTTACAATATTATTTAACTTTGGAGTTCGTGCTTTAGGAATTCCTGCAACTGTGTAGACAGTGCTGGCAGTGTGGTTGCACTGGAGCCCATGAGGTGGGTGGCGGGGCCAGTGGAGAGAGTGGGCCCTCCAACAGTGTGTTGGGTGGAGAATGGGCTCTTGTGAGTAACTGCAACTTTCCAACTTGGAAATATGTTCAAAGAAGAACTCTCATTAAATTGAAAACAGTGCCATTTGCAATACATGCCCTTCGAAAACACAGACATGCACTGATGATTGTTGGGTAATATGTATGTTGATGTCATCCAGTGTCAAGTCTCTGATCATGTCACGAGATGAGATGTGCACAATAGCATACACTGGGGCCCGTCCGACTATCACATGCCACTGCACTGTGCGGGTGTCAGTGGTAAAATGCTGTGAGGGTTCTGCAGACAAGTTGAAGTGATGGCTGCAGAGGTTGCTATTATTAGCTGTAGTTTTGGTGTTGCTATCCATCTTTAAATAAATGCAAAAACATTAATTTTCAGTTGAGAGCAGTTATAGGTTTTCATAGAAGTGTTTGGTTTTGAGGGGGCGTGTGACAAGTGAAGAGAAGAAGGAAGGTGAAAATAGGTTTGCACGAAGGTCTGCTACAAAAAGCAAAACTATGTCACCCAATTTCTGATAAATATCTGCTGCTTCTTTCTAAGAGCCACTATCACAATCACATGTATATTACCTAACATGTTACTGTAGATCAACGCTGCGTTTGAAAAACACCTGACAAGTGTCCCATCCACATTCCTGGTTTGTCCCACGTGAAGTCTGACTAGAACAAAATCTTCTTACCCAACCTGACCTGCTCAGACCGTAAACCAGGTGATTCACCGTCACAGCTATGTAGCACCTGCCAAGCTGAAGGCAGGTCGCCAGGGCCACTGTCTCACCTCTTCCTGTTTCTAAGAGATTTGGGCACGAGATTGAGCTGTCTGTCACAGCAGACAAGGTAAACAGGCGGGGCGGCCAAGTCACAAGGTGCGGTGAAATAACACAGGGTGCAGAGGAGCTGCAGAGTGTACGTATATCACTCATCCTACTGTGTGGCTGCATTTTCATTTTATTTATGAAGCTATAATTTAGAATGGCTTTGTTTGTCTGTTGTAAACGTCTTCAGTCGTCACCTCAGTACACTGTGATATACAGTATAACAGGTTTATGTCAGTTTGTACAAAAGCATGTGTATATGTCAGCTATCACACATCTATACACTACATACTTCACATACTGTACCTCTCAGGTCGTGTGAAAAGCTTTCACGTAAACAGTTTCTGCAAATGTTCCTTTACAACACACGTGCAAGCAAAGCAAAAACATTAAAATACTCAACACAAACTTAATGTAAATAACACAGAGCAGCACAGTGTTTTGAGGTCCTTGCTCCCCATAAAACTGAACACATCACCTGGTTGGATTTTCCTGATCACCGCCACTTTTTTGATATTTTGCTGTGTTTCAGTTGTGGTTAGGAAGTCGAAAATGGGGTCAAAATCCATATGGGTTACACCTTGCTGCAAATTTGTTCATGTACTTTCTACCATCTATGATAAGGTAATGCATTGACAAATACTGAATAGATGTAATGTCTGCAATAGAATAAATGTTGACACTGTATAGTTCCTCAAACAAAGGTATGTAGTGTTCAAACATTATCAATCACGCTGTGGTTACTGTGTGGTTACACAAGCATGATGTGATTTTGCCAAGTAGGACACGCTCCTGGATCAGCATTCCATATCATCAGTGCTTCTTTCAAAATTCCTTTGTGCCTCTTCAGAGTTGAGCTAGTTTTCCAAATTGAAGTTAGTACAATTGAACAAAATCCTCAGTAACATTGAACAAAAACCTTACAAGCTACTGCAGGGTTAGCGAGTTAGCACGCTAACTAGGTAAGCTATGCTAACAAGTAAGCTTGCCAATAGGCTAAAATATTGTTCAGTGACAAAGAATATGGATGGTAGCGCTTTTCAGTTGCGAATTCCTGCAATTAACACATATTCTCTGGATAGATTTGGTTTAGTTTATCCAGGGCCATCATCATCATCATCATGCTGATTCTGGATCATTTCTTTATGTCGCCATCAACATAGCATTGATGGTTCTGGATCAACATCAGCGATTCTCTACAGGATCAACACGGCAATGATGTCAGTGGATATGACAAATCATGCAGGATAAAGATGATGATGATAGTTCTGGATCAACAAACAAATGTTCCAGGGTCAACATGGCAGTGATGGTCCTGGATTAACACATGCACTGTTAAAAAACTGGGCGACACAGTGTTCTAATGGTTAGCACTGTCTCCTCCTCCTGTGCAGAGTTTGCATGTTCTCAGGGTTTTTTCTGGGTACTTCCTCCCACAGTCCAAAGACATGCAGGTTAATTGGTGACTCGACCAACTACGGTGACCCCGTAGGTGTGAATGTGAGTGTGAATGGTTGTCTGTCTCTATATGTCATCTGGCGACTTGTCCAAGGTGTATCCTGCCTCTCACCCAATGTCAGCTGGGATAGGCTCCAGCCTCCCCACGACCCCCAACAGGATAAGTGGTTACAGAAAATGAATGAATGTTATTTCTTTCCCAGGTCTTTGCAACTGCAAAATGACATTATCCTTACCCTTGATGCTGATGAACAATATCTTAGCCTATTGGCAAGCTTGCTTGTTAGCATAGCCTACCTAGTTAGCCTGCTAACTCGCCAACCCTGCCATAGCTTACAAGGTTTTTGTTCACTGTAACTGAGGATTTTGTTCAATTGTACCAACTTCAATTTGGAAAATTTGGATAATTGAAGTTATTTCTGAAGATACTGATGATGTCAGAGGGCTGTGATTGATTGATTGCAATGTTGGCCCTGGAATGCAATGTGGTATGTTGATCCAGAGGCATGTCCTATTTTGCAAAATCACGTCATGTGGTTACAAAACACTTGATTGTGATTAAGAAAGGTTAAAACACCCACTTGTTGATCGGACAATCATGGCTTGACACGCCACCAATGTCTCACTATCAAGCACAAGCTTTTAGTCACACAGTAAGGCTGGAAATGGCGTTGGTATCTTACTAAGACACATCCACTTTCGGTAGCACAAGAAGGGTTGGACATGCCACCAATGTCTCACTAAAAAAACACCAGCTTTTGGCGACACAGTGAAAGCATTGTTGAGATAACGCTGATGTCTTGCCAAAAAACATCTTTTTGGTGTTACAATCACAGCTGGAAATGCCACCAATGTCTTGCTAAAACACACCTGCTTTTAGTGGCACAGTTGCTGCTGGAAACGCTGCTGATGTCTTGCTGAAAAACAACCAGTTTTGTTGTTTGTTGGTTTCAAACACTGGTCTGGAGCTTGGCTCCTTGTCCCGCTTGGCAGCTGTCTCGCCAGAGTGTCACGCCACCCAGCACCCCCTCTGCCTCCCAATGACAAAGTCAGCTCATATGCGTGCAATCAGAATTACGTCACCTCAGGATTGTTGAGATACAGTATGCTCCCTGACCTGTCACATGAAAGATAAATTGTCACAGCTCCTGCTCTTCCTGTCCCCTCAGCCTTGGGGCGATTGGCTGAAAATAACTGAAAGTGACAGATGATAGGTTGTTCAAAATCACAGCCAAATACTTCAAATTCCTGACTCGCTGTCGCTGCTTCGAAAACTCTGTGACAAAAATCATATGATGCTCACACCTTAAATTCTTGGGTAGTCCTTAGACAGGTATGTGCTAAAATATGTCAGTGTCTGGAGCAAACACTGGGTTCATTCTTATGAACACACACACGTTTGTTGTCTTTGATTCCTGAGCTTAACCTGGTTTGTATGAAGAGGAACAAAGACATTTGTGTTTGTATGGGTGCATGAATAGGCCACAGTACAGGTGTTTGTGCGTACATTTTAAGTAGCTACAGAAGTCCATAACACTCTCTATGCATGTATCCATATCAATGAAAATAACTCATCAACACTGCATAACTTAAAGTATAACATCTTATTTTTCTGTGCTTACACATACCGTGCACGCATCACACCACCATACAGTCATCAGATGGTGAACATCAGGTGTGTGGGTGTCAGGTGGCTCAACCGCAGCACCTCTGCAACCCATCCGTGACATCTCTCCACACCTCACCGCCACATGTTTTGAATTTCTTTTTAATCTCAGTTGTCCCCATTCTTGTCTTGATCTTCTCTATTTGTCTGTAGTGACAACACCCTGATGTATGAGGGAACAGTGGTCAAACAGGAGGCGGTCACAAGTGAGTATAAACTCCAAACTGTAAAGAGTATCAGTGAGATGCATACAGATAGTTTTCTTATCATAGTATTACAGTGTATAATTACAATTAATTTTTACATATATCTTATATCTTCATCCAACTAATTAGCGCCCCACCGAGGGCATTGTCACATTACATTACAGTAACTTTTACAGTTACTTTGTCACTTAACCTAAAGTGACAAAGTTACACAGGTTAGGTTTAAGCAAGTCATGTTACATAGGTTAGGTTTAGGGAAAGAAACATGGTGACGAAATATCTTTAAATATCTCAAAGTTCCCTTGGTGTAACACGGGACACTAACACCTGTCTCCTGGGAGAAAGTCCTGTGTTTGTTTGACCGATCCACGACCACAACCTGCTTCCTTATGCAGACCAAGGAAACTATATAAGACGGAACAGTCCTGACGACAATGACACAGTTCAGTGAGCCAGACTTTGGTGTCAGTTCTATTGGAGTCAATGGGGCGGGTATGGAAAATCACACTTTACCCTATGTTATCTTTGTTGTTTCAACTTTGAATGAAAAATCCTTCCCCCAGATGCATGTTTGTTCCCCTTGTTACTGGTCTCCAAACAGATCATGTCTCTGTCCAGCAGAGATTGAGATGCAGCTGCTGGACAGTGACAAGATGACACCAAAGTCTGGTTCCTCCAAAGATGTCACTATCGTCATTATCGTCCCCTCTTTTAAATTTTGCTTGATGCAGATTCTCCCTCTTTATGCTACTTCCTTCTTTACTCCCATCAGCACATTGGTCACATGATCGCAGCCTTCCTGATTACTTCAGTTCTATTGAAATGAGTTGGCTCATGATTTTGTGAGTTATATCCAAATTTTGGTGCATTATTGGTGGTAAGTATATGTACAAACAGTGCATGACAGCAACCTGCATTGCTTAAACCCTTAAAAACTGCTCATCAGAAATACATATTTAGAAGATTTCTCTGTGAAAAACCTTAAACCTTAAATTGACTTAGGTGTAACTTTGCCTCATCTAAGTTCTTGAATATGCAAATTAGCCCGTTTTGCCATGGCTGGTAATGCTAATGATTTTGAAAGCCCCACCCCGCAAGTTGATAGCATTGGTTCTTTAGATTTGTGACGAACCCTAAAGCACTGAATCTCTGTTCTTGAGATTGTCATGCTACACTGTTGTTCCAAGGCAAAAATGCTTAGCCATGGATTTGACTGCTTGAAAGAGGCGTGAAAGAAGCCAGCTACGTCAAATTGTAATGACCATTGTTGGTGAAGATTCTCAGTCATCCAGGTCATGGTAATTATAAGTGCAAATAGCGTAGGCAACTGGACTTGCTTGCGTTTCCTACCAGTCATTTAGAACTGAAGAAGCTTCTTGGATGAGAGGTGAAATGGCTTCAAGAAACGCAAGCAAGTCCAGTTTCCTACGATATAGCACTTCCGATTGTAATGACCATTGTTAAACAGAGGAAGTGGCCTACGACACTTATCACCCACCTACAATGCAGTCTTGGGATCCCTCCCCAGATGGCTTAACACCCATTCACACCTGGACCCATTTTACTCTAACGACACACATGATGACTGATAGGTCAACGATTCAAAAAGAGTTTAAAGACTGCGTTTCCGTACCAGTCTGTTAGAAGTGAAGAAGCCTCTTGGATGAGAGGTGAAACGTTTTAAAGAAGCTCAAGCAAGTCCAGTTACCTATGATATAGCATTTAGGATTACCATGACCTGGATGACTGACAGTCTTTACTGACCCTTGACTGCTTATTTTGCTCTTGATATGTCTTGTAGCATATAAAAAAAAAACACATCAACACATTCTTGCTTTTGGTAAGTTGAAATCATACAGTCAAAATTCAGTCAAACAGAAAACCTCCACTGATTGCAGAGGCGTGAGAAAGATGCTGACTTTGCCCTCTACTGTCACCTTGCTTTCAGAGTGAAAGAATGTCTAAATGTCTCAGTAACTTGCTGGCTGCCTTGAACCAAGTGACATTTTACAGAGCACTTTCACAGTCAGATACCTGAGTCTGGTCTACTGAAGTTTTGAAACAAGAACACAGTGTCTTCAGATGTAATTATGTGCATAGACGAGATGATTGTGCCATGTGATCATGCTAAGATCACATGTGTAGAAGCAGTGTTCCTGAACAGGTAATGTTTTATGTAATGTATTATGTAAAACACTGTGGATTGCTCATTGTGTTTGAAATGTGCTGTATAAACAAACTTGCCTTGTGCTCTGAATAGGCTTTCATAGGGGGTGGACAAAATGACAGGAATTCTTGACATTAATCCAACACAATAGCAAACACAGTTTTTTAATGACTCTGTCAGTGAAGTGTTGATTCAGCTCTATTGTTATTTTTGAGGCCACGGTTAGTGTTTTTGTTGTTGTGATGGATTGCATTATACTGAAGTACATTTCTGTGTTTTGGTCTATCCAGTAAATGTCCACCATTAAGTGTGATGACTGGACTGAACAACCAGATTATGTCTTCACCCAACAAACTGTAAATGGTGGGTCAGTTGTTGCATTGTTGGGCTTTCTTTCACTCCTGGAGTGACACAATTAAAGTGTTAAATAAGTGCCAGTTAATGACAGCAAGATCAAGTCGTTATCACAAGTACTTTAAGTCTTGACACTCTCAACCAAAGTCAAGTCCCTAACCCTACACTTTGGGTTTAGGATCTTAACGCTAAATGATTATTGTAAACATGATGTTATTTTGAAAATGGGCACAAATTTTGACAGGGTGGTGTTGTCTCAAATCAACCATGGCCGTTGTGCACTTTACATAATGTCAAGATCTGGCAGCTTTTGTTCTTCTGCTCAGCGAAATGCAGCTAGGCGGAGCATTATTGCCAACATTTGACAACCAATTGTCACTCAACTAAACATATGCTTGCTTTGTCTTGTTTGCTCACTTGACTTCTTGTGTATTTATTTTTTCCATTCATCCATCTATTTTCAGCTGCTTTTTTTGGGGCCGTATGACTTTGTGCCAAGTGTGCAGACTCAGCTCTCACTTTGGTTATACAAGGACCGGGTGGCTCGTAGCAGCAGGGGACCTCTATCATCACTACCAAGTTAATGATAGCTGTCGCATTTTGCAAAAATTTACAACTTCTCAAACATCTGAGTAGAAATCTCAGATCAAGCACAGCAAATGTAACTACACTCCCAGATTGTATAGTGTATGCCATGATACATGTGACATCAGTTTCTGATGATTAAATTTGCCACAGTTAGCTAGCTAGCAAGCTAACATTAGCATTTGCGTTGTTTGCGGTACCAAATAATTACAAAATTAACTCAATAAACAAACTAATGGCTATATCTGATAACAGTAAAGTATAGTGAAAAATACTCGTGTATATTTGTACACGAGGACAGCAGCAGGTCTGTGACTGATACTGGGGGCCTCTATCATCACTACCACGTTAATGATAGCTGTCGCATTTTGCAAAAATTTACAACTTCTCAAACATCTGAGTAGAAATCTCAGATCATGCACAGCAAACGTAACTACATCCCCAGATTGTATAGCGTATGCCACGATACATGTGACGTCAGTTTCTGACGATTAAATTTGCCACAATTAGCTAGCTAGCAAGCTAACGTTAGCATTTGTGTTGTTTGCGGTACCAAATAATAACAAAATTAACCCAATAAACAAACTTATGGCTATATCTGACAACAGTAAAGTATAGTGAGAAATGCTTGTGTTTATTTGTACATTTATTCATTCATTCATGTTGCGTAACCGCTTATCCTGTTAGCAGTCACGGGGGGGCTGGAGCCTATCCTAGCTAACATTGGGCGAGAGGTGGGGTACACCCTGGACAGGTCACCAGACTATCACAGGATAGAGACAGACAACCATTCACACTCACATTCACACCTACGGACAATTTAGAGTCACCAATTAATCTTTGGACGGTGGGAGGAAGCCGGAGTACCTGAAGAAAACCCACGCTGACACAGGAAGAACATGCAAACTCCACACGTAAGGCCTCCCCCACCCTGGGTTTGAACTAGAAACCCTCTTGCTGTGATGCTAACCACTGCATCACTGTGCCACATTGTACAATGCTTTGGTTTTTAACTTGGTAGTCTCCTCCTCGGGTTACATTTCACAAGTTTGAAATGAGTTTATGGTCTTGCCCTACTGCTACTCAGGCACCGTGGTGACCATTAAGGATGAGAAATGTTCAACATTCCACAATCAACTTTTCGACCGTTATGAATGCACCACCCTGGTACTTATAGTGTGCTGCATTTCGTCATGCGTCTCACTGTGAATGAACTTATGAGCTCAAAATAGCAGGTATAACTACAGACATATCTGATTTGAGACAGTCATGTGACTCAGCTCCACACCTCTACAACACACCGAAACTAAAACATTTATTTTGAAGTGTCAGGACGAATAAAATATTATGTAAAATAAATCCTGAGGTAGTCTCACTCACTGCGTGTTGCAGTCGCTGCCACTGTTTTAGCTGACTGAGCACAGTGATGAGAGTCGGCCAGTGAGCCATTGTAATTGGTTGTCTCCTCTCCAGTTCTTTCCCTCTGTCTCCTTAGCTCAGCACTGCAGTGTTGTCAGTCCCACTGGGACTTGTTTCATGGCTGCACTCCCTCCCACGCACACCGACGCGCCCACACTCACACACCCCAACACGGTACTGTATGCTGGCAAAAACAAAAACACACTACCTCACATAAAGGCACCAACATCACGAGGCACGTGTGGATGTGTGTGTGCGCCCCACTAGATTCTCACAACTCGTCCCTGCTTTTGCAAACACCATCACTACCAACTCCTACGCATCTCGCACACACACACACACACACACACACACACACACTGGCACCAACAGTTGGCACGTGGCTATGTATGTGCTGCTCATTAGGCGATGATAGATTCAGCAAGCTTGACTCTAAGCCCTGGAAAGTCTTGAGGTAAAGTACACCCCATAAAAAAGTACGATAGAGACTGAAACACACACACAGACACACAAACACACTCCCAAAATGGTGTTCATCACTCTATTCATTAGTCAAATGTGGCTGTCAGAGTGAATTAATGTAGTTTACTGCACCTGTCAAAAGTCTGTGTTTACTTGCAGGTGGCAGTCCTTCACTCATTCTGTCTCATCCTGCTACCATCACACACACACACACACACACACACACACACACACACACACACATTTTTGTCTCACGCCAACTTCTTATACCTTTCTTCATGATCATCTATTATTCCAACACCTTTGCTTCCTGAGATTATTCACACATATCTGTCAGTTTGAATACATGCTGACAATCTTGCACGCTAACACATACCAACACAATGCACACACTCTTATACAGAAGCAGACATACACACTTTTTCCACCTGTTAAATCAGATCTGAAGGAATGGGGAGCTTTGTGACAACACGTGCACCGGGCTGGGTTACTATTTTAAGCGTGGGAGAGATCTTGCGACTGGCGGTGGTATATGAGAGAAGCTCTTCTATAGATGCTCTCTGCTGCAGCCCGTGGAACCGGAGCAGGAATGTGGTTAATTTATGAAAGTGCGTCGGAGTCAAGAGCAGCTTTTCCAAAGGCACCGAGAGAAGTCAGTGGATGAGAATGTGTCTCTGTAAAGAACTTTTGCACAAGGCAGGAATCAGCCCCAGTCACCAGAGGAAAGTCTTGGCATTGTATGTTTCTGCAGACCACGGATATCTTACATTTGAATGTTTCTTATGCATCATATTAAAGTTTTGAAGTGAAGCTGTTCTGATTACATGTATATGAGCTGACCATGTCATTGAGAGATTGAGGAGGAGATGGTGGATAACATGACACCTGGGCAAAATGGCTGTCAAACTGCAGACCACTGCAGACCACTGATCGAGACCAACAAACAACAGCACCGGTTGATTTCTAGCAAGATATTGCATTTGCATTTTTAGCAAGACCTCACTGTGTTTCCAGCAGCAACTGTGCTAATAAAAACACATCACTGTGTTTGCAGCAGCAGTTGTGCGACTAAAAGTATTTTTTTAGCAGGCCTCACTGTGTTTCCAGCAGCAACTGCAACCAAAAGTGTTTTTTTTTCATTTTAGCAAGTCATTACTGTATTTCCAGCAGCAATTGTGTCAACAAAGTGGGCCTTTATTTTTGTGAGACATCTCTGCATTTCTGGTAGCGATTGTGCCAACAAAAGCAGGTGTTTTTTAGCAAGACATCACTGTGTTTGCAGCAGCAGTTGGACCACTAGAGGTACATTTTTAGTAAGACCTCACTGTGTTTCCAGTTGTGATTGTGCCAGCAAAAGTGGATTCAGTGAGACATTGCTGTGTTTATAGCAGCAACTGTGCAACAAAGTGTTTGTTTTTCCTTTTAAGCAAGACATTGCTGTATTTCGAACAGTGATTGTTCCAACAAAAGCAGGTGGGTTTTTTTGGGCAAGACATGGCTGTGTTTGCAGCAGCAGTTGTGCCACCAAAAGTACTTTTTTTAGTGAGGCATTACTGATTTTGTAGCAGTGACTGTGCAACCAAAAGCGTCTTTTTTTCTAGCAAGACATTGCTGTGTTTCTAGCGACAATTGTGCCAACAAACGTGGGCCTTTCTTTTTGTGAGACATCTCTGCATTTCTAGTAGCGATTGTGCCAACAAAAGCAGGTGTTTGCAGCAGCGACTGTGCAACCAAAAGTATCTTTTTTTCTAGCAAGACATTGCTGTGTTTCCAGCAGCAATTGTACAAACAAAAGCAGCTATGTGTTTCCACCAGGGGCTTCCAACAAAAGCAGTTTTCTTTTTTAGTGTGACATCTCTGCATTTCTAGTGGCACTGTACCAATAAAAGAGCTATTGCTGTGTTTTTACTGGCAACTATGGCACCAAAACTGGGTATTTTTAGCCAAAACATGATCTTCTCCTAACAATAACTGTTTTTTTTGTGCCAAACAAAACCACACATTAACCCAAACAGTGTTGATGCGTGAAGTTTATTATAACCGTGGTTTGCAGGAACATACAGTCCAACATTTATTCCGGTGATTGGGCTGCAGAGATGCATGCAGTCAAGTACACACAGTGGAGGGAATTCAGGGCATTGTTCCCAGCGATGAGCTCACCTTCCGGGTGTCAGTGGCACAGCCTGTCCCTGTACAAAGGAAGACTCACCCTGTGGCAAGACGGCAGCCCATGACCCTGCCTCTCTGAGTAGACCAGCAGAGCTGAGGAGGACAGTGGAAATCAATTGTGTTTCATGCTGTGAATACAGGTCAGAGGGCAAAGACAGAAATAGAGTGTGGGGAAGATGGGCTGGCAAAGACGCTTCTTTTCATCATCTCCTCATCTGCAGTGTTGATTCGCTCTCTTCTTGCAAATGTAACTTGCTGTAAATGTGAATACTGTTAAACTGACTGTAGAGGTGGAGACCTCTTTGCACTATGTATGGCTCGTAGAGGCAGGATAAACAGACACACGATCAATATCCATTGATGATCTTATGCTGCCCTTTACACTGTGATTCATCCTTTGGCTGCAAACAGTGAAATGCCGGAATTTATGCAGAAAAGACACATTTTTATTTCCCAGTATTGTAATTTTGGAAGTTTGACAGATATAAAATGTGCAACTGAAAAAAGGTAATAGAAGAATATTGTATCATTTCATTAGTTGTGTTTGCTCTGTCTGTGCTGTCTCTCACATTCACTGGTTTCATCAGAGTCAAGTCGGGGTGTTTTTTTTTCCTCACTAAAAGGGCTGAGATGGATTAGCAGAGATGTTTTTTTTTGTTTTTTTTTTACAAGGTCTTGTTCGGTATATGATCAAAACATGCCCAGTGGAGCTCATTAGCAGTCTGAGATGGAAAGTGTATACCACCTCTGACCATCACAAGGGCTTAAAACAGCCTCACTTGGCTTTCTATTAAAAGTTCTCGGTCTGAAATGTTCTGTCTAATTATTCTGGGTAAATAATAAGCAGGAAAATGCGCGTAAACACCAACCCCCACATGTCACGTGGTCCTCACAGTTGGAGGCTGTTTTTTAAGGCGGGGTTGTTATAGCTGATACTTTACTTACATCTAGCTGACTTTTAGGAAAATCCATAATTTATTGACTTTGCTATCATTTTGGCAATTCTCTGAACCATTTAAGAAAGCGCGTTATTAATTATTTATCGGCTGCATTTGAATTCACAAGAGCAGCGGAGAATCTTTTGGTCTTTTGGGAGATCACAGAATAATTTATGTGCAATAGAGCTATATATTTGAGTGAGAAATTGTTGCGGTTATGTAAGAGTGTTGCTGCTGTCAGACTATATAATAGCACCCTGGAGCCCTTACAGATCTGTGAGGAGATACTTTGGCAAACTGTTTTTGTCTCCTTTTACTCTCATGACTGGATATAGCAAAGCGAACCACCGGTGCTCGAATGTTAAGAGCCATAATAAGCTTTTTCGTCTTTTATTCTATTGACTAGATGCAGTGAGGCAAGTATTAAAATGCACTTAATAGCTCAAATATTTTTTGGTGCTATTTATGTGTAGCCCTTGTAATTAAACTCTGAGTGCAGTATATGAAGTTTGAAAGAGTATTTCACAGACAAATTAGATGAATATACTTGTAAAACCAAAGAACTGGTCCTGAAAGTTTTTCAATAGAAGACAATACATTGTTCGCCTGCGTTGGTGTATTACAGGCCGCCCTCAGTTTCTATGCAGCTGGGTGCAAAGCTGATTTCACCAATCATTGTTCCGTGTCATTACCGATGAGTCACTGCTGATTGGGCCTCTGACTGATCCTGATTACAGTGAATACTGCACAGTCACTGTTTTCCCTGCAGGGAGAACCGGGCTACATCTGTCTCAATATGAAGCTGAGGCAAACTGACTTGCTTGTTTTGTAATGAGAGTTTAATTTCCGCATATGCCGCCGAGTGTTATTAAGGAGCACCTTGCAATTTAGGCTACACAGGGAGAGGAGGTGGTGCTTTTTCCCCATTGATATATTAGGTTCCTAACCTTTCCTTTCTAATTGGTTCTGTCTTGATCAATACAGTAGAGCCTAACAGCCAGTGTAATTGTACTATTGTACTAAATGAAACACTCCAGGAAACTGATTTAATATGATATATTTTATGCATGTTAAATTGTGCATTTACAGCATTTTCTGCAAAGTTACTAGCACTTGTTGTTCATTAAGTTAACTGGCACTTGCGCACATCTTTTCACACACAAATGTTTCATATCTATGTTTACAGACATTTCTCATACAGAGAAAAACATGATGAAACTTGACTGTGGAGGCATTAAGCTACCTAATAAGTTTAAAGGAATAGTTTCTTTTAGGAAATATGCTTAGGCTATTTGCTCTGTAGATGGCGGTGGTCTGTGCAGCCATTATAGACATTGGGACAGAGAATTCTTTTTACTGTTTTCACTGTATATTACTATATATTATTAAATGTTACTGATTTGTTCCACTCTGCCGTTTTTTAAAATTTCTTCGTCGTCTGCTCCTACATTGACATCTTGCTTGACCTATGCTACACTGCCTTCACAATCTCCCGTGATAATGCCCCATTTCGTCCATATTTTCTTTTTGTCATTGTTTATTTAACCTTTATTGAACCAGAAAAAAACCTCTTGAGATTAAAAATCTCTTTTTCAAGAGTGTCATAGCCAAGATGGGCAGCAACATAAGTTACAGACAGACAACACAGAACAAAAATATAAAACACAAAATGAGATTACTACAAAGAAAAGCCAAAAAACTATTCATAAGCTTTTAGAAAACGTGCACAAATATGAACAGAATTAACTCAGAGTAAAGAAAAAAGGCTCTGTCCGTCTCTGTATCTCCCATTGAGCATAAATGAGCCCATAGATGAGAATGAACTCTAATGTCTGCATGCTAAATAAAAAGCAAGGGCCAGGCTTGGGAAACAGCTTGTAGCCCTATGTTACTATGACACGTCAAGAAATATCCCACAGCAATAACTCCCCATAAATCCAACTGTTTTCTTTATCCTTTAGTTTTTAAAGACTAAAGCAAGAATATGTAACTTTTGCTAAACAGCGGCCACTGGTGCTACAAATGAAGCGAAACTATGTTTTAGCATTTGGGATGCATGCCCTATTGGAATTCGTTACCAAATGAGATGCAACACCTTTGTTGGTTTTTAATTTTAGGTAAAATCATGGCAAATCAACCCAATCATCCTACGCATCACATATGAACTCAAACACTTGATCTAACGTTATGAAATCTTGTTACATCTTATAATGTTGTAGTTGTATTGTCGTTGCTGTTGTCATTGCTGCGATGACTTGACGTTGTGTTGTCTTGCTGTTGTTATTGCTGAAGCGGTTGTGTCATGAATATGTCCTGTTTTGTAATTGTGTCTTTTATATAATAGTGTCTTTTAGCAGAGAAATTATTCTCTGTTTCCTGCCCACGGACTATGATGAAAATTAGCTTAGTACAGCTAATTCTGGTGTAGCTAAGTAGCTAAGTCACTGTTAAATAAATAAAATAAATAAAAATAAAATAAAACTAGCATTAAGTGCAAGTGAAGAAAAGTAATAAAGTCAGTGACTCAGTATTGTCCATAATATAGCAATATTTAGACCACCTAAAGCTTGCTAACGTTAGCTAACATTAGCCACCATGAGCTACTAGCTATACTAAGCCAAGTTAGGCTGTAGCAGCAAAATCCCAGAGTGTAGGCCCATTAAATTCAGCAATGATGTGTTATTTAATTTGGTTTTTCATCTGTAAGTGCTGGAATGTGTTATTTGTAGCATAGTCTTGCTTTTTCCTTTAGATTTGGATAGAGCCATGCTAGCTGTTTCTCCCTTCCTTTTAGATTTTTATGCTAAGTTATGCTAGTCGCCTGTTAGCGTAGCAAAGGGATGTGAAATTGGTATCGATCTTATCATCTAAATTCTGGGAAGACAGCAAATAAAACATATTTACTTAAATGTCAATCAATTCTAATAAAACTGTTGATGATTTTGAACTATTAGCGATAGCAACAACAGTTGACAGCAATTTGGATCCAAAGACCAGAGTCTACAGGTTTTCACTCCGACCAGCCGTGATAGCCAGTTCTCACTGACTCATGCCCAACAAGTCCTGATCAGATATGAGCAGTTTGCTCTGCCGAGGGAGAAAAAGCAACACAAACAATGCCTTGGATCTGGCCCCAATTATAATTCAAGTCACACTTTGACATTAGCTGCTAGAAATGCCTCAGGCCGTTAGAGTTTGTGAGCTACAGCAGGCAAAGGTCAAGTTTAAACTAATTTCCTCATCATGGGCGAAGTAAGTAAACATCAGCTTTTAATTGATATGTGGAGAGGACAGACGGATATAATACAAGATAAAGCTGCCAAACATGGAGAGCACTAAACATCTATATTTAAAGAGTATTAAAAAATTCAGCTGTTCTTTTGGCGTAATATTTCATTTATTATCATTTATTTTTAAGGCAATATAGCCGGCTCATAACTCGAGACGTGATTTTATTTTTTTGTTGCCTGGTTTACTGCGCACGTGAAGAGCACGGACTCATAAAAGGGAACATGATTCAGCTTTATTGTCGGGTGTCACATCAGGAAATTAAACTCAGCCAGTGTTATAGGTACAAAGACAAGGGCATACACACAGATATGATGAGGTGTGTTTGATTGTGTGTGTCAAATCCAGCTGGACCACTGCTGTTAGTGAAAGACAGCATACTGCTTCATGTGGTGGGGACGTGTTTTAGGTGTCCCTGTCCTCTTTGGTCCTCACTGGGACAATTTGACGGACAAGAAAGGAGAATGAAATCATGATGGGGGTGAAGTGTGAGGTGAGGTGGATTGAAGGAGGGAGATGGAGATGGAGATGGAGAGAGAGAGAGGGAGGTGCCACCATCGACTGCAGCAGAAAAATGAGTGAGCGGAGGGAAAAGGGGGAGGGCAGAGTGGTGATGAGGGACAGCGAGAGGGAGAGAGATGGAAGGAGAGAGAAGGGGAGGCGGCACTTGCTCACTGCGGAGCCTTTCATTGATAAAGTAGCGCTGGTGTGAGCCAGAGGACTGCAGCTGGACACATCACACACATCCCGCTCTCATGCACACACACACTTCCTGGGTGTTTGTTTACAGGCTGACGCCACGAGCGGCATCAACACTCACCATGCACTCCAAACAACGGCACCACTGAGGACACACACATACACACATAATAATCTCACAGTGATTATTGAGACGGACATCATCACAGGCTCCCCCTTCTCTCCTCTCCACCCTCTTCTTTTGGGTATGTGGGCATAGTTGGGTGACAGCAGGGGAGGGACACCTGTGCCTGAGGAGCAGGAGTTGGTGCATCTGATCTGGGACCAGTTTTCGGAGGAGTCTTAAAGCTGCAGAGGAACCAGCCAACACACCAGTATAAAGGTACGGGAGGAGGGGAGGTGTGTGTGCATGCACTTTGTGGGGATGTGTAAACACACTCAGAATGTGATGCGCATGCATGGATAAACTTCACACATCAGACAGTTTGCTGAGATGCTTTCTGACTCCTGGCTGTAAACAGAGCCGCTTCCTCCTCACAGCAACAGGAGCTGGTACCTTCCTCCTCCTCATCCTCTCCCCATCTTTTCGAATGAATCTCTTTCGCTCTCACTTCCTCCCTATCTTTATCCCCCATCCTGACACCTAGTTGTTACAGTAATCTCACTGCAGCATCCTGCTTCTGTTCCACACATTATGGTCCATCTGTTTCCTCCACCTCCACCTCCACCTCCACCTCCACCTCCTCTCGCTCTCACTCTCCTCTTTTTGCCACCAAGCATCCCTCTCATTCTCCGTCCCGCACTCGTCTCCGCAAAAGCCAAACCTTTCCCCTCGTGCCTTAGTCAACTCTCCGTCTCTCTCTTTTGCTCCCTGTTAGTCTGTCCGTCACCCTGGGATCTACGGAGGCAAGCGGAGTGCCGGTGTCGGCCATGAAGCTGGTGAACGGGGGAGGAGGAGGTGGAGGAGGGGGCGGCGGGGGAGGTGGAGAGAAGACTGCCTTTTCCTTTAAGAAGTGCTCCGCTTTCCAGTTTGTCAAGAGAAAGGTGAGTTTAGGTGAAACACACACACACACACACACACACACACACACACACACACACACACAGATTGGGATGGATGCATATGTAAGTGTGTGCCTACACATGCACCTGCACAGCAGAGTGAGAGGTGTGTTGGCTGAGAGAGGAGGTGTCACAGCCGGAGTGTTCCCTCTTTCTCTCTCTTGGTGTGTGTGTGTGTGTGTGTGTGTGTGTGTGCATGCCAGGGATGATGTCATTGTGAAAGCTAAGCCACGCTAATCAGGCGCAAGATTCTGCTCCCCGCGAATGTGTGTTTTCGGTGCATGCGTGCCCCAAAACACTGTTGCATTACAGAACCCACAAGTGTCTGTTGTGTATAAATCGTGACATCACTGAGCTGGCGAGATCCTGTAGTTTAGGATCTACTCAGCATATCCTGCATTATGCTGCAGTGCTGTCACAAGGCTCATTTCCTCTGTAATGTTAATGGTTTGCATTAAATGGTTTTCCTTGGTTGGTGTGTTTGTGTAATGAGAGTGTGTGCTGACTTTTCCAAAAACAAAAGTACAATCCCGGGATTTAATGGACTACAAAACAGCACTTGGAGGACATTTGGTACAGCTTTTTAATCAGGCGTACTTTATAAAGGTTTTATAAGTTGTAACTAATGGCTTTAATAATGGTCAATAAATCATTTGTTCTTGAACAGAACTGCTTTGTATCATTAACAAGCTCTTCGGGAGGATGTAACATTTACAAGTGCAAATGTTTTTGCCCCCCTCCCTGCCCAAATAACCAGAGCCAGTCATACGCATTAAGCAATAAAAGCAGTTGCGTAGGGCCACTCGTCTCTGGAGGCCACCTAGAAAAGACTTTTTTAATGAACAAGAGACAATGACAAAATAAAAATTGACATTTCTGTTATGTATAGTTTGTGTTTTTATGCTGTATGCTTCATTTCTTCTGGATTAATATTGCAGTCCAAGACCAGTTTTCCTATTGGGACAATAAAGTGTATCGCATTGTATCGTATCGTATCGTCTTTCAAGCCATTTTTGCCAACATATGGGCAAATCACATTTTGTGATTGGATTACATATGATAAGTTAAACAAAGTTAGACACACAAAAACTGAATTTTCTGTTATGTGTAGTTTGTGTTTTTATATTTTATGCTATATGCTTAATTTCTTCTGGACTATTATTGTAAGGCAGAAATACTGAGCGGCTCCTGAGTCCATGACAAATTTTCCTATGGGGACAATTAAGTGTACTATATCGTGCCGTATCGTATCGTATCGTATCGTATCGTATCGTATCGTATCGTATCGTATCATCTTTCAAGCCATTTTTGCCAACATATGGGCAAATCACATTTTGTGATTGTATTACATATGATAAGTTAAACAAAGTTAATGAATAAGGCAACTGGGACAACTGGAAATCTTCACAAGCTATTCCTCAACAGTTTGCCAGCACTGCAGCCCATGATTTAAGTTAAATAAATTAATACTGCAGGTCAGTTTTATACGACCATTCATAGCCTTTGGGGTAGACTGACATCTCTGTTATGTGTAATGTGTGTTTTTATGTTTATATGGTGTATGCTTAATTTCTTCTGGACTATTATTGTAAGGCAGAAATACTTGTGCAGCTCCTGAGTCCATGACGAATTTCCCCACGAGGACAATAAAATATAACGTACCATATCGTATCGTATCGTATCTCGTATCGTATCGCATCGCATCGCATCGCATTGCAGAGAGATGGCTCAGAGATGGGCAGGCAGTGCTGGAGCCAATGCTGCCTCTCCCTGGTCTATACCATAACAAAATAAAGAAGTTTACAGCACACACTGACTTCATTCTCTGCCCAGGATGCCATTACCCCACTATGTCTTTACCAAACATAGTTGTTTGCTGTTATATTAATGCTCTGAATGTCCCATACAGAACCTTTAAAGTGAGACTCATTAGCCAGTATTAATTAGTTACTTACTTTCTGGTCATCCATCAAGGCTGCAGTTAAAAATGCAGGTAAATTATTAATAAAGGGTCATTTGTTGCTCACTTCTGAGTGAGACATCAAGATGAGAGAAAGGGCAAAAAGTAGACTAGGGAGATTTTTCTCAATTAGACACCTAAATGTTCTTATTACTGCAGTATAAAGCAGTAATACATTGTTTATTAACATTAATAAAGCCACTGATTTAAACTTTAACCCCTTATGAAGCACGCCACATTAGAAAGTACTGGAATTGTCCTGTGCTTTGAATATATGCATTAGACAAATAACAGATTTAGAGCTGAGCCAAAATGAATAGATCAATGGCAAATTAATCGACAATTAGTCAAACAATTTAGTCATTAGTACTCATTTTGGTACATTTTTTATGTAAAACCACAGAAAATTGATATATTTGCTGTTTGTTTGTTTTTTTGTTTGTTTTTTAAAATTGATGATGTCAAGTAAAATAAAATAAAATTAAATTAAATTAGTCTGAAAATGATCTTGCGTCCCATGACATCAACATAAACTCAAAAATACAAAGCAACAAAACCATACTGCAAACACTGCAAATCACATCCGACGTGTAGAATGATTAATTGATTAATCACACAAATGGCTGACAGATTAATTGAAATAAAAAGCAATCTCTAGCTCCAGCCATAAACAATAAAAAAAAATCTATTTAATTATTCATGTTAGTGATGCGCTGACAGTCCGTGTGCTCCATGCTCCTGTAAGTAAACCAAAAACATCACATCTAATAAATCAGAGTAGATAAGAAAGCAGAAACGCTGCAGAGTTTGAAGTGAAATGATGCATATGGATGCTCATTGTTACCCAGTGATTTGTGACTGTAAGTAACGCCATGGTGTCGATAAACCGAAATGTAAATTGCTGCCAAACTGGTCGACATGATCAGGTGTTTGTTGGACTCGTGAGCTTCAGTATGTGCCGCAGTCTGTCTAAACCTCCATTAGCGTTTGTTACACTCGCTCAAAACACGCCAAGCTCAACAAACAGTTCAACTCCTGCTCCCTCGGATCTGAATAATTTGCTGCGGATTTACATGAGATCAAAAGAAAACATTGAGCAATATGACTGTGGGCTATGACGGGAAGGAAATGACTAACATTACTTCCTGCTTGTGGAGGAGAGGTGGAGTGATGCATTTACTCAATAATCACTGTATTGCTTTGGGAATATGGCATGACATTATTTTTTCCATTACACAAACAGTGTAATATAATAAATCAGATGATAAAGGAAGGGTTTATTGCACAGGTTATTATGTTTAACCACATTCTCAGCCTCATAATTACTGGGAACAATCGACTATCATTTATGTGCTTGATAAATAATCTTTGATTTGAAGTTGCCGGGCAGATACTTTTCTGTGTGTGTTGTTGCTGGCAGCAGGGTTTCCAAAGTGTGTGTTGGTCTCAGATGGTGTACAGTATGGTGTGGATCCCTGATGACTCGGCTGGTTAATATGGGCAGATTGTGTTGTGTTAACACCCACGCACAGACACACATGCACTCCCACAGGCGCATTCTGCTGCGATGAGTCTCCCGTGGGATTTATTTTTTATTTTATTTATTTTTTACACATATTAATCAGTATTTAAGAGCCCGAGGATCTATCTATCTATGCATCCATCTATATAAAATCTTCATATCTTGTTTTTCTTTTGCATAAGTCTGTATAAAACTGGCTCTCCTTCCTCGCTCTGCTCCAGCAAGAAAAACAAGAGCTTCCAGATACGCATCAGCACACAGCCCCAAATCAGAATTAATGCCTGCTGCTGTTAAGGGTTTATTTGTCTCTCTATTTGTGTCTAAATAAGCCTAATTACATAATGTGGAGAGCACGAGTCAGGACAGAGCACTGTATCATAAATGAGTATGGGAAATGATAGACGGAAATGTGAAATCAATGGCTGTGTGTGTGTGTGTGTGTGTGTGTGTGTGTGTGTGTTTTTGTCTGTGGATTCGGATGGTGCATATCCAGTGCTGTACCTACCTTGTCACATATTGAGGTTTGGTCATGGGCTTTCCGTGTCCACAAACGACGTGCAAGGTACCCTGGGTGCGTTGGTTGTTGATGTTCTTGGATGCTGTGTCAAGTTCTGCTTGTTACATGCAATGTCTTCTTTCAAAATAAACTTCTGTTTTCACAGGAATTGTAACGTTTGCATACAGTCTCTTTCAAAATAAATGCACTACATTGGTACAACAACGCCAATTGACTTTTTTTTCCTTCAGCAATGACAAGGTTTGGCTTTAGAATCTTACGGGACACAAACACGGCTTTCCCGGGTGAAAGTCCGTGTTTGTTGGACCCATCCACCACCACTCCCACCCACCCCACTCGGACTTTCGCCGCCTTAACTTCTATTCTTGTCCCGCCATGTTTCCCCCTGATACCACTGGGCACCGTGACACTAAAACCCCCGTCCTCGCTGCAGCGGCTCGGGCTCGGCTCAGGCTTGCGGCCCCCTGCTGTGTCTCTCTCTCTCTCTCTCACCCTTCACACTCTCAACTATTCTATCCATTAAGAGCAAAAATGTCAGAAAACAAAAAACGGAACTAAAACGGCGACCAGCGGCGTATCATCATGTTACAGGATCGCCACTAGACAAATGTTATGTTAAAAGTTAAACTAATTAGAAGTGTTGTGTAGTTATTTAGATAGAAGATGAATTTTCTATGGCAAATGGGCCTTTCTGCCTTAGAAACACTGATTTTCCCGCCCCCGCGCGGCTGCCTATAGGAGTTGTTGATGAGACATGCTATTTAGCCAATATGGGGAGTTTTGACATGCAACATTTTCCCGAAGTTG
Source organism: Epinephelus moara (assembly GCF_006386435.1). Lineage (NCBI taxonomy): Eukaryota > Metazoa > Chordata > Actinopteri > Perciformes > Serranidae > Epinephelus > Epinephelus moara. The sequence continues at coordinate 30,477,904 of NC_065517.1, read as the reverse complement.
CATCAAAACAAGTCAGCAGCTCGTGAGATACTGAGATATGACCTGTTACACACAGAAAAACAAACCCATTAAAACGATGTTGTAACGTACAGCACTTCACGTCACTGCATTTTAAGGTCGGTCACACCAAAAAAAAAACATTCCTACTGCTGTGAGCGCAGTGTTTTTGTGTCAGAGGTGAACAAGTGTTAAGCGCCGGATGACACCTCACATCAGTTTCAGAAGCCTGACACGTTAAACAAGAGGTATGACAGCGCTCTGTTTGATCCACAAAACATTTCACACAAACATTTCACACTCTGTTTTGAATATGAAGACAAAAAACAAAAGAAAAGATCCTCTAATTGGCTTCAACATCAATCTGTGTGTCCAGTGTGAAGAAGCTCGTGTGGTTGTATTCTTATTTTAGGTCTGTGTCATCGGACTTGTGTGCCAGTCCTTCAGTGGCTGGTTTGTTTTTGCGCTGACCTGCCGGAGTGTTTTTCCAAGTCTGTTTTCCTTTAGGCCTGACATGCCTTGACGTGCTGTCTGGCTGGTCTTTGACTTAGGCATTCAATCTCAGTGTTTGTGTGTGTGTGTGTCACAGCTGTCTGGACTCTGTGCTGCTCAGGCGCACAGGCTACTCCTCCCGCCGTGTGTGTTTGCTAAATGTTCGATTCACACAGCAGGATGAGATTTTATAAGACTCCTTGTGAAAATGTTGCCTTTTCTCTCTCCTCCCGTCTCCTACATGTAGGTATCCTCCTTTTCGGTTTCCTCACCACTTTCACTACCTTTCCTCCATGTCCCCCCCCCCCCCCCCAAAAAAAAAACCCACACACTCACCAGATTTTTCGGTAAGTGACAGGGCTTTTCTGGGAAGTCTTAGTCACTGCAGGGGAGTTGCGTGTATGCAGTGTGCTTGCATGCACCAATATGCGCATGTGCCGGTGATATCTCACCATGTAATGCAATGTCTTACTCAGTGTTTTTACAGTACGGCTGTAAAGTGTCAACATCTGTCAGTGACAGGGATGATAATGATAATTCATGATAATAGCCACATACGGATTGAAGTCCTCTTCTGCAGGGAGAGCTTTCTGAAGTATTGTCACCATTAATGCAAGTCAAGTCAAAGGCAAAGATCTGGAAGGATCTCAGACAAGATTAGACAAGATAGACGTCACTCTTCATCATATCTGAGGGTGCTTTCAGCATTGTGCATCATGCATGTGTGCCATGCTCTGTGTGCCATGCTCTGTGTGTTCGCCTGATTCATGTGTTCAACATGTGGCAGAGCGGAGGAGCGAGCCTCTTTGAAGTGTAATTCTGCGTGCGAGTGTCTCACTTGAAATGACATGTAATTAGGGGTAACATGAGGAAGTCCTCTGATCAAAGGTTGCAGCTGGCAGGGTTGACAGTGTGTGTATTTGTGTGTGTGATGGTGGAGCACCTGTATGAGCACTTAAAAAACAAAGGAAAGTGAGATCAAACCAACATTTTCTTCTTCTTCTTAAAAAAAAATCAACCCTGAGACTGAGCACCTCTTTCCCACACAGGTACGAAGATGGATGAGGAACCCGAAGGTGAGCGTGGAGAAGGCTCAAGGGAAAGGCCTCCTGTACCCATGTCCAAAGTGTCCGCTGGCCGACGATCTGTGGTACACACACTTCCCCTCGCCTTACGGCTGCTGTCACTACGGCGGCCTGCAGGGCGGACAGTACTACCACCAGGAGCCGTGCTCCCCGTGCCCTGCCAGCGCGCAAAGCAGCAGCCATGACAAGAACAAGGGCTGCAAGGTAAAGTCAACAACAAGTACAGATGGAGAGAAAATGAGAGTGTGTGTGTGTCTGTGTGTCATGCATTTGTGTCAGTAGTCAGTCACTGTGCTCTGTGACACACTATCAGCTGAAGCAGCATTTGTCACCTCCGTCACACACACAGCTGCAGGCAGTGAGTAACACACTCAGTCTTCATTAAATGGATAAAAACAGTTTAAAACAACTTAGCGGGGGGCTATAATGCTCATTTTCAGGTTCACACTTGTATGTTGGGTTTCTACTAGAACACATTTACATGCGTTAATGGTCAACAAACACTTTATTTTCCTCATCCTGTCTGTGCTGGAACACCTGTCTCACCCTCTGTCAGACAAGGCTCAGTTTTAGCACCTGTCTGTTTAAGCCCACCTCCCAAAAAAGCCCAGTCTGCTTAGCATTTCCAGACCTGAGACAAAATAGTGGCACTTATAGCCTGAAAAATCACCAGTAAAAGCTTCTAAACACAACTAGACATGTTGCAGCAGGAAAATGTTCTGAAATAATCAGACATCACCAATGTTAGATATGGTTCCGTAGCGTTAGCATGTTGCTACATGTAGCAGTGTACTTGCAGGCGAGGGAGTAAAAGTAATGGAGAAAAGTGGCACTGTCTCTCATTTAAAAAAAAAAAAAAGCAATAAAGTTTCTGAACACAACCGGACATGTTCCAGGAAGAATATGATGTAAAATCAGGGAGAAATTAACAACATAAGCAACCATTATTACATGTTTCCCTTCAGTTAGCTTTGTAGCTACATGTAGCAGTGTATTTGCAGGCGGGGGGATAACTGTAATGGAGAATAGTGGTACTTCCTCACATTAAAAACAACCAGACATTATGATGCAAAATCAGGGAGAAATTCACAACAACAACGATAATTACATGTTTCCCTGCCAAGTGTTTTTTTGTGCCTAAGCCTAACCACAAGTTAACCACAGTATTGTTGAAAGCTAAAGCCCAGTTGGGACCAAAGATTCACGATGAGACGAAACCCTTTTAGTACGTTGCAGAGAAAAGTTGCAGCGGTGTGGACTGACCCGTCTTAGCTCTACTCGAGCTAGCTGATAGTGTCACCTGCAACTCAGCTGGTCAAATAGCCAGCGGCTGGTTTTAGAACATAAAGCATGTCACCCACAGTCCATCTGATGCTCGTTTTGTTTCCATTTTTCGCCGTTTCATCACTATTACAAATGCAGCTGTAGCCAGTATCTCACTATCACTATCCTCATTCATATTTTAAGAAGCTACAAATTATATTCAGCCACAAAATAAGCCTGAAAAGCTGCAAACAGAACAGAAGTACAGAGAGTTGTTGCATAGCGATGATACAAAGTCTCATCTAGTTGCATGGGTGTGAACCAGCAGGTTTTTAGAACGTTGCAGAACAGCGCACTACAAGTAGTTGCACGTTTCAGCTTGTCTTGTTGCAAATCTTTGGTCTGAACTACTAGTACTAATAATGTGCAAAGGTAATGTATCTGCGCTTTGCAGAAATGTACAATGCCAACATAAGCTTTTTCTAAATCTAAAGAAACATAATGGGAGCAGATAAATAAAGACAATGTAACCTATTTCACAATGTGTGTCATACAGAGGGAAAGTCCACCCCCTGATCCCATCCCATCCTCACACCACAGATCTCCTCCTCTGTCCTGCAGGTGCAAAAACATCCACTAACACACTCTGTGACAAAACTCATTTTACACAGCTTCCTCTGTTTGCCCATTAGCGCTCATTAAAGGAAGTCAAAGAAGCAAATTAGGAACTAACAGGACTCTAGACATTGTTCTGTTTGTCTTTATTCTCCCTTTAACCACCACGAGTGTTGTTATGTAACATAAACACTAAGAAGACTGAGGCGTTTTTCAAAAAAAACAAAAAAAAAAAAACCCAAACTTGTTGTTGTTGTTGCTCACCACAGGCTGCTGTTTCTGAAATTGGAGCAGGAGGCATTCAGCAGCGAACATGAACATTGTATTAAGAATTAAACAATGAAAAAATGAACACGAGTGCATGCTGTAAACAAACGCCTCGCCCAAACACACACACCAGTCCATTCACACTGATGCTGCTGCTGATGCTGCTGCTGCAGGTGTCCAGGTTGTCCTTGCAACTGCAATCATAATAGCCATCCCACGCCTATCAATCATCATACCCATCAATTTGTTCCCCGCTTATGTGTGTGTGTTCTTCCAGTCCCATGGGCGACAGGAGAGAATGAGTCATCACTGTCCCAGCGAGACAAAGCCACACACTGTACTGTGTGTGTTTGCATGTGAGTGTGCGTGCTGAGAAACAATGTGGAATCGTGTAAGAATATAAAACAGGACTGTGTTGTTGTCCATCACTCCAGTCTCTCTCCTGCAGCCCTGTAGGGTTTTTTTTCTTCTCCATTTTGTTTCATTCGCTCTGGTTTTCTTCCAGGCACTTCTGTCTCACTTTATCTCTCCATCAATTCCACCTCTTGCCCTCACAACCAATAGATCTGTCACTAATGTCTCACTGGAGATAACCGGCCTGTGTGTAGAATTAATGGGTGTTGTGGGGAGGTGGGAGCCGGCTGGAGGGGGGTTAAAGAGGTGAGGGCTCTTTGGTGAGTCATAGCTAGTCCTCACTGCACAGTGTGTGTGCATGTATGTGAAGTCAATACAGGAGTGTGGAGTCACACAGGACTCTCCTATAGATGAATCCGGGGAAGCACGACACATAAACAAGTTGCCGTTATTGCAGTGGCTTCACCTTACAATACCTCTGAATACACGCTGTCCTAACAAGTGTAAAATTTTGTATTTTTACCTTTTATGTAACATTACTTTTGACATTGGGAAGAACCTGTGCAGCCCCCAGCTGATCCAACAGTAGTGGCAAACTTCAGCTTTGGAAAAAAACTAACTGTGAATTAAGTAACATCAGCTAAATTAACAATGCTTAGCTAATGTAGCTAATGTTAACGGGCTAACGTTACTGACTAAATTAACTCAGTCAACTATCTGTGGCATTATTGTGAAATATAACATTAGTTGCTCGATGTAGGGCAAAAAACAAAAACAAAAACATAATTTGGTCGGCATTACAAACAGAACACGTATAATGTTGTCCACTGTTTCACTTAAACAAGTTAGCGTTATCCAACTGGTGACTCAGCCGAATGCTTCCTGGTTGCTCGTAGTGACGGCAGCTGTTGAAAACACAAATAGAACATTTTGATATCCTTGTAAAAGCCTTCATTTTTACTCTAATTAATTTTCTGTACATACTCACTTTTTTCTTGCTAGCATTTATGGAAGTTACAATGGGAAACCACAAACACATTTGGCTACTAGTCACCAATAAACGTGGTCATTAAACCAAAACACCAGCAGCTTTGTTTCGTAGGTTTTTTTTTTTTTAAATCATGGAAAACTAAACCGCAGACAACAATAATGTCTACATTCAAAGTGTCTTCATACAACGGTTTGTATGATATCGAGTGAATTGGTGCCACGCAAATGGCGTTGTCAAGTCACGTACTTAACTTAGTTATGTGCTTAGCATAAACTTATGTAGTTTAGGTTTAGGCAGCAAATGTTTAGTTGGTCAGTAATGTTGAGCTGAATACTCTAATAACAATAATAACTCGAATAACACAAATAATGTGCAAGTAAAATATACGAGTAACATCCGCATAAAACGTGTCAATATCCATAATCCCGATGAAAAAAAATCCTTGTTTGGGTAGCTGTGATCAGTCTCCTATTCTTGTAATCTGACAACACATTCTCACTCCGACCTCATCACATATCAACGTTTGGTCATGGACTTTCCACGTCGAGATACGAACTGCAAGGTACCCTGGGTGCTTTGGTTGTTGATGTTCTTGGACACCATGTCAACTTCCGTTTTCACAGGAAATTTACAGTTTGCATACAGTCTCTTTCAAAATAAATGCACTACGTCCGTACAACACCGCAAATTAACGTTTTTTTTTTCCTTAAACAACTAACGCAAGTACTTATGTTTTGCCAGCACACGCACATGGTTAGGTTTAGCGGTCTTACGACTTCGGAGTGAGACCAGGTTGAATCTGAAGTTCAATGCTAAAGCTGTTCTGTGAATAGTATTCTAATAAATAGTTAATATAGCAACCACTAATCAATCTGCAGTAATTTCAAGTTTAAAATAACAACTAGTGCTTAGGCCCCACCCATTTCCTTTTCGAACACACCCCACCTCCGGTTTAAACTCTGCCCATTCCGAGTGTGGATACAGATAATTTGGTTGGTTGAACAGATACAACCACAGGTACAAATCATGGTATGCTTGCTCTTCTCTATAGGTTAAGAAAAGTACAGTTACATAGGTAACCTATAACAAAAGAAATATGATTGGCATTATCACTTTACATACTTAACTTAAAGAAAAGTAAAGTTACACAGGTTAACTTAGGAAATGAAGCATAATGACAACGTACCTTAAAATAGCTCAAAGTTCACTTTGTTTCACATGAGACACAAACACCGGTCTCCTGGGGGAGAGTCCTGTGTTTGTTTGATCCATCCACCACCCAAACCAGCCTCCTTGCGCAGGCTTTTGCTCTTTATACTACTTTCTTCTTTACTCCTGTCAACACATTGGTCATATGATCGCAGCCCTCCCGATTACATGGGTTAAATATGAATTACTGGCTTGTGATTATGTGGGTTATGTCTGAATTCTAGTACATTACTTTTTGTAGGTATACAAAGAAACAATGCCTGCTACAGTTTATGCTAAAGTTTGTTGTCATGAAGCTGAGATAATTTAGAAAATCAGCAATCTTTGCTTCTGTAATTGTCAGCAAGCAGCAGCAGAAACTGTGACTGCTGGATTCAAGAGTCAGCCAATGATTAACCGCTGGAAACTTACAACATACAGTGTTAGTCAGATGCACAACCTAAATGTGAACTGAAATACACTCCTCCCGTTTTGACCTCATGACGCCTTGCCAAATACGCCATGAAAAAACTCAGCACACAGACGTCATGTTCTGTACTGTACTGTTCTTGGCATACTGTGCCATATCTCAGGGGGACCCTGTTCAAACACTTCAGGCCCTTAAAGTTGGTTTGCCAAACACTCGCAGAGCGTGACACTTGTTCAACAAATGGAGCAGTAACAGATACATTTCCCCCTGGCATGCTAAACGTGCTGCTCCGTGCTCGAGGAGGCCACCCACGGCCCGACTCAGATGCAAATGAGCAGAGCTTCAGTATGAAATTTGTCAGCCCATCAAAGTGAACCGTATCAGTCGCCGTCTAACAAGCGCCTCAGACTCAGGACTTAAGAAAGTGGTGGTGGTTGTGACGCCGAGAGGCTGCTGTCACATTTGAGGAGAGGAGGAGATGAATAAGACGCCAGACGTTGACAGACAGTGTCAGCTTACTCTTAAGTGTGGAGACAGAAGGGAAAGCTCAGAGGACATTTGTCACGGTCTAATGCCACGGTGCTCTTTATTCTTTACTTTATATGCTGTTGTAAATCTAGAAGTATATTATTTCGCCTTAAGTGCGCTGTATTGTTGAGCACTGAATATTAGCTTTTCTTCATTACACTCATTGTGAGCAGAAGCTTTTGAATTTGTTAATCTCTGCTTGGCTGCAAATGCACTTGTTTGTTGCCAGAGGAGCTGCATATGAATTAAAATTAAAGTTTTTACAATCCCCTTAGAGGAAAAAGAAAACTATAAATCACGAACTCTGCAAAATTTGAATTAGTATGAGGACATCTACCTAAGTTGCTCTTTCTCCAAAAAGGCCTCCTTGATAGATTACCCATCTCCGCCTCCTCCTCCTTATCAAAAATCCATCACGGCAGTTTTTTTCTAATTACAAAGCATCAGCGCCATTTAAAATGCAGGTAGCTTGGCTTAGCCTTGACCCAGTGCTTTGCATGGCCTTCACCCTGCTGCTGCTTTCGATAAGTCTGTCAGAGCCAAAGCTAAATATAGACCAACTTTATGGCGCTGATGTTATTATATTATGAAATCGGTGTACTAGATTTATGACGCCTGCATTTTTTCCATGGGGTGATAACTGCAGAGAAAATAAGGAAGGACGGGAGGGGAGGTTTAGTGTAAATAGGAGGAAAGACGGGTGATTTGACGGAAATTGGGATTAAAAATGGACAAAGGGTAAACACTAATGGCTGGAGAGGAAAGATGGTGGAGCTGAGGGGAGAGACGTAAACACAGGAAACGGCAGTGATGTAGAGAGAGCGAGATGAGAGGAGCTGAGAGGACAGTTTTATTAGGAGATAGAGGATGAGGTCAGAGCATCTGCCCCGCTGCCTGAGCATGACCAGAAATCAAAAGCATATAAATCCTCCTGATAAGGACGTCCTGTACTGTCCTGAGTACACACCAACAGATTGTCAGACACCACACACAGGGACACACACACAAAGCTAATGCTAACGCAGCCTTTCCACTAATCTCTTACATCAAGCCTGTACTGTTCTTGATGATGATTTAATCAAAAATGAAAAGAACATGAACTTTTGCTGACTACTGGTTGTCCTGGCGTGTTATCTCTCTTGTCCCACAGCTTCAGTACTTTTTGAAACTTACAGAAACTCCAGTAACACTTCAGATCACATGCTGTAATGTACGGCGCTACTGGATCTTCTTATCAAGTCAGATATGACAACAGTAACTGAAATGGATCTATTAGATTGTGTTTTTACATTATGTATTATACAAGCTCATTGGCATTACCAATTTGCTCACTGGCGTTATTTCAATTTCTTTATGGTCTGTTTTGGGTATGGATCAGGACAGGGCTGGATCAGGGCCTAGCAGGCACAGGCCCATACAAAACAGCTGCAAAGAGACTCACAAAGACTACAAAAAAAGACAAAACAACTACTAAAGGACACAAAATAACTACAAAGACATACAAAATAGCTCCAAAGAGACGCAAAGTGACTGTAAAGACACATAAAACCAAAGACAGATAGTGACAACTACAAAGAGACGCAAAACAGCTGCAAAGACAGACAAGGAGACTCACAAAGACCATGAAAAGAGGCAAAACAACTAGGCTACAACGGGTTAAAAGTTAGACTACAAAAAGACACAAAGAGACACAAAACGACTACAAAGAGATACAAAACAGCTGCAAAGAGACACAATATGACTGACAAAGACTAAGAAAATGGGCAAAACAATTCTAAAGAGACACAAAATGACTACAAAGACATACAAAACAGCTGCAGAGAGACAAAGAAAATCAAAAAGACAACAAAAAGGGGCTAAACAACCACAAAGAGGCACAAAATGCCTAGAAAGAGACACAAAACAGCCCCAAAGAGACAAAGAGACTCGCTAAGACTACAAAAAGGGGCAGAACAACTCTAAAGGGACACAAAACGATTGCAACAAGATACAAAGCAGCTGCAAGGAGACGCAATGTGACTCACAAAGACCACAAAAAGGGGCAAAACTACTCTAAAGAGACACAAAATGACTACAAAGACATACAAAACAGCTGCAGAGAGACAAAGAAACTCAAAAAGACTACAAAAAGGGGCTAAACAACCACAAAGAGACAAGATGCCTACAAAGAGCTACAAAACAGCTGTAAAGAGACATCAAGACACTCACAAAGACTACGAAAGGGGGCAAAACTACTCTAAAGGGACACAAAATGACTACAAAGAAATACAAAACAGCCGCAAAGAGACAAAGAGACTCGCCAAGACTACAAAAAGGGGCAAAACAACTCTTAAGGGACGCAAAAAGATTGCAAAGAGACACAAAATGACTACAAAGACATACAAAACAGCTGCATAGATACAAAGAGACGTACAAAGAGGGGCTAAACAACCACAAAGAGACTCAAAATAACATCAAAAACACAAACTGACCACTGAAAGACAACCACAAAGAAACTACGAAGAGACACAAAATCAAAGACAGATGCTTAACGGCTACAAAGAGATGCAAAAAACAACAAAAAAGAGGCTTAACAACTATAAAGTCTGGGGGTCTTGCTCCTGTGTAGAAGAGGTGGTGGGGCCCTTTGCATGTCTGTGCCCAGGGGCCCACTGTCTCATACTCTGCCCATGGATCAGGTGATAGGTGTCGTTAATCAGTCTGTGTACTCATTATGGATTAAACACCAACTTCATTCAGTCTGTCCTGACCCGCTTTGGTCCTATTTATGTTTACTGTCCAAAACTCATTCATGCAGGAGCAAGAGAGACAGAGGGGAGGAAGGAAGGAAGACAGGAAGTGAAGCAGAGAACATGGAGGGTGAAGAAATCCAAGGAGATGAGAGAAGCCAAGCGTGACGGAGAAGAACAGTGATTTTTATCTAGTTCCATGCAGCCTCTGAGATGTCGTCGACTATTGATTAGATCTCAGCTGAAAGTGGTGGTACAAAGTAGAGAGTGAAAAACTGCATATGAATTTCTAGAAACCTCATTTGTTGGTGAGGTAAGCTCATCTCGTTAATGTTTTATTATAGCCAGCTGGATCTAAAAGTTCGATCATACCTTTGTCCTCACAGTAAAAAAATATGATGCTCAGTGGCATTTTAAAATGTGCCTCTCATGTGGAAGTTGGCCGCAGCAGTTCATTCTCCACAGTGACAAAACAGAGGGAGACGACCTGTGACAAATCCACCTCAGCAGCGACAGGCCCTGCAGGCTAAGCTCTGTCCCACAAACGCTAATGCATCGAGGCAGTGAATGAGACCGGGAGTTAGCAATTGACGGTGTGCTGATTTTGTTCAAAGATCCTGTCAAGTGAGACTGCGACTCAATGACAAGTGCAAATACAATTCAGAGGTTCAATCAGATGGCAATTCAGGGGGATGTTAGAGGTAGAAACGTCCTCGCCTCAGCCCCAGATATTGGCTGTTACCACTGATTATAGGTTTCCCACTTTCATGGTGCAGGACGTTCTTCTAATGTGCAAATACGTTTCTGTTGGACTTTGCACTCCAGACTTTGGTTCTTGACGTCGTCTTATCTGTCAGGGGCCTCGCTGGTGCTTTCTTAGAGGCAGCAGATTACTTCTTAATGATGCTTGTTTGGTGGCTAATGGTTAATGGTTTATGTGTCATATTCAGAGATCACACCACTCCACAGATGACCTTTTACTGGCACTGCGCTGACGTTTTCCAGGCAAGGACACAAACTCTGGACTCCAGCTGGACTCCCAGATACAATGGCTGGCTCCCCCACTGGGTGGAAATAACCAGAGGCAGACATTACCGCATTAAAGAGGCTGTGACGTTAATTTTTAAGCTACTGTGAGGGTAGTACTGTCCTGTGAAACTAGACAACTTAAGGCATCTCATTGGTACCAGCCATGTTGGCATAGCTCGTTTGGAATGGGGCCAAATAATGCTACACATTTCAGCCAAATTTTGGTGAGGGAAAAACTGGATACTCATTTTCAAAGGGGTTCCTTGAACTCTCACCTCAAGATACCTGAAGCCTCTGCACAAAACACCCACTAACCCATTATCCTATCCCAGCTGACATTGGGCGAGAGGTGGGGTACACCCTGGACAGGTCACCAGACTATCACAGGCATACAGTACGTTTACATGACACTTGAAAAAACCGACTTATTGCCTTAATCCGACTATAACTGTACAACTGAAGTGCATGTAAACGCGTTACTCCAACTAATATCGGAGTTCTCCAACTCCGATTAAGACACCCAGATGATACGATTGGAATTCGATTTTCTCCAGCATGTATACGCCATAATCGGAGTTAAACTAGACAATGCATGTGCGCATGCTCCACACCCCCCGCGCTGGCGTATGACCCCGGAACAGACAAGACATGCTATTGTTGTAGCCCTCCAACAGCATACGGCGTTCTTGTCTGCCTCTCGAAATCACCATGACCACGAGGGATAGCGTGCACCTTATCTGCACAATCAGTAACGCGTACATTACGTACGAGATGAACAAAGCTGTACGATTATCCATCTTGCTGTTGTTTGAAAATGCCGGTCTGCCGCCTGACTCCAGTTGTTTATTATTAAGTGACGTAATAGGTCAACCGGAAAGGGGGCCGTATTAACCCGCTGAAGCGATGCATATCGCCACCTAGTGTTGAGGAGGAGGACACGTTCCCGTCAGTAATTTGATTTTCTCAGTTGCTTGTAAACTGGGACAAGGACAAAAGTCCGATTAGACGCCAAAATCGAATTTTGAGCATAGCTCGATTAAACTGTGCATGTAAACGTACTGATAGAGACAGACAACCATTCACACTCGCATTCACACCTACGGAGTCGCCAGTTAATCTGCATGTCTTTGGACAGTGGGAGGAAGCAGGAGTACCTGGAGAAAACCCAAGCTGACACGGAGAGAACATGCAAACTCAGCACAGAAGGGCTCCCTCCTGGGATCGAACCAGGAACCCTCTTGCAGTGAGGCGACAGTGCTAACCACCACCCCACCGTGCCGCCCATCAGATTAATCGTAAAATAAGAAACCAAATATATTAATATGTGATTCCTTACTCTCCATATTGATGTGGTTTTCAACTAGTCTATGTCCTACAACAACACAGCTGAATTCCTGAAATTCAGTTAAGGCCTTTGGTTTTCATGTGTCACCCAGTCTGGCCATTTCTATGGGTGGAAAAATCTTCAGTTGTGGCTGATTCATTGAAATTTATGAGTTGCCATTTTTTTTAAACAATATTTAGGTCAATTTTAGAGACTTGCTTAACACCAGGAACAATAAATGGACTATAGACTCCCTGACACAGTCTCAGCAATCGTGTGTGATTTATTGCAGGAGTGCTGTATTAGATAACTAGGTGCACCTAATGAACTCATGAACTTTGTTGCCCATGTCTCTCCTGGCCAACTCTTGGTCCTTTCCACAGGTTACCGTATGAAAAAGCTCCCTCGAATTCCAGCTGTGGTTGCCATGAATTGCATTAGTGTCAAATCGTTTTTTTTAGCTTGTATTGGGAATAAGAAGGCATTAAGGGCAACAACCCACAAGGTCCAATTATATTTGATACAAGGAGTTACACTAAGAGTGCTGGGAGCCAAAATCCCTTTCCAAGTAGTTGGCTTGTCATGCATACTGTACCAATACCAGGGAGAAAATGCCCCTCATTCCAAACTTCTGTTTGTGCTCTTTTGAATAGTTCGGCTAATTGACTCGAAACTTTCTTTTCTCCTTGTTAAAGACCTCAGCACATTTTCACATTCACTCCACATAAATGCCACAAGTCAGAACCCCCTGAGCCTTTCAACTTCTGTGCTTAGTAATGAAACTGGTGAGGTGCCAGCTCAGCGTTGGTGTGAAGCCAGTTTGTATAAGTTTGGCAGTTTACACGACCTCCTGGCAATACCTGATAGAGTCAGCTGGTTGCCTGTGGAAAACCTTTCACGTCTTTCATACACTGATGTTCCTGTATGCCCTATATTCTTTACAGCCTTGATATTTGCCAGCCATCATCCATCGCCCTCCCTTTTGTGATGACTCACGTTTTTCTCCCCTCTGATTTAAACACATTTAAGCAGCATTTAAATGAGGGAACTCTCCCAGGGTCTGGAAATCTGTTCCAAGCTACCACTGTTTAGCATACACTAAGCAATGGAAAACTGCTAATCCTTTGCTATTCTTTTGTTCCAAAGCCAAGTGCTCTGGCAACGGAAGAATGTGGTTGGAGTAATAAACTTGCCTCTCTTGCACCATCTCTCTTCTTTGCTCATTGTAGATGTATAAAAATGGCACAATGCATTTGTTTCCATTGCGACTGCAGCATTACACAGGCTTTCTCTGCCAGAGCACAAAAAAGGAGATAAACGCAGAAGGCACTTCATACCTTGGCTGCATTTTCCTGGATTTGTCGTGACACAGAGGGATGTGTGAATTAGCTTTGTCGTGTTTTACCCGACCTTACGAGCTAGAGAAGAGCAGGAGATGGAAAAGTAAGGCAGGTTGTTTGTGATATTAAAGAGCCATCCTGACTAATCTGTGTCTGGTTTGATACAGATAAGAGGCTTTTGCGTACGTAGAGAGAGATGCACATCTGCAAGAGGTGAAATGTAAGAAAAAAAGTGACTGTGAGGAAGTGACACAGTTTTATTTTTGATAATACTCATAGTTTCAGTGCAAGGCAGGTGTGAGAGGACAACTGATAATGACTGGTGATGGTTAGGTATAATAACTGATGTAAAATAGATTTATATGTAGGGTATATTCAGTGACTTGGATCAGACAGGATTAAAAAGAGAGGTATAAAAAATTCTGTATCAGTTTCTACACCTCCTGTGGCTTAATTCCCCTATCAGGGAGATCCAACAGCATCGATACTCCTCCCTAATGCTCCCTCGCTCCTCCACCCTTAGAAAAAAAAGGGAGCATCCTCCCTTCCGAGTTTCATTGTGAGGGAATTTGGGAATTATTGTTGTTCTAATCTACCCTGAGAACCCGGCTAATCCCGTCTTCCATCTTGATGTTCCAGAGCTAATGCCAAGAAACTGCTGCGCCACAGAGGCTCAGCAGCAGCAGCACCCTGACTATGCAGTGTAACTTTTTTTCTTCCTCTTCCATTCACACACTCAGCTCTATTGAAACTGCTTTGTGCACTGAGGTTTCGGGGCTTATGGCTCGCACTCGACAACTAAGCTTAGAGTTGACCTGATCTGCTTCCACACGGACAATATGCTTACTCATGGCTTTACTAGTGCACAACAAGCTATTGTGCTTTATCACTGCATTTTGTTTTGCTGTAAAAGGCTCAAACCTATTGGTCTTACTGTTATAGCTATTCCAGTGCAGGTCAGCCTTAAGGCGTCATTTTGGTTTGTGGTGCTAAGTCCTTGAGATCCATGTACAAAGTCCGATTTTGTGCTGCAACAGCAAAAGGGGAATAATCTAACATTCATAGTCAAAATGCAAAATTAATACATTAGTGTGCTGTGAAAACCAAGATATGAATGGACAATTTACAGTGATGAAGTTCAGACACATGCTTTGAGGCAGATTTGGATTTGTTTGTGCACTTTGATCCACACTGAAATATCCAACAAGTCCTCCAACCCATACACCCACACAGGTCGTTTATGACTACCCCCTAATACAACCCACAGGAGCGTTTCATAAATTAGCACCCCTACTGGTAGCATACAACATATACGACCATTAACAGTCACAGACACGTGGTTAATATTGTGAAACGGTCGCAGTTTGGTTAGGTTTAGGCACCAAAACAACTTGGTTTAGTTTAGGAAAACATCATAGTTCGTGTTTAAATAAGTACGCCTGATACGTAACTTAACGTTACTTACGCAAAGTTAATAGGGATGCACCAATATGGATTTTTTCAAGCGGTACATGTACTGCTAGCCACTGTGTCAGGTGTGGAGATGCTGCCCTTGTTAAGTCAATGAAAGCAGTCTGGCTTCGTATCATCTACACTATAATTTTAATTATTGGAATAAACAATAATTAAAAAAATGTCCCATTGTAGGCTGATAATTTACCAGCCCAATATATATCATACATCTACAGTTCAGTATTTTATGTGAGTTGATTTAAGCACATACGTTAACGTAACTAAGTGTGAACTTTTGGTTTCACATGGGACACTGACCGCAGTCTCCTGTATCAAAGTCCTCTGTTTGGTCAACCCATCCATCCACCTCGATCACCTCCCTACCTGGACTTTGTCGCTCTTTATACTACATCACCTGACTTCTGCTTTTGCACATGTCATGATTTCTACAGCCACTAGAGGTCACTTGCACAACAATAAAGGTAAATTTGGGACGTAATCAAACAGCAATCCCTAGGGCTAAAAAATGAAGCTAGCATGGAAGTGCGAAAAGCTGCAGTTCCTCTAATGGCCACTTGAGGCTGGCTCCAAAAGCAAGTCAATCCCCAAAGACCACCATTTTAAAATGCCCAACTTAACAGCAGAAAAAATGGTTAAGGTCTCCATAGCTAATTTTAACAATAATGACAACTGTACGGGGGGTGAATGTTGATATGTCTACCTGTTAGCATGTTATCAAAGCTTCAAGTTACGAATAATTAAGGGTAGGGCAGCCTTGAGTGACAGGCTGTCTGCAAGGTGTCGCTACAGTCAATGAGTCAGATCCACCCCTTGCTCCTCCACAGTTCTAGTCTGGTCCAAATGTGGTCACTTCTGGTCGCTAAAAACCAAGTTGACGATGGCCAGAATGCTGAACTTGAAACGTCAAAATGGTAAACTACATACCAGTGGGTGATATCATGGTGGCTGCATCTATTAATTGTATACAATCTACGCCAATAAGGAGCTACTTGTACAGATGACTGATGAGGTTGTCTTTTGAGAAGGACAGTCTTGAAATATCTCAACATCCATTGGATTGCTGTGAAATTTTGTCCAGGCATTCACAGTCCCCAGAGGAAGAAACCTAGTGACTCTGATCCCCTAAATTTTGTTGGTTGATATTTGTGGTTTCCTTGCAACTATTGGATGGATCACTTTGGTTTATGACTAAATAGGCTTCTTGAAAACTACTGACATTCCTATCAGCCTTAGCTTAACTTTGTTTGTAGTATAATAAGCTGACGTTAGCATGATTACATGCTGAACTAAGATGTTAAAAAAGATAAATGTACACATCACACATGCCCTGTATACCTAATAGACATCAGCATGTTAGCCTTGTTATTGTGAGCATGACATTTAGCTCAAACACAGCCATACCTTTAGTACAGTCTCACAGAGCTGCTAGCGTGGGTGTGGACTCCTGTTTACGCTCATTCACATATCTGTGAAATTCATATCCAATTTTATAATGCAAGAGAAACTTGGCATCTAGTAACTTCTGTCAAATTAGGTAGTCAAATCATTTTAACCTCAAACGTCCAAAACCAAATGAGCCGTGAATATGTGAATACATTTGCAGTGTTTTTAAAGCCATTGATCCAATGTTTTCACCTTTGACCAATTCAGTCCAACTGTGCACATGCAGTGTGAAATGTTTGACGATCTCAGTGAGACAGGAGGTGAGGCTAATGTCAAAACAAAACGGAACGAAACAAATCCCATAATAGCCCCTGCAGTGAGTAAACAGGCTCGGTGCCACATAAATATTTTCTTCTTTTTCTGTTTATAGAAATGAGGAAACAAGGGAGTGGAATATGGGACATGATGCTGAAAAAGTCCAGGGAGAGGGCAGCTTTTTGAATTTCAAGGAAAGCTGCAGTGGATGACCGTGAATGTGAGTGTTTTGCCAGGAAGTCAGAGTTCAGAGACCTCAGTGCTCCTCAGGATTTAAAGATGAAAGAGCCAGGATATGACCCCCAAAGGATGAAACGGCAAACCCAAAAGCAGCTTAGGGTCAATATCCCAATCTTGAAATCCCAAACTTACCCCTTGGCCCCTGTTCAACAACAACATTA
The DNA here is from genome assembly GCF_006386435.1 of Epinephelus moara. Classification (NCBI taxonomy): domain Eukaryota; kingdom Metazoa; phylum Chordata; class Actinopteri; order Perciformes; family Serranidae; genus Epinephelus; species Epinephelus moara. Next base: position 30,460,700 of record NC_065517.1, on the reverse strand, counting down.
CAGTTCTCTCCATCCTGCTGTCTTGTTAGTCAGATACTCGCTCTCATTTTTCAGGTTCACTCTCTCTCTTTCTTTGGCGCTGAACAGTATTTCCAAGACTTAATCTCCCACGGGACTCACTGTAGTTGGTGTTTGAATTCCATTTGGACCGCCTGAATCATCTTTGCCTCTCCCCGCCTTCCTCATTCATTTTAAAACCCCGTGTTTGCGATCTAGGAACAGAGGCGAGGAAAAAGAAAAGGCAGAAGGAGCAGTGACCTTGGTGTTAATGAACGAGTCTTATCTCAGACAGGGAACAGGGACGGCTTATGTGAGACTATCTCACACTCTCATTCTCTCTGTTTATCTTTTTGTCTTTCAAACATATTTTTCTTTGTCTCCATATCTCTGCTCGCACCTCATTCCCTTCTTCTACTTTATGATTCCCCCCTCCACCGACGCTCTCTTGCCTTCCCCTCATTTCATTACTCTTTGATGCTCTGACATATGTGGGACGTCACACAGCTTGTTAGAGGTGGAGTAGCACACCAAGGGGAGCTGGTAGAGGACAGGGAGGGATAACAAGGACGAGGCAAAAGGGGGTTACCAGGAAAGAGGGCCATAGGCTGTCTAATAACACTGCAATAAACGCTGTCCTTATCACTCTGGATTATGCAACGGCCTTATGCAGAGGCATTACTTGTACTTGATAGACAGAGAAACAGGAATCCCTTACACTGCAAAACAGCAGCTGTAAATACCACTTTAGAGAAACTCATTATAATAATCTGAGACTGTCACATTGGTTGATTCAGCAAATATATTAAATTCTTCCAGTCTCTGTTGGTCTGTGATCATTGTGATTTTTCTGACTATACTGTAGGTGTAAAGAGATCTACAGAACTGAGTCATATTGAGCACTAATTAGCCAACCTGGTCTCAATCCAAAGTCGTCAAAATCCAGCCCTTGGACAGTGACTTCCAGCGTTACACATCGACCAAAAAGCCATCCTTTAACGTCAGCATTTTACTCAGCCAGTCGTCTTCAGGGGGAACATGGTGGGACAAGAACGATAATATAAGCGGTGAAAGTTCGTGTAGGGTGGGCAGAGGGGTGGTGGATGGGTCCAACAACACCGACCTTCACCCAGGAGAGCGGCGTTTGTGTCGTGTGAGATTCGAAAGCCAAACCCTGTTCTTGTTGCCTAAACCCAACCATTTGTGTTTGTTGTTGAAGGAAAACAAGACATCAATTCCCGGTGTTGTACTGACGTAGTGCTTTTATTTTGAAAGAGACTGTATGTAAACGGTAAATTTCCTGTGAAAACAGAAGTGTATCTTGAAAGAAGACAATGCATGTAACAGGCAGAACTTGACACGGTGTCCCAGAACTCCAACAACCAACGCACCCAGGGTACTTTGCACGTTGTATGTGGACGTGGAAAGTCCGTGACCAAACGTCGATATGTGACAAGGTCGGCGTGAGAATGTGTTAAATTCGCAGTATATTTAAGCTTTTATTTTACTTGGACTGTCCAATTACAATCACAGAACCCATCAGCTGTCTGACGACAAAAAGCCTGTGGGGACAACAGCCTGTTTTTGTGTGTTCTGGTATCTGAGCCAAGACCTCTTTTGCTCTCCACATAGACTGTTTACCTGCCACTCAGACTGGATTGGTCAATACTCCTCAAACTACAAATGGAAACCAGAACACACTTACAACACCAAAATCCCATCCCATTGCCTACAGACTGTGCATTCATATGCAGATATGTGTTCATAGAGATTACGCCAATTCTAAAACTGAACTGGTATCAACTTAATATTGTAGACTTATATCAGTCTATCACCACTTAAGACATACAGTATGCTAGCCACTTATTAACTACAACCGCAGTATCGCCACCCATAACTAGCATTAGTCATTGCCTTACCATTGACTAACTTTTTAACTGGAAAGTCAACAGATGAAGCAATAAAGACTACAATGGATGACAATAACACTCAAGTGCAGCGTGGCAGTACTCGAGATCAGTCTCAGTCTTGAGATCGACGTCAAAATCAACCATTACTGAACAGTGTCACTGCTTCTAACTTGGTGCCTTTCAATAGTATGTCTGTTTTACTTTGTTATGTGTCTTACTGAGTGCAATGTGTTCTCACTGACTTTGTGTTCTGGTATGTTTAGTATGTGAGACTTGTGTTCTAGTGGTTTTAGTATGTGTCCATTGTCTTTTGTGTACTTGTAACTTTTGCCGCAAGTCTTGGCCAGGACTCCCTGGAAGAAGAGTTACTGTAACTCAATGGGACCCTTCCTGGTTAAATAAAGGTTAAATAAGACAGCTTTTTGATGGTCTTGCTTTTGTCTCGGACTTCACCACGTTTTTACTCAGTCATGTCTCTGTCTCAGACAAATAGGACATAGGATTTAATATCAAGACCAGTCAAGGAATATCACTACCTGTGCAAAAACGGAGTGTTGAACAAAGATGGTTCTCACACATAAAATTCACCTCTGAAATGCCTTTTGATTAATTTATCAAGGTATTATAAAGCCACACATATACACAGTATGGTAATAAAAGAGGCGAATGAATAGGAATCTTCATTTGTTTTCTGTGGGTGTTGGAATGTGTATCTTTCAGATCAATTTGGGGAGTGCCTATGTTCCTCATTTTATCGGCAGTGTGTCATGCAGTGCGGGAGTTGTACTGGTCTGGTCTTGGTCTTGACTAAGTCTCCACCTGCCTTGGTCTGGTCTTGACTTGCTCCCAACCCCTCAAAGTCTTGTTCTTTTCTTGCTCTCGATATAGAACAAGTCATGACCAAGACCAGTTGGTGGTCTTGACTACAACACTGCTCCAGTGATTTAGTATTGCCTAAAAATGACTGTTGTGATAAATCAACACCTCTGACAGTCTCAAGAAAACAGAATATTATTAGATTAGATTAGATTCATCAAATCAGTACTTAATTTTACTCCTGTATGAAGGGACTTTGGCCTACATGTTTATCTTTATGTGTGTTCGCAGTGTGTTGTGGTGTGGGGTGTGTGCTTAAAAGAATGTTCATGATAACAGTGTTTTCAGCAGCAGCTTTATCATGCAGCACAGTAATACATGGTTTTATGTACTGTATGAGAGTAAAGGTCAAATGTTAATGTAAAGGGTTTACGTAACGTTGTCAGTTGTTTTTAAAAGATGATGTGTATGGCACACAGGCAAAGGGCAGTGAAAGAGGTCAGTGAGGAGGCGGCAGAGGAAAGGGGTCGGCTGAAAGTATGAAAATGGTGCGCATGATGTTTTTATTTCTTGATTTATGGGATTGTGTGGCTGATGTGTACATCCTGGCCTCAGTATGAGAATTTCCCTGGGCTACATTGCATCCTGAGTTTATGAGGTGGATGAACAGATCTTATAGAAGAGGCTTAAGTAATAGTGGGTCCACTTGTTGTCTTAAAAGGTGTCAGTGCAAAACCAGGTCAAAGGGCAGGGAAATAGGTTGAGAGGAAGGGGAGTCTGGAGATGGCATGTATATACTATGTGAGTTATACTTCCTGTGCACATATATGCTCACCCACTGAAGCAATGCATGGCACTTTGTCTGGAATGAGGTTCAGTAAGCGGCCATGAAATAAAGGATCATTTGCATGTTTAATATGTAAAGTTCAGCCTCATAAAGATCACTTTATAGGTCTCTACATACATAACTATGATGAAGTGTTGCCCAGAGAACTTTACTCTGTCCTCGACTTCTTTCGTGTTTACAATTTGTAGTTGGCGATAAATATGTAAATACATACGTACTTCACAGATGCATACAAATGTATGTGAAATTAAGAAAGATATGAATTAGCATGCAAGATGCAAAAAATATAGCCATATAAACTGAAAAGAAATGAATAATTAGGGGAGATAAAATCAAACATAACACAAGACTGTGCCGAGCTCTGCTGAGGGTAACAAAATCTGTATATGTAGCTCGCTAATTAACACGCTACATCGTGTTTGTTTGATCCGTACAAAAACCGAAGCATAAAAATGTCACTTTGTTGTTTTATGTGACAAACTAATGCTTAGCTGGGAACAGTAACTTCCACAAATCTCCGCTGGTTGCCGGGCAACTGCTCAGAGCCAAGAACTCGTCCAGCACATAACCTCCCCATAAAAAGCATATTTACATTTTTACACATTAAACAAAGATATAAAAAGTTAATTAGTGAGTTTTAGAGGTGTTGGTGGGCAGAGTTTGTCAACGTCACCAGACATAGGTTAGCTGTTTCCCCCTGTTTCCAGTCCTTGTGGTAAGCTAAGATAAGCTAAGCTAAGCTAAGCTAAGCTAACAGACAGCTGGCTGTGACCTGATGTTTAATGGACAGACATAAAGTTGTATCAGTCTTTTTGTGTAACTCTCCATCAGAAAGCAAATAAATGTATCTCCAAAACAAAGAGGAAGTTTTTCTTTAACCCTGAGCAAATTGGCTTGGTTTCTCTCAAAAACATGGGAAGACGGCAATGAGCAATGGAAGAAGAAATGACCCAAAAAATTGCAAGAAAAAATGTAAAAGAAAACAATTTATTAAAAAAAAAAGAAAATTGTAAACAAACAAACAAACAAACAAACAAACAAACAAGGAAATGACCTGGAAAAAGTGCTTAAAAAGTCTAATCATTCTGTACCATAATTCTACATATTTAATAATAACAATAATTATGAATATAGTTTTTCCCCACCTTTTTCTTTTTTCCCTATTTTTAAAAAGTAATTTTTTAAATCTATTAATTTTATGCAATTTGTGGGACATTTCTTCCCAAGTTGCTTATTGCCTTTTCCCCCATGTTTTTGAAAGAAATTGTGCCAATTTGCTTAAGGGTTCAAAGGTTTAAATACTTGCAAAAAGCGATGTCGCCCCTGGACGCCATTTTAACACGTTTTTGTGTGAAAGTGACTCATGGGAACAAATTTTGAAGTTGATCCAGTACTGAGTGGGTGGCAAAACAGGCTGCCTTGTAACCACTTGGGGTAGGTGTGCCATATAAATTTACGCCCATTAAAAGTGTTTGTTTTTGCCACTGACAGGCTCAGATAGTCATTATAAGTGTCTGAGAACATTTTGGGAAAGACCCTACAGAGAAATAAAATGTATTTCCATACCATTTGCTTGTTTGTGTCTGTTTTGTGTCCTAGTTTGCTAAAAGAGAAGTCTCATTCTGAAATTTCGCTGACTTTTTCACACTGTCGAAAACAGCTAGACATTCAGCCATGGCATTGAAATTCTTTGAGATAAGATTAAGATAAGTTTTCTGTACTTCAACGTCAAACTACTTAAGGGTTGTCCTCTCTCTTATGTTCCATTGCCATTGCATAATCGTTTTCGTCCTGCAACAAGTCACCTCTTGTCTGATTTCATAATGAGACTTCTCCTTTAGCATAGTTAAGGAGAAATGTTTCATTTCTCTGTAGGATCCTTTCCATAGTGTTATAAGACACTTCTAATAACAATCTCAGCCTGTCAGTGGCAAAAACAAGACTTTTTAATAGACGTAAAGTTACAGGGTGCACCCACCCTGAGTGGTTGCATTGCGGCCTGTGTCGCCGCTGCTGTAAATTGTTGTTCTCATGAGTCATTTAGAAACAAAAACCTGGGAAAATACTGTCCAGCCTGAAAACTACTGAAGTTCCCCTTTAACACTTTAATAGTAACAGTATTTGTATTGATTTGATACAGTTTGTCAACTCTGGCAAAATGGTACTGTATCAATATGTGACAACTTGATTTCACAGGAGACACACGCACACACACACACACACACACACACACACACACACACACACACACACACACACACACACAGTGTTATGACAGAATGGTATCTTACTGTGTTTGACACCTTCAGTAATTGTTTGGATCCTTTCTGTCCTTCCAGCACTGAGCTATAATTATAGTCAGGGGAGCAACCATTCACACACGGGGAAAGGTTTTTTTTTTTTTGCCGAGTTGCAAGTTTTGGACTCCAACACACATGCAATCTCACTCACACACATTTCCCCATGCCAAGTTGTGGTAATGTAGAGGCCAGCAGAGCAGCAGCCACTGATAGAGGCCTTGATAAGACCCATTTGAAACGGCCGCAGTCACTGAACCTGTCCGCTCTGTGTGCCAAGGACACCATTTACCTTACATAACAGCCATTCTGGGTCAGTGACACATCCACCTATGCCTATTTGGCTTCCTCAAGAACTATGTGCACCTTGACCTCGGCTTCTATTGTCCCATCCGTCTTGTATTTCTCTTTCACACCTTCTCTCTCATGTGTGTATGTGAGTTATTTGTGTTTTAAAGTCATGACATGTATTCAGTCACTGCTGCCTGTCACATGCTAAATGATGACTGAGAAGTGTTTGTGATGTCCTCAGGAGAGTGTGTCAGCGTGCAGCTGTCACATGAGAGGAGATTACAGCTAAAGTTGAGACAAACTCAGTCATCGCCTCATGTGCAATGCAAATGTAACCCTCAGATATCTGACTCATAAAGTGAAGGTGTTGACTGTTAACTGTCTTAAAGTTGCCTTTATTCCATGTGATGTGTTGAACTTTTTTCAGCCCGTTGCAAAAACATCCTCACTTATCCTCACTCACAGGTCAGGAAGTGGAAGATGCTCGCTCGCCATCATGGTGACAGTACAGGCAAGCAGAAGGAAGCAGAGTCAGACCTCCACCTGGGCGGTTGTCAGTCCTGGGGAATCCACGCCTCGCCCCTCCTGGCCAGCCCCGTCATGCTGGAGTGCTCCATCTGCAGTGGGCCCTACATCAGTTACACCCTGGAGGACACCTGGCAGCCACGTCAACGCACACAGGCAGGTTCCTTCTGCCTACTGCTAATTAGATTACACACAGCAAACACTAATTTAATACGGTAATAAGTGGATCCCAAAGCAGGAGACTTACAGGTGTCCTTGACGGGGGATTTTAGAAGATCCCCAGAGAAATGATGGATTGTTAACCTCTTTGTTATATTATACAATAGATGTAAGCAGTGTACAATGGAAGACTGTTTATGCTGTCCTTTCTCAAATGGCTGATGAATAATAATACTGGGAGGCAAAGAAATAATGAAACACTTGAAGGAGAAAAGTTTGTCATAGGACTTAAAGTTTGAAGTCATTTGAAAGGGGACCTATAGAGTTCCTCAGGGATGAAGTTTTTCTGTAGGCCGACATAGAAGTTAGCATCATACTGGCTCCCTCGTCAAAAAGCCTTTGGGATTTTCTTCCCATTGGATTTTGGGTTATTGCTGAAAAGACGCTCTGTGGCAAACAAACTTTTATGATAATTACACGATTTGTTCATCACGATAATCTTCACACATAAACACCACTTTCGTGATTATTGAAGCTTTAATGCAATCGCCAAAAGTAAAGACCTAATGTTAGGCTATAGACAAACTACACTATGATCGCATGACCTAACGTCACCGTCATAACAAGACTGTAAAGCCGTGTTTGGGACTCTCTGTAGTCTCATTTAGCCACTTGTTAGCAACTGCGTTTTTTAAGACACATAGAAGCTTCAAAGTTCATGAGAGGGGTATTTACTGACGTGTTTTATGTAAAAACATGAAAGTCTCTTAAGCTTGTGTTAACAGCAGACCTTATTTCAGGCATCTAACCAAAGACCCATTCAAAAAAAACCATTGACATTGAGACAAGGGAACCAGGAGTGGTAAAATGCTAACTCATTTTCAGGTTTTAGAACTCATTCCTGAGGCAAAATGAGCATAAATGCTTATTTTCAGGTTCATATCTGTATTTTGGGTTTCTACCAGAACATATTAACATGCTTTTATTTTATTTAAAAAAAAAAAACCATTTAATTTTCCCAATAATGTCAGTGTTAGAACACCTGTATTCACCCTGTCTGAGAGGTTCTGTTTTAGTGCCTGTCTCTTTGAGCCTCCCTCCCAAAAAAGCCCAGTCTGCTCTGATTGGTCAACGTCTTCCCTATCTCAGCATCTCTGCAAAATCCCCAGTAGTAGCTTATAAACCAAAATCTTCATAACCAGACATGTTCCAGCAGGAATATGATCTAGAATCGGGGAAAAATACACAACATCAGTAACCAAGATTACATGTTTCCCTGGTGTTAGCATGTAGCTACACGTAGCAGTGTACTTGTAGTCGGGGATGACTGTAATGGAGTGATGTGAAGCAGCACTTTCTACCATGAAAAATCACTCATTAAAGCTTCTAAACCAAAATCTTCACAATCAGACTGAAGTTGAAGAGAAGTTAACAACATTGGCAACCAGTATTACATGTTTTCCTGATGTTAGCATGTAGCTACATGTAGCAGTGTGTTTGTAGCTGAGGATGACTATAATGCAGTGATGTGTAGCAGCACTTTCTACCATGAAAAATCACTCATTAAAGCTTCTAGACCAAAATCTTCGCAACCAGACTGAAGTTGAAGAGAAATTAACAACATTGGCAACCAATATTACATGTTTTCCTGATGTTAGCATGTAGCTACATGTAGCAGTGTGCTTGTAGATGGGGATGACTATAATGCAGGGATGTGTAGCAGCACTTTCTACCATGAAAAATCCCCAATAGTAGCTTATAAACCAAAATCTTATCAACTGGACCGAAACTGGGGTAAAATTAACAACATCAGCAACCAAGATTACATGTTTCCCTGGTGTTAGCATGTCGCTACATGTAGCAGTGTACTTGTAGCCAGGGATGACTGTAATGGAGTGATGTGAAGCAGCACTTTCTACCATGAAAAATCACCAATTAAAGCTTCTAAACCAAAATCTTCACAACCAGACTGAAGTTGAAGAGAAATTAACAACATCTGCAACCAATATTACATGTTTTCCTGACGTTGGTATGTAGCTACATGTAGCAGTGTGTTTGTAGCTGAGGATGACTGTAATGCAGTGATGTGTAGCAGCACTTTCTACCGTGAAAAATCCCCAATAGTAGTTTATAAACCCAAATCTTAACAACTGGACCGAAACTGGGGTAAAATTAACAAAATCGGCAACCAAGATTTCATGTATACTCGACATTAGCATGTAGCCACATGTAGCAGTGTAGGCAACGTAATGTAAAGGCTTGCAGTAGCGTGCCTGGAGCACATGACTATATAAGAAATCTGTCAGTGTTGAGAACGGTCCCAAGCCTGAAGTTTTGCTCACAGGGATTAGTTGCGTTTACTTCATTATGTTAAACTTTAGCCACGTTTAATATGAACATTTAACACTGTAATATACATATATATGACAAAATAAATAAGGAAAAGCATATTAAGTTCCCTTTGATTATTGTTGGACACATCCCCATAATGGTGGGCCATAATAGGTTGCTCACAAGTTTTCAGCATTTATAAAGCCTTATGTCTGTCCATCCCTTACTGTTCAACTTATGTTCTTCTTCTGTGGTACAGTTTGTGTGCTGCATAAACATGAGTTTAGAGGATGCTTCTCTATACACCTACTGTAGAGTTTGGCCACAGATCATTTGGCTCTGTTTACTGCAGTACAAAGTGCTGACTGCCACACCACTTTTATTGCTGACCAATACTGCTAATTGGTATTCAACATAACATGACCCTCCTTTGTAGCAGGTACTTGTAATTGTCATAAGGTTACTTCAATAACATTTTTTCATTTAGCCCCATGGGCATTATCGTGGCATCCAAATTTTTATGTGCTATTGCGGCAAATGTGTCATATTTAAAGGGACAGTTCACCTTAAAATCAAAAATACATATTTTTGCTCTTACCTGCAGTGCTATTTATTAATCTAGATTGTTTTGGTGTGAGTTGCAGAGTGTTGGAGATATCAGCTGTAGAGATGTCTGCCTTCACTTGAATATAGATTAACCAGATGTCACTCGGCTTGTGGTGCGCAAATTATTCCTACATTAAACTGCTCACAACAAGGTCTGTGGATTATCTTGAGTAACCGGGTCATGATTTCTGCAAAGAGACATTGCTGCTGAGTTTTTCAAATGTATTTTTTGGCGCTTTGAGCACCACAAGCTGAGTGCCATCTAGTTCCATTATATTAGAGAGAAGGCAGACATCTCTACAGCTAATACCTCCAACTCACAACAAAATAATTTGCACTGATAGATAGCTCTACATGTAACAGAAAAAATATGTATTTTTGGTTTGGGGGTGAACTGTCCCTTTAAGATGTGTCTGTCTACTTTGTGAATCCAAACATATGCTTTTACTTCCCAGTCTGAGAAAATTAACAGTTAAATGGCCTCCTAATACAAATAGATTTTCATAGTAATGCAAAAATATTACATTACAAGAAATTATATTAGAAAGCAGCATAATAATCTGTATGTTGGAAAGGAAACTTCATTAAAGCAGGAATTTGCATTCATTCATTCATTTGCATCTTTTTCACGTAGAGTTTTGGTGTATATGAACCATAATCATTTCATTAATGGTAAAAAGCAAAAACATTTCTAAATGTGCTTTATGTTATGACTCACAGTCACGTCAGTCAAGCCTCGACCTCTGCTTGACCCCCACACAGATAAAAAAAAAATCTTCCATCTCTTTCTTTGCTTCAGCTTGAACAGCCCAAACTTTCTGTCTTCTTTTAGAAAGGTAAATCCATGATAAAATATTAATGAACACAAAGCCTCGATTCACCATCACTATGGATACGACTCCATCAGATCTCTGAGTCAATAAACAACTCAGGAGAAAAAGACAGACGGAGCACGGGAGGCAAATTCAAGGGGAACGGGGCATGAATGGTAGAGTGATTGTTGACTGCAGAGATATGTTGACAGTATAAGGGGGATATGAACAGCAAGCAATATGTGTATACGTGTGTGTGTGTGTGTGTGTGCGTGAGAGAGCAAAAAACAGAGGGAAAGATGGATAGACAAAGCTGCTGTCAGCTATATTAAGACTTATATGGAGATTAAATAACCAGCATGACATGCAGATTGTTGAGAGCATCGCCTCTGAATGAATAAACAAAGTGATGAGATTGAAACAACTCTCTCTCTCTCTCTCTCTCTCTCTCTCTCTCTCCCTCTCTCTCACACACACACACACACACACACACACACACACACACGCCTCAGCTTGTCTCGTTCTCAGAAAACACCCATGGGAAAACACTGAGAGCTGCGATAAGTTTTCAGAGCTGCACCGTGGAATAGCAAACTGGGGTAAGACTGTATTTAACAGAGCCCCTTTGAAAAGTCGATGACTGACTGCGACATCACAAAAAACTAATATGTGACACGACAGCGGGGCTTCATGGGAATGTCCTGAGATGCAAATGCAGCTGTGACAGCTGCCAATTATACTGTTAATGTGCGTGAAAAGAAGAAGTAGGGCAGACTTAAGTAGCTGCTGTTGACATATGTGCACACTCATGAGTGTTTACTTGATCACTCCTGAGCCATTGAACCTGCCACATATAGAGCAATGTATTGACTCATATAATCTAATGCACGTCAAAGGTCAGCACTCACTCACAAATACGTAAACACTGCCTCACATGCAGCAGTGAAAAACAACATTGACTAAAGTGATTGCTACTTGTCAGATTAAGATTTTGCATCATGGTTCCCAGCCTTTATGGCTTGTGCATCTTAAAAAGCACAGTGTCTTGTTGGTTCAAGGTCCAGTTTATTCAGAATTACACAACAAAACAAGTCCCAAAAAATGGCTTCAAATTCATGTAGCAGAACTATTCTTCTTCTTTCTGGCACCATCAACCACTGGGCTAAACTACCTCAACCAGCCGCAACAGTAAAATACTACTTCCACATTGTTGTATCAGTATTATTCTAATACAGCAATATACAATATTGTATCAGTCACAGGGTCCATTTTTCTGCTTAATTTTACTTTTGATACTTAAAATGCGTTTAGCTAATGATACTTAAGTTGGGTTTCTAATGCAGAACTTGTAATGGAGTATATTTGTAGTAATGTGGGTACTTTTACTTCAGTAAATGATCTGAATACTTCCACCACTGTCCACACATTTCTTTTATTTAAGAGATTAAAAGTGGACCTTTTATGCTTTTCCTTATTTTCTGTGATATAGCCTATGTAATGTTACAGTGTCAAATGTTCATATTAAGTTTCAAATAATGAGGTTAAGATCATTCTGAATACTGTTTCCAATAATTTTTCTACTTTGGCTACCAGGTGACATCGGTTTATATCAGATTTCTTTATAAAATCATCTTCCCCAGACAGGGGTAAGGGTAAGGGTACTGCTACATGTAGCTACATGCTAACATCAGTGAACCTTAATCTTGATTGCCCATGTTGTTAATTTCTCCCTGATTTTGGATCACATTTCTGCTTAAACATGTCCAGTTTGGACCATTTTGGTTTAGATGGATGGATGGATGGATGGATGGATGGATAGATAGATAGATAGATAGATAGATGGATAGATGGATAGATAGATAGATAGATAGATAGATAGATAGATAGATAGATAGATAGATACTTTATTCATCCCCTCAGGAAAATTCAGGGTATCTCATAGCTCAATACATACAGTGAAAACAGACAGTAGCCTACAAAACAACACAAACACACAATAGTTAGCAGCTTTTAGTGGTGATTTATTTGTGGTGTGGGGACTCTGAGATACAAAAGACCCAGAAACACTCACGGATCACATGACAAATATAGACTACTACTGCCTGCTGGTATGGAGAGATATTTCCATACACATAGGCACTGATTGTACGTGTTAGTTGGCTGTTGACTGTAGCCTTTGCGGTGTGTTCAAGAGCATCATTCTGAATACTGTCTCCAACTGTTTTTCTATTTTGGGCACAAGATGAAGTCACATCCTGACAGGTTTCTTTATATGGTCATCTGCTACTGCCAGCTACATGTAGCTACATGCTAACATCAGTGAAACACATAATCTTGGTTGCAGATGTTGTTAGTTTCTGCCTGATTTTGCAGCATATTTCTGCTGGAACATGTCTGGTTGTGAAGATTTTTATTTAGAGAGTTTTATTTGTCATTTTAAAGGTAGAAGTTTGGCTATAATGTGTTACAGTCATTCCATGTCTGCAATACACTGCTACATGTAGCTAGATGCTAACATTAGGGAAACATGTAATCCTTGTTGTTAATGTTGTAAATTGATCTCAGATTTCAGATTGTAGTCTTGCTAGAACATGTCCAGTTGGATATTTTTCATGGTAGAAATTACTGCTAATCTCTGTTACAGTCAGCCCCTGGCTGTAAGTACGCTGCTACATGTAGCTACATGCTAATGTCATGGAAACATGTCATCTTGTAAAAGTAAATTTTTCTCAGACTCTGGATCATTTTATGCTGGAATATGTCTGGTTTGGTTTTGCAGCTTCTGTTGTAGATTTCCATTGTAGAAAACACCACTATTTTCTGTTACAGTCAGTCCCTGGCTGAAAGTACACTGGTACATGTACTCACATGCTAATGTCAGGGAAACAAGTAATCTTGGCTGCAGATGTTATTGATTTCTCCCCGAGTCTGGATCATATTTATGTTGGAACATGTCTGGTTGTTTTTAGAAGCTTCAATTAGTAATTTTTATGTTAGAGGGTGCCACTTTACTCTCTTCATGCTGCACATACACTCCTACATGTAGCACATGCTGCACGTACACTCCTACATGTAGCCACATGTTAATGTTAGAGAAACATGTACTTGATTGCCAATGTTATTAATTTCTTCCTAATTTTGGATGATAGTTCTACTGGAGCACGTCCAGTTGTGAAGCTTTTATTGGTGTTTTTCAAGCTTGAAAGTGCTGCTATTCACCATCACAGTCAGCCCCTGGCGCAATGGCAATGCATAGATGCCAAGAGCGCAGATATGGAAGAAACAGAAAAGCTAACCAATCTTAAAGAGACAGGCAGTAATACAGTGTTTCAAACAGAGGGTGGATACAGGTGTTCCAGCACACACAGCATGAGGAAAATTAAAGCATGTAAACATGTCTAGTACAAGTATGAACCTGAAAATGAACACAATAGGTCCCCTTTAAGCTTTTCTCATGTCTGTGTTTTCAGATATGGTGCTTAATAAAGGTTAGCTTGGCTGTACGCGATCATCAAACAGTTCCCGAACAGAGAAAAAGTGGGGGTGAACACAATGTAATGTCAACAGAGCAGATGTTCTGTACATCTCAGTAAGATAATTTTCACCCTGGCGCTCAGTCTCACTGAAGCACAACAACACTGTGTCGTCATGTTGTTAGAGCAGAGGTTTCTCACCGCTTTCAGCACAGGACTCAAGTGATTTAATGTCATCTCACCCTGGAAACCCAGCCTCATTAAAACAGATCATGTGGGGAACCTACTGAAACTGGGGCACGAACAAGTCTGGGTCAGAACCAGTGGTTTTAGAAATGGCGAAATGCCATCACATCTTGTAGTCACTGCACGCTTAGAAAAGCAGCTTAGATCAGTATAATATAATATAATAATAAAACAATAATAATAATAATAAAAATATATTGTACGCCCTCAGATTTGGGTTTTAACCTCCAGGTTGGGAACCGCTGACCCAGATTATACCTTGACCAGCCTATTTGTTTTTATCTAACAAGGATTTGAAAGAAGGTTATAGCCTAAGGGCTGTACAGTTACCACAAGGTGTAGAGCACTTATTATCATTCAACTGAATTCAACGAGGAAAATTACCAAAACAGGAGGGTTGAACACAACAATAGCAGTCTGTCGACTAATCAACCAGTAGATGTAAAAATGGCTTGATCTCTGTTGCTATTGGCCTACTGAATAGGATTATGTAATCCTTTGTTTGTTACTGTTTTTTTTTTTGTATGTGAAATGTTTGTGTGCTGATTGTGAGATATAAGAGGTTACTATATTGTAACCCTAGTTCTATTAACCTAGGCAGAGCGGTCTACTGGACTCTGTGGGTAATACTCTCCTCTAGTCACATTCGTGCATACAGCCATGGAAAACTGCATAAATGTAGCCACCCAATCAGGGTGTGCCTACCCTTATATGTACTGAACCCACCCGTATATGAGCATTAGAGCTCTGTTCAGGCCCAAAAACATCATTCCCAACCCTATGTCGACCTGCACAGTTTGTGTCAAAGCCCAACCTGGAGCTAAGGGCTGATGTGGTTCCTTGCACCACTTCTCATTCTTCTCTTCCTTATTTCAGTAATTCGGTAGAGCAGGCTGGGCCCCTTAGTGTGTATATAGTGCTCACAGCGGTCCATGGCGATGTGGCGTGCAGATGATGATCACTGCTCTTGGCTGCATGTTACACACATCTCCTCTATTGCTGGGGAGGCAGAAGCAAACACTGCCAACCAAGTTGCCTTGCAGCCCCTTTCCCCTTTTCTCGTTTTCCATGCCGCTGTCTCGAGCACTCTCTTTCTCCCCCATTTCTACACTATTGCTCTGTTGTTCCACCACTTCCTCTCTCTTTCCCTTTTGATTCAGTCCATTAAAACTTCTGCCATTTATGTGCCATAACTGCCACCTTCATTCAAAATACATAAATACATTTAAGAATACAGTAAATTGGCGAGCACCCAACCTGATTCAAGCACGGGAGAATAATGAGAAATTACAGCCTGGCATGACCTGAACCTGGCAGGTCAGGTTGGGCCAAGTCGGGCTTGAGGAAATAATCAGAGCTCTAGACGGCATCCGCCATTTTACACCATCTTCAGCAAATGTAGGAACGTCAGGGCCCCTATAGGGCTCTGCCTGTGCTAATAGAACTAGGGTCACAATATCGTAACCTTCATTCTATCTCATGCAGGCTCCGCCCTCTACCGGACTTTATGGTGGTTGGTGCCCGATGAATAAACACCCTGTCGCGACATAACATTGACCCAAACACACTGATCGTGACCAAAGAGTCCAGTAGAGGGCGGAGCCTGTGAAAGATATTACAAAGGTTACGATATTGTAACCCTAGTTCTATTAGCATAGGCTGAGCCTTCTACCTAGGGGCCTTGTTGCTTCTACACCGCTTGCTGAAGAGGGTGTAGGATAGTAAATGCTGTTAAATGACTCCTATTTGTATTGTGGGCTCTGCAGGTATTCAGGTAGGCACGTGCTGATTGGCTGGCTACATTTATCCAAATCTTTTGGAAATGTGTGCTCATGATTGGAGGAGAGTGTTACCCATACCCACTACTGGCTGTGCAACAAATTGCCCCCCTGGGATGATAAACATAACCATGACCTTGCCTAATTTATTAATGAGTTTGCATTGCTTAGACTTTTAGAGAATTAATTGAGTGTTATTGAACTGAATCGATAGTCTGAATTGCAGTGTGAGTGCCTCTTATATACTTTTCATTTGTTTTTTTGTCATGTACGTATTCAGTTTGTTTTTACTAAGTAATGCCATATTTCTCCCCCAGGCGATGGACCTGTACTACCACAATGAGTCAGACCCAGACAGCTACTGTTGCCCTGGCGACAACAGTAAGTCACCGGCAACTAAACCCCTTGTTTTGTATTCCTCCACTTCCTCCCGTCTCTCCTTGTTTCCCATCTGTCTTTCACACCGTGACTCTCATTTCTCTGTTATCTCTCTCGCCCTCAGTCCCGGGTCATTCCTCTTTATTATCTGCAGTTTTCTTTATTCTCTCCATCAATCCAAAATAATCTCCTACCATTCATTCTCTGTCTATTTTTCTCTTGTTTGTTGTTTCCCTTTCGTCCAAACCTGATGGCTGATTCAGCCTGCACTCACACTCACACACACTGTGTAACTTTATCTTACCTTACCACTTGGCTCTCTAATCCAACCCCTAAGCTCTCGGGATAATAACTGTTGTTCATAAACCAAGATTACTATTTGTTGTTTTGTGGAAACTGGCCTGGAGAGCAAAACAATAGTTACAGACACAATGCTGAGAGCTGATCATCATGCACATTATGCAGTGACCTTTTCCACAACTTCTGCTGCAGCAGAAATATGTTTGTCTCTGTCACTGGGTGAGAGGTCAGCATCGGTTTATGGCCAGTGTGACTATAAGTGACTGTACTTTAATTTTCCATCATGCTCCTTATTCATGCCACCGCAAATCATAGTCCAACCCTAAGTGCCCAATACATGTGTGTGTCACGTTTTGGCTTAAAGCTTATCTATTCCCTTTTTTATTATTATCGTTTTACCTTTACCTGTGCCGGGAATCTTGCTGGTGTTTTTCGCGCAAAAGTGTTTGTGTGAGGGTTTGAGCTCACCAATGCATCATTTCCCGGCCAACATCTGTATGTGGGGCCCTTGTGGATAGAAAATGGGCTCTATTTGGGATTGTCTGTGGGTTGCATAATGGCCCAATACCCATTGCCCACATGAGTTTCATGCAGGGTTAAATGGGTGTTAGGTAGGCCCCAACTGGGCAACATACCCTAGACCCATCTTGGCCCCAGCTTTACATTCAAGGTAGGTATCACATTGGGACTAGATGGGCTGAAATGCACGCTGCAGGTGGGTTTGTCCAAGGGCTCCATGTCTTCTTGTAACAAACTTTGAAACTTTCCTTTCACTTTGGACTCAAGTTCTTTGCATTTTAAACTGTAAGTCATAATTAGCAGAAACTACTATTTGACATATTCTAATGTATCGCAATATTACTTTGCTTTTCAATGTAGGAAGCATTCATTTCCACTCTGGGATAGTTTGCACATTCTTCTCACCAGCAGTGGAGAATTCTGAATCTTTACTTAAGTAAAATATTGATACTGCTATATAAAAATACGCCATTAAAAGTAAATGCCCTGCATTGAAAATGTCATTTAAAGCTGGGGTAGGCCGAAATCTGCAAACAGCAGAATTGGAAAATACACCCTCCTTCTGCAGCTCTCCTCTCTCTGTCCTAAACCCCTCAAACCAGATGACCACAGGCATATGCACATGGTATATTCAGTAATCCAGTGTTTCTCATACACTGATTTATTAAATCTTATTTTGTAGTAGAGTTTCCTGCAATGTATTCACTTAGTCCCTTCTTTCCCTGCTCTCTCTGATGAAACCACAAATGAAAAAGGAATTAGCTAACTAACATTAACCGCCCCACAGTCCCTCCGCTTTACTCTCAGCCTCTGGGGACTGCTTTGCCAGCAGGAGAGCAGGCAGCAGCTTTGGAGATGGACCTTTGGTAAGCTGTGTAGCAACTTGAATCTGGCCACTGCAAACCCCCCCCCAACACCAGGTGTCACAGCGAGCTGGTGGCCATCGGCAGTGCAGGGTCTAACCTGTGTAATGGCAGCAACAGAAAGTTTGTTGATGGGGTGTGGAGTCAGGGCTAGTCGCTGTCCCAGAGTTGGGGTTTGTGCAGACTGAATTCAAGTTGCAACAGCAGCTGACTGGGGGGTCCCTCTCTGGAGCTGCTGCCCACTTTTTGCTGATATCCAGTATGCGGATATAATACATTATTTGGCCGATAACTGATATCGGTATATCCACCTTTTTTCCCACCTAATTTTAGTGACCATCAAGTCTCTCCTGTAGTGGAATTAACATCATATTATGCATGCATGCTCTTACCATGATGGCCCTCCTGCAGATGGAGACATGAAATACAAAGCTTCTCAATGTATATAATATTTGTTTATTATACAAAATAAGAAAAAGCATATTGGCCGATTCTGATAGTTCATTTTAAAGTCGATATCGGCCGATACCAATGATGTGCCAATATTATCTTTCGTTGCTACTAACCTAAACATAAACGTGAAGCCTTTAGCTCCGGTTAGCACCATAGCTTCCGCCATACAGCTGCTCTGTCACTATCTTCAGCTACGATTTCTACCCCTCAGTCCTTCTGGGGACCACTAGGGGTTTTTGTGCTGGCCAAATTCGAGCCACTTCAACCAGCGACCGAAGGTTCCCTCCAGAGCTACTGCCTGCTCTTGAGGCAGTCTATAGTGCCGGGGTGTGAGGCAGAGGACAAACTGTAATTACAGGCTCTAGCTCACGTTAGCTACTTAAACGTGAAGTTGAAGCTTTAGCCATGAGCCTTTAGCTCTGGTTAGCAGAAGGCTAAACTATTAGCAACATTTTCTCTTTATCTCTGAAAGACTTTGCCAAAACTGTCGGACTCTCCTTTAGACTCTCTTCTTGATAAGTCTGTCCTCTTTTTTTGGGCTGCTTTGCAGTGTAGGCAGTTGTTGCCAATCCTGGAATAGCAATTTTCTCTGCAGGCTTCCCCACCACTGAATCAACCTTCAGTTGAAGGGAAGTGCAGCACACGCATCTGCAGTGTAGATACAGTGTGGCTAAGTTCAACTGTTGTATTTAGTGTTGGGTAGTTTAATCTATAATATTGCATCGTATTCCATGAACTCTTATGTTTAGTATGTAAAGTCTTTAAAGTCAAAAGGAACTAAAGGAGCATGACATGGAAATACTTAAAGTACAAGTGCCTCAAATTTGTATTTAAACACAGGACTGGAGTAAATGTACTTGGTTACTTTCCACCGTCGCTTGTCACTCTGTGTTACTGCAGTAACAGAACTTGGTAGCAGCTCTGCAGGTACCTGCTGCCTGCTGGAACATCTCCAAGACAGAAATGTGACAAGAACTATGTTCTGATGAAAATGTTTTTCGCTGGGAGTAGTCTGCCTGTTAATTACGGGAGTTTTCAGCGTATGGAAAGACATCCGAGCAATTAGGCGAGCTGGTGACAAGCTGTTCCTGTGGCCTGGGCCGTGATGCTGCTACACCCTGTCGTTCCAAGCTCAGCAATTAGTGGCTTTCGGAGCACTTAAAAGTTGAAGTTTGTCCCATGTGAGTCATTTACAGTGATGCAGCGATGTGTGTGACAGAGGTAGCAGTAGAGAGCTATGATGGAGAGCCAGGGAGAGATCCAGTAATAATAATTATAGGGAGGAGAGCTCTGACTGTCCAACTTAACGGAGGAACAACCGTGTGTCCTTTCACTATGGTCTTATGTAACAAAGAGCATTTGCTGACTCTTATTAAAACACATTAGTATGCTCATTAGCTTGCTGCAGAGCGGTTAATCAGCATTTACACACTGACTCTTCTTCCTGAGACGCCAACAGGTTTATATAACGTGTGATTACAAAGCCTGAGTGTGTGTTCTCAAAAACGACTCTTTTGTTCTCAGTGACGCAATACACAATATCAGCAGCTCCCTTTCAGAAGCTGTTATTTACTCTTTTCTTCTTCCACTCATGACGCATCGTTCACCTGTGTCAACCTGCCCCTTGTGCAGGCAAACATACACACCTCCACACACACACACATATTCAAAAACACAGCACAAATATAATATACATATTACATTATATTTCATACAGTAGGCTGACCATACGTCCTCTTTTGCCCGGACATGTCCACTTTTCACGTCCCGTCCGGGGCGTCCGGGGGGTTTTATAAACTGATGATAATGTCCGGTTTTCCGTGTGTTTGTGTGTGTAGTGCGGCACGGGCCGCATAGTTCTGTCCGAACCCGAACCGAGCCCGACATTATTTAATGACCAAAGCACTGAGTTTGTGTCACACAGTTGTTACGGTTACAGGCTATTTAACAGGCCGTGGGTGCTCAGCGGAGAGGGAGACCTCCGTGTTTGAGACGGGAGCGGGAGGCGGGAGGTCCGACGCTTCTAGCGAGAGGAGATGGAGAAATAAAACAAAATAAGATAAAATAGGAAAAACCTGTCTCCCTCTTTTATTTTATTTTCAGCATTTAATCAAGGCGGAGGCGGGCGACTGGAGGTCCCAGACTTCCAGCGAGGAGAGAGGTAGAAACAAACAGCCAATGTGTCTGTGTGTGTTATGTTCAGGTGTTGTCACGTAAATAACAGTGCCCAAGCAATAAACAGGACAGACAATAGGATTTTATTTATTTTTACGCTACATTTTCACTGAAAGCTGACCGAATCCGACCCGAGCCTGAATACAATTTATAGCTAAATTTTTGACCAAACCCGGCCCGACCCGTCGGGTACCGTCGGGCTCGGATCGCCACACTCTAGTGTGTGTATGTGTCCCCTATTGGGGCCTATCTGAATTTCTGTCTTTGAGAGATATTATTTTGTAATATAACTGAATTTTCTATCCATACATATAAATTTTAAATATATTAAAATGATAAGGCATCTTTGAGTAAACTGCGAGTATCATTTAAGTACGCTATGTCGTGGCCGGCCGAATGTCCTCTTTTTTGGAAATCAAAATATGGTCACCCTATCATACAGACACTCCTAAACCAGAAGCAGGTTTGAGAAGCTTGTCTGAACACGTTTGTTGCCCTCATATCTTGCATGTGTACAGTAAGACAGATTTGGGTGTGTGCGCTGTATTCAGAGCCAGGGCCACCAATGGCATAATCCCTGTTCCCTAAATCTACCTTTGACCATCAACCTAATTCGAGCCTTAATCCAAAAGCCAAATCCTCACCCCCCTACGGCCCTAAAAATATCCTCTCTTTGCAAAAATGCTTTCATTTTTGGGGATGTCCTGATAGCCTAGAGGTTAATGTTTCCACTTCACATCCTGCTGGGTGCCTGTATTGCGTGGCATTTCCCATCTTTCTTTTCCCAGATTTTTTGTCATCTCTCTACTGCCACTATCTAACAAGAGCATAAAATTCCCCCAAACTACCTTTTAATGTTCTCACTTCTAGCATTTCAGGAGGTATTTAAAGCTGGGGTAGGCAGTTTGATTTTGGCATCATGGGGCAAAAATCCCATAATAAACTTTAAGCATATTGTAATTCAAGTAGACTGAGAAAAAAATAGACTTTTGCATCTTCTCTTGGCTCTGTTTTCAGACTTAAGAAAATCTAGCCTTTCACAAAAGACTTGGCCAATCACAGGTCATTTAAAAAAGAAGACGTTCCTATCAGCTATTCCATAAATGCGGATTAGTCTGGGGCCATTTAGTGGCCGTTTTGGTAAGGAACCAGAACCAGGGAGAGAGAGAGACAGGATCTGGAATTCGATGGATGCGCCTTTCTGTCAAAATAAAAGCACCAAGCTAATAAAAATGTGGTGAAACTTTTTAATTTAAAGAATATAATTTACAAGAAAAGCCCCAAGCCATTAAGTTAACCTTTTTCTTTTATTGTAAATCGATGGTGCGCCAGAATTTAAAGTTTTACTTTGGTGAACACTTTTACTTTGGTGAATTTGGTGAATTCCGGATCCGCTCTCTAGACCGGAACCAGAATCCAGACAAAATTCAGAGTGAATGGAAACCAGACTCTTCCCGTACGTGAAGAGCCTGGTGACACGAGGCTAAATGTGGATGCACGTGCACGTCCCTTTGGTGAAAGTGGGATCCAATAGCGGAGAGTCTTGCAGAGAAAGATGCTACTTCTGCGTTGACATTGACTGCCTACACTGAAAAGCAACCCCAAAAAAGGATGACAGAATTACCAAAAAGAGAGTTGTCAAGAGAGTCTTACAAAACAAGACAAACCAGAGCCAAAGGATGGCTAAAGCTTCAAGTTCACGTTTACGTAGCTAACCTAAGCTAGAGCCTCTACAGTTTGTCCTCTGCCGCTAGACTGTATCAAAACCAGGCAGTAGCTCAAGACTGGACCTTGTGTCGCTGGTTGTAGTGGCTCGACTTTGGCTAGCGCAAACTCCCCGAGTGATCCCCAGTCTGACTGAGGGGTAGAAATCATAGCCAAAGATAGTGACAGAGCAGCTGCATGGCGGAAGCTATGGCGGAGAATCATAAGAAGCGTCCAAGAAACCTTGGTGTTCATAGGAAGGATAAGAGAGCCCTCCTGGGGGTGGATGACGTGGTGAACTCACTCGCAGGCATTCGTCATACGCAGATGTCAACAGTGTTTGTGTAATTACTCTTATTCCCTGAGGGGGCAGACAAAAGTTCTGCCCTCCAGCAGTAAAGTCCTCCATGAAACTGAAGTTTGAGCGCCTTTAGCTTCTGTGCTCTGACATATTGCCCAGTGAAATGAAAAAACCGAGCGGTGCACAGTTACAAGAGGGATTTGCATCAAAGACTTTGCATTTGGTTGGACTGCTAAAAAGAGTTTAGATACAAAACTACAGCAGACTCTTGGCTCCACACACACCTCCCCTGGAGAAGGATGAGGCAGAGATGAATGAATTCGACCTACGCTACGTTATTTTTGGCAATGGAAACAACAATTTTGTCTGCTGACATTTAAATACGCAGCTCGTTTTATCTCTCTCTCTGCATATGTGACCGGTGTTGCTCGCTGCTCTCATTTGATTAGACAAACTTTGGTTAACGCCCTGAGCGCAGGATGAGTCAGCAAACACTTGACACCATTTACAGAAAAAGAAAAGACAAGGATTTAGATGTAACAATACTCTAATACTGATTTGTTTGGCACATATGTTGCACATAAGAAGCTAAACAGTCGATTAGGGACACAGGATTAAATGTATGTTCGATTTAATGGGGACTTTAATGAGAAATTAGAGACAAAAACAGTTTGGTTGTGTTGAGGTAAGTAGCTTGTTGATTTTAAATAACGTCTCCATCATCACCTGGGTAAACAGTCCTTTATCATTTGTTCTCCATATATGTTTAATGTTATTGCACATGTTTGCATACTCAGCTGGCTGGGATTAAACAACAGGTAGTGTGATCATCAAACACTGTCCCCATTTTACCCATAATGAGCATCATGATCAACAATTTCCAGGAACCATCCAAACAACTGGCACTTCCCTATCAATTCATCTTGAGGACATGATCACGAAACTTTTGGGCCTACGCACAAGCAGACCAGCGGACACCACTAGTAGAGAGGAGCCCAAGAAGTCTCAGTTTTCACATGACCGTGACACTGAAGGCATCTGTGGGCCACTTTTTGGTAGCCTCGCTAGCCAAACACTCCACTCACGCCAGTGGCAAAATAAAAGCCTGGCTGTCCTCTCTGAATAGCCGAGGCCTTTATGTAACGGTGTCATTTGGTTCCTCACCACCGAGGCTCATTCACATTCAGCGCCAGATCAACTGTAGCCACAAACAGCCTCATCATCTCCGACACAGAGCGTGGACGTTACAAGATGGAGGGATGGAAGAGATGAAAGGATTTAATAGCTGGATGTCATCTGCTGGGAGACGGCGTGAATATGGGCATGTGCTACTCTTTGCGTATGTGTGGATATACAGTAGGTACGTGGGCTGAGGGAATGTGTGTGTGTTTGTGTGTGTGTAATTATACTACAACTCCTGCACCTCAACCCCGTTGGCGCTGCTGCAAACCTCTTCCTGTCCTTTCACGAAATGGCCCTGAAGTGTGTGTGTGAGTCAATGCCGGCTTTGGCACCGATGACAGTGCCACTAGTGGGTTACGTAACGCGCTGGTGTCTCTCACACACACACATAGAAAGGCGGTAAACACTCAGCTTGAGTATGGTGGAGCCTCCTCTTGTTCAGGGCCCAAGCAAATCCAGTAAGGGAGAGAGGGCCAGATTGGAAAAACACTGAGTGGACCTTTTGTTAGTTTTGCTCTCCCTCTCTCCTGATCTCCTCTCAACACCTCTCTCATTTCATTCAACTCTGGGCTATGACCACAGATGCAGTGCTCACTTCCCGGCGGAGGTAACGTCTTTTTTTGTTGCCGCTTTTAATCTTCTCCTGTTCCATGTTTTCGCTCTTACATCTTGGATAAAAATGCAAAGTAGCTGCTAATCATTTGGAGTTTAAAATCCGGTCTCCTTGTGTACATGTGTGTGTAATTTTTCAAGGTCAGCACTTTCCTTGTTATTCCAGGAAGCAATATGTGATGTGCAAGGTCTCACTTGTTTGGCGCGTGGTGCTTTCATGTGCTGATGAGAGATGTCGGTTTGTGTCCCACGCGGGCCGCTGCTGTGGTGCTCAGTGGTGAGATATTGTGGATTAAATGCGTGTTGAAGGATGGCAACCTGCGCTGTCTCAAGGAGAAATATGTTTTTCCAACAAATCAAGTTCTTGTTGGCGCAGTGAGGGAGAGGCGTGTTGGACACCTTGAGGGATTTTAGGAAGTACCTGAAATGCCCTCTCTCTGTTTTAGAGAGCATGTGTGCTGTCAGACTCCCTGCAGGTTTGTTTTGCCCTCCAGCTCTGCATGTGTGTGTGTGTGTGTGTGTGTGTGTGTGTGTGTGTGTGTGTGTGTGTGTGTGTGTGTGCATCAGGTGGCTCTGGGGGACAGATTAATAATAGATTTGACCTGAGTTAAGGGAGAAACAGAGACAGCAGTAAAAAGTTGAGGCTATATTTAAAAACTGCCGAGTCACACATGCACGAACACAATGATTTTTTTCTGGAAGAGGCCGGGGGGTCAAGAGCAAAAGAATACACACTTTCTCTCTCACACACACACACACACACACACACACATGCAGCCATCTTCCTGACTCTCATTTGTGGAGGAGCCTGAATTGCTGCTTGTCTTTTGCTCTGCATTGTCACGGTCTAATAACACCTCTGCTCAGTGAGTGTTGCTGCAGCACAAAAGCATATCTTTTCACACAACTTTGCTCTCCTTTAGATTTGTGAGCAGTCGCTGATTAACAGCCAAGAAGACAATGTTGGCATTGTACATCTCTACAAACCACGGATACGTTTTATCTGTATGTTACACGCCTACTATATCAACGTTTCTAAAGTGATGTAGCTCTGATTACATGTGTAGTGGCTGTTTCAACATACCACAGTTCCTAGGCCACTTAATTTTTGAGGTGTCTTATTTTCGACTCATGTTTCTGTTCCTTTCTGGAGGTCCACAGTGCTAACATGAGGCAGGGAAAAAGTTTAATGAGGTTCGTTGAGAATACAAAAAAGGAAACAAAACGACAGTCCCTCCAAAATAGGAGGCGCTAGAGACCACTGTACAAGACCAGCAAACAAGCAAACCGGTTGCTTTTTTAGCGAAACATGGGCAGCATTTCCTGCCATAATTGTACCACCAAAAGTGGGTGTTTTTTCGTGTATGTAAGACATGGGTTGCATTTCCAGCCATGACTGTACCAGTAAAAAAGGGTATTTCCAGCAAGACATCGGGAGCATTTGTGCCACCAAAGCCGGGTATTTTTTAGCAAGAAATGGGCAGCCGTTTCTAGCCGTGACTGTGCCTCCAAAAGCAGAGAAACAACGAGAAATCTGCTGCATTTCCAGCTGTGATGGTGCCACAAAAAGTGGGTGTTTTTTCATGTATGCGAGACATGGGTCGCATTTCAAACCATGACTGCACCAGTAAAAAATTGTTGGTGTTTTTTAGCAAGACATTGGGAGCATTTCTGGCTGTGACTGTGCCTCCAAAAGCTGGTGTTTTTAGCGAGAAATCTGCTGCATTTCCAGCTGTGATTGTGCCACAAAAAGTGGGTGTTTTTTTGTTAGCGAGACATGAGTCGCATTTCTAGACATGATTGTACCAGTGAAAAAGTTTTTTTTTTTAGCAAGACATTGGGAGAATTTCTGGCTGTGACTGTGCCACCAAAAGCAGGTGTTTTCAGCGAGAAATCTGCTGCATTTCCAGCTGTGACTGTGCCAACTAAAGTGGGTGTTTTAACCAAAATATGATATTTTCCTAACCATAACCAAGTGGTTTTTGTGCCTAAACACAACCACATGTTAGCCACAGCACTGTTGAAACATAAAGAAATGTTTCAACATATCTGCCGGCCAAGCTGCAGACCACTGTTCAAGACCAGCAAACAACAAAACCAGTTGTGTTTCAGTGACCTGTGGCTGTGTTTCCAGCGGCTCTTTAGTCACCAAATGTGGATATTTTTTGTCACCCACTACTGTTTTTCCAGCGGAGATAGTGCCACAAAAAGCAGCTGTTTTTTTTTACCAAGACATTGCTGCATTTCTAGCAGGGACTGTGCCCCCAAATCTTTATTTTAAGCCAAAACATGATTTTGTCCTAGCCATAATCAAGTGGTTGTTGTGTCTAAATCAACCACATGCAAACAACAGCATTGGTGAAATGCAAAGTTTCAACATATCTGCTACACAATAACGTAAAAATGTAGACTATCTATGGTTTGCAAAATTCAAAGCCAGCATTCAAAAGTTAACTTAAGTTTCAACATATCCGCTATGTAATAATGTACAAATGTTCCATATCTGTGGTTTGCATACAATGCCAACATTTATTCTAGCGACTGGGTTAAAAGATGCTCATCTCATCTCTGTTTATTCTTCATCTGATTCACATTGCCATGATGTTTTTCTCACTGCATCTGCTGTCCATATCTTTAGTGCTTTGCCTCTGGTGTTCTCACATCTATCTATCCTTTCATTTTTTCTCTCTGTTCCCTACTGACTCACACGCACACACAATATGTCTCAAGACAATAAACATCAACAAAACATCCTGAGAGAACACCCTGCGTGTGCACACATGCACCAAATAGCTGGGAGAGCACTGCATCAAGAGACACGGTCAATTAATATGGCCTCAACTTGTTGGCAACTCCCTGACTTTGAATGAATGTGAGCTCAGTGAATTTCCAAACCTGGGTTACTTTTTAATTCCGGGCTCAGCAGGTGAATGGCCTCAGCTAGCAGACTGCAGTGGAAAAAAACTGCCTACAAGGGGAAGTTTGAGAGGACCAAATGTTTGCATATAGCCTTTAACTATAAACCTGTTTTTGCCTTTATGTGATGTTGAAAGGTTACAAATAAATAAAGGTGGGGTTTCAAGTGGAATACAGATGGATGAGGAAGTGCTAAGCTTAAAAAAATAGTGTCATCAAGTAATTGTGTTGTGATATGTTGAAAGTGACGGTTGGTTATGTGTTTAAATAGACATTGTCATATGAATTCTCTTCCCAGTACTTCCTTTTATTTGGTATAAAGGAACAGTGTGTGACATTTTCGGGAATTTGGTCTCTTTGTCTCCAAAACAAACCGACCAGGTGATTAAAACCAGTAAAAACACAGAATAAAGCAGCCAGGTGATTAAAACCAGTAAAAACACAGAATAAAGCAGTTACGTTACAAATTGGTGTTTTTCCTACGCTGTTTTGCACATCTGAGATTAGCTGCTAGCTCAGCACCTGCTAATGTGTGCTCACCTTTTTGTCTGATTAATGTTTGATAACCTTATTTCTGATCCAGACATTCAGTAGGTTTTATGAGCTGAATTATCTGCAGACGTCTCTTCCTCTCCAAAACAAACGGACCTGGTGATTAACACTGAATAAAGCAGTTTAAATTACAAATCGGTATTTCGCGAGCCTAGCACCTGCTAATGTGTGCTCAAATTTTTCTCTGATTACTTTAGATCCAGACATTCAGGAGGTTTTTATCGGAAGCCGAATTATCCACAGAGGTCTCTTCCTCTCCAAAACAAATAGATTTTGTGAATGAAACAGGTGAAAATGCTGCATAAAGTGGTTTCACGTTACAAATCAGTGTTTTTCCAGTGCAGTTCGGCTTGTCGCACGCGGGCAGCTAGCCCAGCTGCTAATGTGTGCTCAATTTTTTTTCTCATAACTTAAGATCCAGACGTTCAGGAGGTTTTTACCATGATCCAAATTATCTGCAGAGGCCTCTTCCTCTCCAAAACAAATGAACATATAACATGATAAAAACACAAAAATAAAGCGGTTTCCTGTTCAAAAAAATAAGTGTTTTTCTGACACTCTTATCACGGGGCTGCTAACTACAGTGGCCGACGATAAAATGCTAAAATTCTAAAACACTAAAACACACCAACACACTTGGTCCTATACAGACCCAGTGTTTGGTTTGTATATTCTCGGCTACTGTAGAAACATGGCTGTGCAACATGGCGATCACCATAGATGAGGAGCAGCACCCTTTGTAGATATGAACCGCTCATTCTGAGGTAATGTAAGCGGCGTGGGCGTGTGTGAAGGAATAAAACCATCCATCATGCTCTGGGTTTTCTTCATGACTTCAGTGAAGTCCGAACACAGATGTCAGATCTGCTTGAATAGCGCCAACTAGTGGAAATACCTGATACCAGAACCTCTTAACATTACTGTAGACACTATGTGTAAACAAGATCACACAATTTCACTCATACAGTAACATGATTGTTATTTTCAGATGATTATATACTAAAGAAACATCTTTATAATCTGCCAATAATTTTTTCTACATTCTACACGCTGGACCTTTAATATTCCATCTGTTTGTTGTGTTTATAACTTCCTGTTTATTTCGGTGCTGGGGAAAGCAGCTGCAGAAATAAATTAGTGAATACACTGCTTACACTACTCACGACTTTGTGCCCCTTCTTTTGAAGTGTTACCACTGAACTATTTGTTTCTTTTGTAATTAAACACAAGTTAAGTCAATATTTCCAATGGTTGTACTCTAAAGTATGAGCTTATGAGGAGCATTTGAATGCAGCACGTCCCCCCCGCCCTGAGGGAAACTCATTGAGCCATGTATGAACCAGCGAGCTGGAGAGTGGAAGGAAATAGAGGCGGGACGTCTCCGCCCGGCAGAGAAATAAAAAAAAACATCTTGTGGATGAAAGTCTCAAGGAGGAGGAGTGCTGTGTAGTTCGATTACCTGCCTGCCGAGGAGCCTAAAGCCCCCCTGCTTGTTGTGATCCGGGAAATAAAGCGTCCTTATGAAAGACAAAACGACGACTTTGACGTGTAAGTAGGCTGCATATTCATTTTTAAAGCAACAGCGATGGGTTTCACCATCCGATCTCTATAATATCCCTCATGTAGGAAACTGTAGGTCTGCGCTGTGCGACTTAATGGTGTTTCTGCGGTTACCAGCCTATTGTGGTATTTATAGTCTCTTTTGTAAAAGCCAAAGCTCCCTAACCTACTTCTCTGTGACTGGAGTGTCTGTGAGGAAGAAAGCTTTGGCAGACATACTTGGGGGGCCTCTCCATTCACCCCGTAATCCCTGTGACCTGGATTTATGATGCCGTTATCTATGGAAAACCCTCGCTGATAGGGAGGGGAGGTCTGTTTTAAAAGTGCCAGAGAAACCTTGGCAACTCGTATTTTGCAACTTGTTGAAGCTCCTGGCGCTGCAGGCAGAAATGAGGACTCGCTCGGATCTCAAAGGTTCGTTTGTGCTCTGTGGAAACTGGAGCTGGTGTGTTTCTTTTGCAGGCAATTGAGTGGAATTATACAGGTTCTGTGCGCTTTTACGCACGACTTTGTGGATTGTGAGTGCTTGTAGTGTGCAGCAAAGTTACAGCTGATGACTTGCATTGATCCTGCTCTTCTCTGTAAACTGTTACACTCATTGCAACTTACATTTATAACTTACATTTATATTATTGTTCTATGTCTCCGTCCTGTTTACGCGCGGCCATCATTCTACTTTTAAATAGATTTTGCCTCCATATGCGGTATCGTCTTACATACTTCTCCTCCACTCAGGCGTGCTGATAAAACTTGAACCAGGTGCCTTACATAACCGTACCTAACCCAACCCGTCTGCTCTTCTCTGTGCCAGCTAGCGCACAGAACGCAAAACAAGCCGCACTTCTCCACACAATTCCACCCTGATCATCACATTGGATTATTTTGGCTGCTTCTGAGAGACTTGTCGGTAGGTTAAAACAGATCCCGGGTCAGATCTATGTTTTTTCTTCCTCGTTTGAGTTATTCAGGAGTTTCTCAGTCTGTACTTTTCCACTACCAGCGGCTTTTTTTCTTGGCACCGGGCCTCCCTCGGCTCAGGCTCAGGCTCTCCCTCTCGTCTTTTGTACACCGAGGGAAAGCCTGCGTCACTCCCGGCCGTTTTAATTGAGTAGCAGCCAAATGGTGAAGCTGATAGGCCTGATTCAGATCCGATTATTTATACAGGACCAAGTTGCAGTCTCGTTGGGGGAGGCATGGATACCGGGTTACAAAAATAATCAGGAGCTTGGAGACTAATCCCGAATCTCATGAACTCTCTCGAGCTTTCATTTCATGCTCACATGTCTGTACAGTTTCTGTATTCCCTGGAACATTAAGCTACATCGTATGTTATATTAATGGACACATCTGGATGTCATTAGCCTATAGGGTTTGTTACAGTCTGAAATGTCCCTGTCTTGCTGTCCTGGTGACAAGCTAAGACTTTGTGACACATGGGGTATTGAGCAAAGTTGCTATGGTGTTGCACAAACATATGTGCAAATAGTGCAGCCTTTCAGTGAGCTGCGGTAAAGGCATTTATTTTTTTTCACTTTTTTCCTATGTTTTTGACGCAAGCACATCTTGAGGTGCGGCTATGACGCGCTACGAGCGCAACGGCCTCTGATTGGCCCACAACGGGATCGATCATCTTCTCACGGTCCATTTAGATGAAAGAACTGTTTGCACAGGATCACGCCTACCAGGGGGTGTGGGTGTTTGCAGGGGAAAGGAAAGGAAGGGGGGTAGCTCCTCCCTCCTCCCCGGGCTTATTATAAAACAACAGCCAGAGGCCTGATGGTTATATTTTCAGCTGCTGTTCAACTCATCACATCATGACGATCAAAACAGAAACAGAAAAGTCTGTCCTGACTTACTCCAAGTCTAGAGGGCTTGTGGCTTTAGTCACCGGTATGGAATCCTAACTGGATGTTTAAAGCTGCTTCTTCTTGACATGGATGGATTTGTTTTTGCCTTTTACTAAAAATAACCTAAACTTTTATTTTCTGTTTTTCTCTCTCCTGTGCTGCAGCTTTTATGAAACAGAGGAAGATGGGGCTGAACGACTTCATTCAGAGGCTTGCCACAAACTCCTACGCCTGCAAGCAGTGAGTACCATCTGACTCGTTATTGTTCTGCATTCACTGGAGGACAAATCCCGCTGGGAAACACAACCAGAAATCCCAGTTATGTGTCCTCTGGAGAATCTCTGTGACTTAATGTGACTCCCAGATCAGCTGATTCACATATAAACAGAAGTGAGGATACTTTAGATGCTTTGCTGAATGAACTAAGTTTGAACTCTGTTTTCTTTTTCCAGTCCTGAAGTTCAGTCTATTCTGAACTTGAGTCCCCCTCAGGATGCTGAGCTCATGAACGCAAACCCGTCTCCCCCTGTAAGTATATTTGCACTAAGCTTCCTTTGTTTATATTTCATCGTATGCAGAGATACACACACATATCCTCTGTATATCATAATGTGGTTCTAACCTCTTCGTCTTCTCCCCTCTTGCAGCCCAGTCCATCCCAACAGATCAACCTCGGTCCGTCCTCCAACCCCTCAGCCAAACCCAGCGACTTCCACTTCCTCAAGGTGATCGGCAAAGGCAGCTTCGGCAAGGTGCTGCTTGCACGCCACCGCACGGATGACCAGTTTTACGCAGTCAAAGTCTTACAGAAAAAGGCCATCCTCAAAAAGAAGGAGGTAAGTGTGCAAAAAAAGTGCACATGCAACAAAAGTCGTGTTCTCCTGCACCTTTCTAACCCCCCATCTTCTTGCATTCGGCAGGAGAAACACATCATGTCAGAGAGGAATGTGCTGCTAAAGAATGTCAAGCACCCGTTCCTGGTGGGCCTGCACTACTCTTTCCAAACAGCGGACAAACTCTACTTCATCTTGGACTACATCAATGGAGGCGAGGTGAGTTAACTAGCTGCCAGGAAACGATAAGGATGCGAAGCAGAGATGATAGAAGAGGAGGGAGAAGCTGGGCTATTTAAAGAAAGAACTTAAGATGAATGAATAGGGTAGGAGGACTTTTTAATGATGGATATAGTTGGAGGAAGAAGGGAAGTTTAAAAAGGAATAATATAGTGCCAGAATCAGAGATAAAGATGAGGCAGAAGCACAGACAGACAGAGGGGATATCCTGTCATGAGAAGCAGAGTAGAAGCTGCAGCTCTCCGTCTTTCTTTCTGTAAAGGAAACACCTCTCAGGAAATCACGGGGTGGGTTGGGACAGCGCGAGAGACTCAGGGCCAAAATTAGCAGCAGCATTCAGACTCAGTGTGTGTCTAATCGAGCTAATTTCCTGCAATTGTTGGACGAGCAACGACAGGGCTGATTAAATATGGGCCTCATCGGGGAAACAGGACGCATTCACTTCTCCCCTTTCTCTTTTCTTCCCCTCTCCCCCCCCCCCCCTATCCTGCTGCTCTTTGGCTCCACCTTTGGCCCTCATTTCATTCGTCTTCACTTGTCAAACTTTTTAAGCTGTCACCTTCCTGCCTCTTTATTTCCTTTCCATCCGGTTTCCTCTTGTATCTGTCTCTTTATCGTTGCTCCTCTAATTTCCTATCTCTGCTCATGTGATTGTCTGGATAATCTCTAACGTAGCTTTAAGGTTTTGTTACTAAAACACTGTTATTTTTTGTCTTCCAGCTGTTCTACCACCTACAGAGAGAACGCTGCTTCCTCGAGCCCAGAGCCAGGTTCTACTCAGCAGAGATCGCCAGTGCACTGGGCTACCTCCACTCCCTCAACATCGTCTACAGAGACTTGAAGCCAGAGAACATCCTGCTGGACTCACAGGGACACATCATTCTTACAGATTTCGGCCTGTGCAAGGAGAACATCGAGCCCAACGGGACCACGTCGACCTTCTGCGGTACGCCAGAGGTAAGGACAGAATATGTGGCGATTCAGAACTTGACAGCACTCTGTAATATTCAGCAAGCTCACCACCTCTTCCTGTCTTTTTCTATCTGCAGTATTTAGCTCCTGAGGTTCTACACAAGCAGCCGTATGACAGGACGGTAGACTGGTGGTGTTTAGGAGCTGTTCTCTATGAGATGCTGTACGGCCTGGTGAGTAACATTCAGATTTAAGTTACATTAGTGTATAGTAAAGTTACACCCCAAACTCAGTATTTTTGGAAATAACTTTTTGACATATGTTCTGAAACTGTCACTATATCCACACAGTAGTCCATGAGACAAATTATCTGTGAAAAGAATCATGTGCTCCTGCCTCCTCATAGTGCCTCTAATGGCATTTACTAGAAGCCACAGTGACTGAAGGAAAATAACCAATCAGAGTTGAGGATGCAGCTGCTAGTCATGTCAATAGATTCTTGCAAAGGCCATTAGAAGCACTAGCAGAAGGAGCAGCAGCATGATTTATTTCAGAGATAATCTGACTCATGTACTACTTTGTAGAAATATTAACAGTTTCAGCAAATATCACAAAGTTATTTTCATAAAAGTTATCAACTCTAGCTTTAATAAATGTCAGAAGTATGTACTGTAATACTGAGTTACACAGCACACAATGATACAATCTTATCTCATTTTTGTTCCACGTGTTTGTGCATGTTTCTGTGCATGACTTCAAATGACACAACCCGTGTCTGTCATATGGATTCCTCTCTTTCTTGCTGCCAAGATGCTAATCAGTTCCATTTTCTGTCCCTCCCCCAGCCTCCGTTCTACAGCCGCAACACAGCGGAGATGTACGACAACATCCTGAACAAGCCGCTGCAGCTGAAACCCAACATTTCCAACGCAGCCAGACACCTGCTGGAGGGCCTTCTGCAGAAGGACCGAACTAAGAGGCTGGGCTGCACAGAGGACTTTGTAAGTGTTTAGTTGTGTGGATCGTATGTGTGTATCTGTGTGCATATTTACATATTATGTGTATTAAAAGACGTTATGTAATAATTTGTCATTTCCGTCTCTTCACAGATTGAAATTAAGAACCACATATTCTTCTCCCCCATCAACTGGGATGAGCTCAACGCCAAGAAAATCACCCCTCCCTTCAACCCCAATGTGGTACGTTCCTTTTTAATACCCAAATAAATGCTGATTATGGCAGATTTTATGATTTTCTACAGTTTAGTAGCTAAAGTCCACAGACTTGCTCTTGTCTTAATCCTCAGTGCTCACATTTACGTAACTAGATCAAGAGCGTGGAACATCCTTGCCGTGAATTAAAACATTTCCAATTATGGCAAGGTATTTTACAGCCAGACTAATCCCTGCTTGTCTTCCCTCGCCTTCCTTCCCCCTCAGACGGGACCCAACGACCTGCGGCACTTTGATCCAGAGTTCACAGACGAGCCGGTGCCCAGCTCCATTGGCTGTTCCCCAGACAGCGCTCTAGTCACAGCCAGCATCAAAGAGGCTGCTGAGGCCTTCGTGGGCTTCTCCTACGCCCCATCTATGGACTCCTACCTATAGGATTCAAACAAAGGCACTCAATGGACACCAATTCAGATTTACAGGACATGAACTGTGGCGTGTCCATGGACTTGCATCTTGACTACACTTTACGTTTCCCATCGGGATGGTGGACATTCCCCAACAAACCCCCTGCAACAACTCTGCATCTGCAAAGAACTGAAACCTGTACTTGCCATAATCGCTCCAACTCTTGTAAAAAGACATGCCACAAGAGTATGCCTGCCACGATTAGATGACTCATCGGGGTTGTAATCCTCCATCTAACCCTGATCTACTGACGCACAAATTCTTCAACCTTCCACAATAGACACAAAAGCTCTGCAGCCTTCAGTAGTCAATCTCTTACCGGATAGCGGAGGTCCTTTGCACACAGCTCAGGCAGCTTAAAAGCCAGCCTCGACCCTGAAGCCACAACTGACAAGCACACACGCCAACTTCCACCTTCTCTCAAAAGAGAAAGCCTGGACCGTACTGTACCAGCCCTGACAAG
This sequence comes from Epinephelus moara, assembly GCF_006386435.1. Classification (NCBI taxonomy): domain Eukaryota; kingdom Metazoa; phylum Chordata; class Actinopteri; order Perciformes; family Serranidae; genus Epinephelus; species Epinephelus moara. The sequence goes on along the minus strand of NC_065517.1, from coordinate 30,425,165 downwards.
GATTTCCATCTTCATCTATGTAGCGAACACCTTCCCTCCTTTGAGATTCTGTCCACCCATCCACCGGGGAACCCACCTGTTGACTTTGAATGAGTAGCTTGAAGATGACGTTCATTTTTGGTGCTTTAGTTTCTTTTCATTTCTATTTGTGTGGTTGAAAAGGGAGCCACTTTAAAGCTGAATGTTACAGAGGGGGATGTTTTATTTTTTCTCTCAAAGGTGCCTTTTATTTTTTTCTCTACATCCAAACACATCTTTTGGGTTTGTCTGCGTCGACCTTAAAGTCACCAATGTTTCTTGTTGCTCCACGCCTAACTGCAGGCGGGAGGAGCTGTGTTTTTTTAAGTCGCTAGAGATGATTGAAGTAGCACCAAATTTACAAATTTAACGCACCTGTTTCAGGCTTTAACACGTGAGACGTAGAGAACTCAAATGATGTTTCGTATCTTCATTTGCACATAAAACAATTAATGGTGGTAGAGAAAGAGAAAGAGAGAGCACAGCTGCTAGTGGAGAAAGAGGAGCAATGCGTTCAGAGGTGTCTGTGGAGTTCTGCTTGCCAACTGTGTCCCCCTCATATAGTCTTCCATTCGCCTCACAATAATGTAACGGCGGCCCGCAGCTGGGCCGACGCCATCGAAACTGAACATTCCATTTTAATATTGCTGTAATGCAGTTTGACGGTATTTAAGTTTGTTTGTATATTTGGAGTTATGTGTACTAGTTTTAATGTATATTGAACAAAAAATGACTTAAGGTATGCTTAAATATGTATATGTAACAATACATGTTAAATGTTCTGTAAATTGTAAAATTGTTTAAGATTTATGTGACCATGTTTGGTTTGCAATAAAAGTTTAACTTTATTACACCTAACCTTGTTTGTATCGATTGGTAAATGGACTTTGGCTTCATTATTTGGATTTTCCTTTAGTCTGAACCCAGCTGGCACCAGACGTCAATATGGGTCAGAGAGATGTTGGACTCTTATGTTGGACAGTTGAATGAAAATTGTCGTGACAATATTTTAAATGTCCAATGGCGTAAGAATATCACGATCTGCAACATCATTCTATGTCAAGATGACGTAACCACAAGATGTTTGGGACATGTTGGATTGGTTGGAAAACCAGCAAATATCATATGTCTTCAGTGCCTCAAACTGACATTGGCATTTGACGTCCTGACACTGAATTTGGTCGCCCAACGACAACTTAAATTCAACCAAATTTCTGGGATTTAACAATGTTGGTAGCCAGCTGGGAAATATGCAGATCATTTTAACATAATCTCAACATTGCCAGGAAATATCCAACAGTGTCCGTGGAAATTAAGCACATCAGAGCTTGTTTTAAAAAGTTAAAGTGCAAACAGAAAAATGTAAAGAATGTAGATCTGGTAAACATTTACTAGCCCTGGTTGGAGGTGGCCATTGTGACTCCTTTCAAACAACCCACAGTATTGTACAATGAACTTTACCCCCCTCCATGCGTCAGCAGCCTTACACAATGTTCATTGTGACGTCCAAGTGTGTGTGTGTGTGGACGGATCTGTTTGCGGGCAAATTATTGGCTGGCCTCAGATGGACTGGTAAGGCCCAGAGCAGTTTTACATTGCCCCAGAGGAGCATTGATTTTTCGATGCAAACGCCACAATTGCATGATTGATAATTCAAGTAGGCGTAATGTAAATGATATACTGTGTCCTTAGTTAAATTACACCAGGTTGCTATTGATGAGGTAGAATGTCCTTCTACTGGAGTTCAAGGTTGTGTCCATGTTTAATTGAGTCCGCTGGGGTGTCTTTAAGGAGGACACTGAATGTCTGTAAGTTCCAGAGGGTTGTTGTGCAGGTGACCTCTGACCTCAAACTCCCTGGGTAGGGGAGAAAGTGAAAAAAGAATGTCGTCTACAAAGATTCACATTATTGGTCGACTAGGGGGGAAGGTGTCCTGGAGGAGACCCTTAAATTGTTTTTAACTCTCTGGGCCTGTCCAGACAACAGCGTTGTTCCTCCTCATTCAGTGACTCCACTTCAAAATGTCCACACAAGGTTCATCAACAGAAATATAATTGCAGAAAACTGTAGTTTTAAAAGTCACTCTGGAACGTCAGTGTTCTTCAGAACTTGAAAATGCTGATAACATCTTTCGGTGCTGCTATTTCCCTATCTAAAATGATAATCTACACAAAGCCTGTGTGTGTGTTATCTAAGATTACAGACTGTTTAAAACACTATTTTCCACTGCACCATTTTTATCTACTTAAACACTGACTTCACTTCAGTCACAGTAGTTTTTACCATCATCATCATCATCATCATCATGCTCGTAATTGTCTGTTGGCCTTAGAATTCAGAAGGGGTAAACAAAGTTACTGATCTTTTTAACACCATGAAACTTCCCCAGTTGATTACCTACATTAAGAATACTATTTTCTGTATTGCAAGTTTTCAGACATTTGTTGACATATTAACAGTTTTGAATATCTCATTTTATCACTTTCGAAATAAGAAAATACTTCCAACAGCCATTTAAAAAAACAAATTTTGCAATGATTTTTGGAAAAAAGTATCCCATAAATCAGGCTATCAATCATGTATGAACAAACCCCTCAGTTAAAACCTTCACAATATAGATAGAAATGGATCTGGATCTGAATGGATATTATCAGAGTACTGTGTGAATGTTATTAGCTCACCTGTGCTTTATAGTCTGTCCTCTGTGAAGTAGGATGTGCTGCTATTGTACCAAAACTGTTAAGTAGAAACAGTCATGCACTGCCATCTGCTGGCAAAGTCATGAACTGATGAAATAAACCAGGTCATAGTTTACAAACACATTAAAGACAAAGGACTTGAGTTGGTTTGTGTAACTTGACCTTGCCCCCCCTTGATTGCAGATTTTGTTAAATATGTGATAATACAGAAGACTTCATTTATGCTTGTCATGAATATGTGTTTAATTTAAAGGTAATGTTTGATTTACCATGACATGAAGTTAGGGAGTGACTATTTTATGACATTTCTGATGACCTATCATACTATGACTATTTAATGACGATTTATTTTTATGACAGACAATACTATGATTGTATTAAAGATACTTCTTTTGACATACTCTACTAGGACTTTTTCATACTATGCTATGAAGATTTTTTAACATTTTACACGAAATTAGATTTTTGACAAAAACACTATACTATGACTTTTTTTTGTGATTTTTGACGACATATTATACTATGACGTATATTCATGATTTTGGACGACATACATGTCGTTGTTTTTAATGATTTTTGACAACATACTATACTATGACCTATACTACATCATTTGTTCATAATTTTGGACGACATTCTATACTATGTCGTTTTTCTCATGATTTTTGAGGACATACTATACTATTGATGAAGCAGAATTTGGGGCCCGGAATTGGGCCTGGTGGGTCCCGACCTCGTCTTCAACTTTTAGACTACTTTTGCTCTTGTCCACAATAAGTATCTTTAAAACCAAATACTCAGCAGTCAAGGAATCACTGGAGACACGTAGAATCGAGTGCAACTGAGTTTAATGTGTTCGCAGGCAACAACACATACAACTCAATGAGTCAAGCTCTGGAGCAGGACTGAACTTTTGCTGTCTGTGTGCTCTCTTTTATGCTCTTCTCTTTAATCCTTCCCACATAAGCCCGAACATAATGATGTCATACATGCACATCAAATCCTATCAGATCCTAGGTACTTCCCACTTCAGTACTTGAACATCAGATCCTATCAGATCCTGCATCCAATACAATACATCAGTGAGTGTGTGTGTGTGCACATCGTGTGGATACATGAAACAATAAACCAAGGTGTGACTGGTTATGATCAAGCAGAGTATACTGCCTGGACATGTATTTTTAAAGGTCAACTGATACTAAACCATGAGACTAAACAGGTACATTACACTACACTATGACCTTTTTGTGTGATTTTTGACAACATACTATACTATGTCGTTTTTTTAATGATTTTTGACGACATACTACACTATGATGTTTTTTCATGATTTTTGACGACATACTATTCTA
>NC_065517.1:30375007-30420596 GCF_006386435.1 Epinephelus moara | reverse complement strand
ATGCTATACTATGATGTTTTTTCATGATTTTGGAGGACATATTATAATATGACGTTTTTTCATGATTTTGGACGACATACTATACTATGACTTTTTTTCATGAGTTTGGACGACATGCTATGCTATGATGTTTTTTCATGATTTTCGACGACATGCTATACTATGATGTTTTTTCATGATATTCGACGACATACTTTTCTATGACTTTTTTTCATTATTTTGGACGACATACAATACTTGGAAGTTTTTTCATTATTTCGGACGACGTACTATACTATGATGTTCTTTTGTGAATTTGGACGACATGCTATACTATGATGTTTGTTAATGATTTTGGACGACATGCTATACTATGACGTTTTTTCCTGATTTTTGACAATACACTATACTATGACATTTTTTTGTGAATTTTGAAGACTATGTGTCGTTTTTAATTATTTTGGACGACATACTATACTATGTTGTTTTTTTCTTGTTATTGCATGACATGCTATACCATGACATTTTTTTTGTAATTTTTAACGACATGCTATGTTCTTTCATGATTTTTGACTATATGCTATACTATAGCGTTTTTTCATGATTTTGTAAGACATACTTTTATATTATGACCTCTTTTCATGATTTTTAAGGACATACTATAGTGTTTTTCCCGACATACCATACTATGTCAATTTCATGACATTTTTCACGACATACTAAACAATGACAATTTTATGACATTTTTCACGACATTTTATGCTATGATGATTTATGACATTTTTCACGACATGCTATACCATGGCGATTTCGTGACATTTTTGATATCATACTATCCTTTAACAGTAAATCACACTTTTCAGGACATACTATATTATGATGATTTTATGAAATTTTTCACGAGAAAAATTACCGTTTTGTCACATTTTTTAAGAATTACTATACTATGATTATTTTATGACATATTTCATGTTTCTTGTTCCTCAGTACTATACTACTACAGTAAAATACTACTACAAGAACTCTAAGTAGAGAAAGGAATTCCATAAGGTGGCACTGTTTTCCTTTCTTTCATCCTGAAAGCCTTATTCTGTATGGTTGTTACAGCAGCACTGGGTCATTCTTTTATCCAGCATTACCATTTGAAAGTCTGCTGGAGACAGTTAGTAAGACTAAGTGGCATTCTTTACTGGAAATGGAAACTTTTAGTTGCATTGCAGCATTGTTTAAGGTTTGTCTTGCACTAATACTGTGGGAGCTACATCACATGACATATGACAAAATCAGTTGGCACGCAAAGCTAATCAGTGTCACAAAAACAAACGCAACACCTTATTCTCAAGAACTCAACTGTTGAACTTTCTGACACTTAAGGGGTGTGGCAATGATTTTATATAAATATTTTTTTCAAATTTACAACTGTTTTTGGCCATGCGCCATATTGGTGTGAGTCATATCCCTCTGAGTTATCTGGAAAAGCTTGTGGCAAGACTTAACTTACCTGTGATTGCGCCAATAAGTCCGTAGCAGACTCATCATCTAGCCTTTTGGTGCCTTAACTTGTTGTTCAGCTTACTTATTAAATATATAAGCTTTCCCTCCCATTTTTAAACCATCTAGTGTCCTGTAACTTTCAAACAGGTACAATAGCTTACTTCAGTCTTTGCTCCTTCATCTGAACCAATATATGTAAGACTCCTGAGGAGCTATTGCAAAATACAAAAAAACCACCCACACCTTTAACAACACACAAAAACATTTGATCACTTGATACATTTTAATGCATTGTTATAAATTAAACACTGAAATGCTTCTTGCAAATGTGTCAATCAGCAGTAGCTAATATCCAAATATATAATATACTGTTAATATGATACTGTCATGGTCATTCTGTTGCATAACAACTACTTGTTTGATACTTTGAATACAATTCATTGATAAAACTTTGCACTTTTAATATGGGACTTGAATTTGTAATGGATTGTTTTACACTGTGGTAATGTTATACTTCTACTCGTAAATGATACTTCTTCCAACACTGGCTGATACAAATCAAAACAAACTTATTGATTAATTTGTTTTTATTTGCACTGACCAACATTGTGCAAGTTGGACCTTTAGACTATATCAATATATGTGTCTGCTGACTATGTTGCCAATATTTTTCTGCTGGGTGAGTAAAAACTAGTGAAATACACACACACACACACACACACACACACACACACACACACACACACACACACACACACACAGTGAAAGCACACTCAAAATGGTATTTGAACCATGAGGCTAAGAGATCTCGGACTTTTCAAAGGACCATTTGCCGAGTTACAAAGTTATTATATAATAATACCATAACCAAGTGATTATTTGCTAACATGATAAAGGCCATTCTCAACAAGTAGGCCACTCATCGTTATCTTGGTTACTGAGTCATTACATAACACATGCACATGCCTTCTGTAAACTTAACAGAGGATCAAATGACAGTGGTCGAATACAGGTCAGTCTTTGAATTGTAGCCTATAGGCTCATGTCCGAACATCCAAATACATCCCCAGGAAAAAAAAGTAGGCCATGCTCAAACAGTGTTACAGGCACGTTAGGCAACATTCTGTCATGTGTGAGGCAGCAGGGCAGGTGTGACAGCTCAGTCCCGCAGCATTCGTAGAAACAGGACATGGAGAGGAGCAAAACAGCAGGTGGTCATCCTCGTTTGTTTTCACATGCAGTATGAGAGAAGGAGCACTATTGATGCAGGTGTATTTTATTGCTGGGTACTTTATAGTGATCATCACAGCAAAAAAACAACAATAAAAAAACAAAAACATTCAGAATAAATTAGTATTGCAGCTGGAAGCTACATAAAGCAGCACAAATATGGAAAAGCTCTCTTTTTATTTAATTTCCACAACAAGTTATCCTGCAGGAACACATTGTTTCATTATAATTACATTAAGCTTCAGGCACTACCTGACAGACATATTTGAACCAATAGGATTCCACCGTGGGCGTTCCAATTCCAAACCCGCGCTTCCTATTGGTGGTCTGGGTAGACATAGGCGGGGCTAAAGAACCGCTTTACCAAAACAAGCTGTGTGAATCTAGTGACACCGCTAATGAAGAGCTGGGAGGAGGGAAGAAGTCTAACCAGTCTGAAAGTCTGCAGAGGAAAGCGGATGGACCAACAAACACGAACATAAGCAAACAACAGAGACACTGCTGGGGCGTCAGGTAGGGAGGTGTCTGCACATAGCTGTTATTACCACTTAAATATTCGTTTATTGAACCTTTTCAAGGAGCAAAACCCGCATAAGTTGCACGTAAATAGTGGACAAGCCCATACTTGAAGTGAGTAAGCTGATAAGTTTGGTGTTTGCTATAAAAACTTTGTGTTTCTCTTGTTTCTGGCTTCCATTAAATGACCTTGCAATATTTGAGGCCAAGTTATGGACTTATGGAAACAGACACCAGAAAAGGAAGCAGTCTTATTCAGTGGTCTTAGTCATGACATAAAAATTTGGACATCTATAAGATGCTACTGTGTGACAAGTCTCCCAAGCTATTCCCATATGTCAAACACAGACAACAAAATAACAAACCATAAGAGAGGTTAAAGGTCAAAGCTTAGCAGAATCAATGCTCTACACTGCAATGTACTTCCAAATTCACTTAGCGTCTCAGTACATCTGTGTATCACAGAGCCAGCTGTCCATTGTGAGCCTCACAGAGCTGGTATTTATGACAGGGTTGTATCCAGGGCCACCAGAAGGCATCAGTGGGCAGAGCTACTGAGAAAAGTTAAAGGGGGAACTGGAGTAATGATCATGAAGGGTGCTTTCAGACCTAGAGTTGTCTTGCTTTGGTCTGAATCAGGGGCTTATTTTGTTAGTTGTATAATTGCCTAGAGTTGGTTCGTGTTCTCACGGCAGCATTTACAAGCGAACCAGATCAAATGCCTTGCATGAGAAAACTGTTCTTGATTGGGAAGAATTTCCATGCGGGAAAAACTATGCTAAGACTAAGTAAACGAAACTTTTTAATGTCACAATGGAGGGACAACTACGCAGGTTGATTTTAGCGCTGGTCATCGTGGACTTTATTGCTGTCATTGTTCATTTTAGGCAAACCATACAGTTTGAAAACATGCTCATGCTTGTTTAACCCAAACAATGCGTAGTGCGACTGCAGTTGGTTCGGATTGTATCGAGGTCGGAGAACATTCTCACCACAAACAAACCGCACCAGAGTTAGTTTGTAACCGGACCGAGACCACCTCTTCAAGAAGGTCTTAGTCTGGTTGTTTTGGTGCGCACCCTAGTGCCATTGCTGTGTTCACACCTGCCCAAATGAACCGCACCTAGGGGGCAAACAAACTTGAGTTCGATTGAACATGGCAGGTGTGAAAGCACCCTAAAATTCCTTGTGCCAGGATTGGTTTCTGCTGTACTCTGGTTGAAGTAAAAAAATGCCTTACCTGTTGGCTGGTCTTAATTTGGTATATAAAGAATATCATTTCTAAAGCCATAATAAGATAATAAGTAAGCCATTTTTGGAATCAAAATGAGGAGCACACTGTTCCCTCATGATGTTCCTAGATTCAGTTCAGTTCAGTTAAATTTTTACTTATAAAGCCCAGTATCATAAATCACAATTTGCCTCAGAGAGCTTTACAGCATATGATATCCCTCTGTACTTGGACCCTCACAGCGGATAAGGAAAAACTCCTGAAAAACTAGTATATATTATAGTCTCCAAAGTCATTGTATGGTCATAATTAGGCCTGATATTTGGAGTTAAAAGTGAGCAGCACACTGTTCCCTCATGTTCCTAGATTCAATTTAATTCAGTTTTCATGTGTAACGCCCAGTATCATAAATCAAAATTTGCCTTAAGGAACTTTACAGCATATGATATCCCTCTGTACTTGGACCCTCACAGCAGATAAGGAGAAACTCCTCCACCCCTAAAGAGAAAAAACCTTTAACAGGGAGGAAAAAAAGCCTCAGGACGAGCAACTGAGGAGGGATCCCTCTTCCAGGACGGACAGACGTGAAATAGATGACGTGTCTACAAAACAGATCAACATAATAAAATTACAGTTATACAAATGACAGTATGTGATAGTATACATGTTATATGTATATATTTCTACATGACAGTATATGTATGTGACAATAATAATTATATGTGTATAATAATGGTAGAAGTATCACCAATAATAATGGCAGCAGAAGGAAGCATCAGGCAGGAACATTGCAGCAGCGCACCCATGACCCACAATCCAGACACAGCCGATCCGAGCGAAACCTGCTAGACAAGGTAGCACAAAGGCTCCAGGGAAAAAGCCAAGTTGGTAACATGAATGAAAGGGACATGAATGTTTGCGGATGGAAAGAGAGTGAAGGAGAGAGGAGTTCGGTGAATGAAAGGTAGTCCCCCGTCAGACTAGGCCTATATCAACCTAACTAGGGGCTGGTTCAAGGCAAGCCCGAACCAGCCCTTACTATAAGCTTTATCAAAGACAAAAGTCTGAAGTCTACTCTTAACCGTGGAGACAGTGTCTGCCTCCCGGACTGAAACTGGAAGATGGTTCCACAAAAGAGGAGCCTGATAGCTGAAGGCTCTGGCTCCCATTCTGCTTTTGAAGATCCTGAATTCTTGGAGCACAGTGTTCTGGTGGGGTAATAGGGCACTATGAGCTCTCATAGGTATGATGGAGTCTGACCATTTAGAGCTTTGTAAGTCAGAAGGATTTTAAATTCAATTCTGGATTTTACAGGGAGTCAGTGCAGAGAGGCTAAAACAAGGGATGTACGATCTCTTCTGTCAGTCCTGTCAGTACACGTGCCACAGCATTCTTGATCAGTTGGAGAGTCTTTAGAGGTTTGTTGGAGCAACCTGATAATAAGGAATTACAATAATCCAGCATAGAATAATGATGACTTCTAATAATGTTGCCTCAGGGAAACATATTTAAAGTAAATAGAATTGGTCCAAGCACAGACCCTTGTGAAACCAGAGCCAAAGAACATGCATGCTGCACAAGGATGAAGTAAAACCTCTAGGTAGGGCTGGATATCTGGGTATAATCTTATTTATGTGTTTTGATCAGCTAGTTCTTGGTTTTAGTGTTGTCAAAAACATTGATTTATCAGTACATATTGATTATGAGTATTTGAAATGGTTTCAGTACTCATTTATCAAATTAGTATCAAAACGCTGGCACCTGCTGGGCTATCAGCTCTATCTTACTGTAGATGTTCACTACAGTCATTCTGCTGTTCTCCAGAGGTAGACCCAAGTCATTGTTTTGCAAGTCACAAATAGTCTCAAGTCTTTGCCCTCAAGTTTCAAGTCCTAAACAAGCCGTAATGCACTCTTCACAAAACATAATGCCCAAACAGTAATAATATAATAAGTTTACAAAAATCATGAATGTTTCTAAAAATCTGTAGCTAATATTAGCTAAATGTGAAATTGCTAACAATGTTAATATTCGCACGAGCATTTGCCCATATGAAGTGAAATTGATTGGTGGCACACTTTTTAAACAACATAATTGTTTAATCTTTGGGCTTGTGGGAGGGCTGAAGTCCAAGTGAGTCATTGGTGTTGTGGAAGATGAGTTGCATGTCTGTTGTGATTTAATTAAGTTGAGTTTAATGTCATCAAAATTGTGTTGAGTCTAATTCCAGTCCAAGTCATGTGACTTGAGTCCACACCTTTGCTGTTATCTTCTACTAACTAAGACTTCGATCAAAAATTCTATTGAATATCGGTATGTTTTCAAAGTATTGTATCAAAGTTGGAAATTCTACTATGATGACAACACCACGATTTTAACAGTCTTAAAAATGTCATTAACATTTGAGAACTTTCGCTTCTTTTGTCAATGAAAAAACAGTTTTGTAAGAAAATGTTGATTTATGATCTTCAAAAGTAGGGTACATTTTGCCATACTTTTGGAAGTATGATTTTAGTGTCATATTGGCACTAATAATGAAAGCTTTTGAATAGCACTCAGACCTATTAGATGAGAATTAGATTTCTATGTACTTCATCTCCAAACATGTAGGTAGTATTTCTCAACATGGGGCTCAAGACTGGTATGGCAGCATTGCAAGAATTGTCCTACTTCGTATGTAGGACATGACATTCATTTAAAGATACATGCATAGTTGTTTTTCTCAGGGAAGTATTTCTGCAATGTCCTTGTGCAAAAGAAGTTGAGTCTGTTAGATGTTTTTGTGTTTATTTTGCAGAATGAATTGAGTTTCTTTGTTTGAATGTGTTGATTTGCATCTGTTTTCCCTAGGCCTACTGTTAGAGGTGGTTGACAATGGACCTCAACAGTGAGACCAAGAGGATGACCTCTTACCTCCCGGGTAACCCCAATGAGACCCAGAAACTGGCCCCACCCAGACCCTCAGGTACACACAGATGCCAGTGACTTTTTTGACTGATAAGTTAACATTTATTTTAATGGGATTACAGGTTTAAACCAAGAATGCAAGTGTTTTGTTTGAGCTTACGTGTTACTTAGTTTGAATGTTTAGGAAGGGTTTACCTGCTTAATGTTGGTATAAATGGGCTCCTCCCTAACATAAAACTTTAGTGTACTGAAAATCGATATTTGTTAAAGGCTCACCTGGGGCCTGTTCCAAGAAGCTGTTTGAGTTATTCGGTAACTTTCCAAGTAATAGCCCAATGCAACTCTGGAACTTAGACTAATGTAAAAAGCCCTGCTCTGAGTAACACTGCTGAACAAAACTCTATAGTTATCCAGATAACTCAGTAGACCTGATTTTTGAAACTGATATATGAATTTCCAAGATCATTGGGTAATGTAGTTTGCTGCACTATCAGCTTCTTCACATCAGCTGTTTCTTAAACAGTGATTAACGATGAAGCAAAAGTTGTTTATGACAGTTTTCATGCCCATGACCTGGGTCATTCTAACCTTGGTGACATAGCAAAAATGTCTCAGGCCCTCATCACAAATTATCTGCCCTTGAATATTAAAAAACACTCATTCATTACATGTTCATTAAATCAGTTACTGTTCTTCATGTTTGCTATGACCTGAAGAGCTGCCTTCAGTGGGCGTAGGGTTTATCTGCTGCCATGCAGTTAAACATTTACAAAGGCAAAATAGTGTCCGAATGAAAGCCTTTCCTGCGCTGAAAGTCAATCAAATTACATTTTTTTTTACTTGTTAACACTTGTGAAAAGGATTGAAACTGATTTGCTGCACTTACATGGCGAAAATATAAGAGCGGTACCCCTCTGTCTAGACAGGTTTTAGGTAAAGTGTGATACTGTCAGACTTGGGCGTGACTGGGATGCATGAAAATGCAAATATAGTGTGAAACACTTGGGTTTCAATGCTCTGTCACTGCTGTATTCAAACAGCTTCAAGTTGACGAGTCATTACAAACCAAGCAATATTTCCCAATAGCAAAATCTCCACCCATGGAAAATGTGTTTGTGTGTTTCAAGGTACCTCGACACATGGTTTGAAATTAACAACTCATGGACTGAAACAGGACAGAGACCAGTTGTAAAATGCTTTTGTTCAAGCTTATAGCTAAGAAGCCTTGTGTTGCCTCAGAGGTTGCATAAAGGCTCATTTATGCTTAACAGAAGATACATACACGGACAGAGCCTTCTGTCCGAACTCTGCATTCATGTCGTCTGTAATTTTGCTCGTTTTCTGAAAGGTTACGGATATGGACGATCAGTACCACCGGAAATCTTAGGGACAGTGTATCTTAGTTCAAGACACAATCATCGGACATGACAAAGACATATTAAAAATGGTGGAAATTGAACAAATTGGTAATATAATCAATAGAATTCTCCATCCAAATGCTACAAGTATTTCATGGCCCCTCAGACCATTGTTGTCTAGAGTGATGCCTCGGTTAAAAGGTGCATCATTATGACATCTTTGCCATGTTTGTTATGTTCAGACACTTTTAGCCCAGCTCTCTAGTGCTATCTAGTGGATGTATCTATATCAACATTAAGTACGTGGACAGGAACAATTACAATGTTTGAAATGAACATATCTATTTTCATATGTAAAGGGAGTATAAATGAGCCTTTAGACTTTCTCGTCTGGCATTTTGATGAACAGAGTCATAAAAAATCCATCATAATCTATTATTACCTATCATTGTAATTTTTAAACCCTAAAATCATGACATAAACCCTAAAAGCATTTTAAAATTAAAATGTATTCATGATCTTCTCAAAAATTGGGTTACTATTAGGGAGCACATTTCACAAAAGCAGTAAATGGTCCCCAAACCTTTTCGATCACACTGTTTTCTTTTTATTCCTTTCTATTGCAGTGTCTTTTGAAATAATCTCTTTTATTGCTTTTTTAACCTCTTCCCAAAAATATTCAATTAGACATATTTAATTAGCCTGGAAATCCAGACCCAAATCTAGAAAGATTTAGGGTCTGGCTATGAGTAATGCAAATGGCCCAACTAGAGGGGCGGCACCAAGCATGCATTTGAAAATATCACTGCACACAACTGAATAAAACTACGACCAATCAGAACAATACACGGGGTGACGTATCCAGAGCTTAGCTACCAGCAGAGCTAACTGGTAGATTAGACTCTTGCCGTATCCGGTCGGCAAAACAGCAAAAACGTCCTTTTTGCAAAGGAAAGATTCGAGCGCCGTCTTCTGTTCCTCTTTTAGAGAAAATGCTCTAAAGTCTAACTCGTTCACTGTAGCGGCCAAAGCCGTTTCAGACAACTGGTGTTCATCCGTAGCCATCTTGCAGTGTTTACTGACTGATTCTGGACTTCGTCGTTGCAACGCTGTCGTCATCTGTTTAGCTCGCCTCTGGCCCGCCTATATCAGATACACTGATGTGATTGGTGCAGCTCGGTTTCATGGGCATGGGTAATGAGCATTATTACTGATTGCCTGAGTGACTCGCTGAGCAAATTCAAATTGTGCTCTCGCAAGAACTCTGGATTTCCAGGGTAATATTTAATAGTAGGGGTGGGAATCTTTGGGCACCTCACGATTCGATAACGATTACGATTCAGGGGCTACGATTCGATTATTGATGCATCTTTAATTTATGTATATTGATGCACTTTTTCACAACACACATTTCTTTTTGTCTCACTGAATAAGCATTCAACACTTGCAATTTTTAAAAACAGTGCATTTGTAATAAGAAACAGTTGAATTCATTTCCATTATATTTTATTAAACATATAAATGGAAATGCGTGCAAACTGGAAAGTTACAACTTCGTTGTACGGAACCAAAGGTAACAACAGGTATCTTAAATCACAAGATAAAATGCGCAGTTAGAGTAACAAATGATTCGGTGGCGACAGACGTCCACGCATCACATGTAACTGCGATCCTACCTGCCTTCAACAGTGAGGCCATGACTTCTGTTTTGGTTTGGTTGTAGAGTGTCGGTGAAATAGCGTCGGGATGGGATGGTGTATCTGGGCTCCAGTGTATGCAGCAGTGCTCGAAATCCCTGATTTTCCACGACAGAATAAGGACGCAAATCCTTGGCAATAAATGCCGCGATGGCCTTCGTAATTCGCTTCGCCTTTTCCGATGAGGGTGGCAGCTTTCTAATTGCTTCCTCGATTGTTCTCTGGTCGGTAGCGCCACTAGTTGCCGCAGCAACAACAGCCTGCCGTCTCCCTGACTCCTCCGTCAGGTGGAATCGAGTTACATGGCTTCTCATGTTTGTTGTGTTGCCAAAGTATTTTATTTTAGCACGACACAGCTTACATATAACGTGGCTCTTGTCCAGTTCGCTTCCGCCGTCAACGTTGTAGAAGCCGAAGTATTTCCACACGTCTGCTTTTAAATTAGAAGGAGCTGTTCGGATCTCACGGCGAGGTGGGTGGCGGTCAGCCATGTTTGTTTTCCTTTGTGCGCGTGTCGGCGTGTCCACTCCAGGTGCGCATCCCAAAGTGTCCCGGAGATGACGCGTACTGCGCTTCTTAGTTCCGCATCATTTAGAACCTTCTGTATTACTCTAATTAATCGAAATTTGGATGTTTGTGAATCGATTCAGATTCGTCCACATCCGAATCGCGATGCATCTAAGAATCGGAAATTTCCCCCACCCCTATTTAATAGCATTTAATTTTCATTCATTAATTTTCAATTTTTAATGATAAATATACAGAGCTAGCTCAAGATTATGCATTTAAGGGCATGGAGAGAAAATATGAATAAAGACACAGACGGTGCAAAGAAACTTTGGACACTGAGCTGTTGTGACCATTTTCAATGCTATTTAGGGATATAACCAATCAATGTGATGGCTAAAGCTAGCGAGACAACAAGGCCATGCATGTGAGATCGAAGACAAGACCACACATTCATTCAGGGTGGCAGGGAGGCTGGAGCCTATCCCAGCTGACATTGGGCGAGAGGCGTGGTACACCCTGTACAGGTCACCAGACTATCACAGGTCTGACACATAGAGACAGACAACCATTCACACTCACATTCACACCTACGGACAATTTAGGGTCACCAGTTTACTTTCATGTCTTTGGACTGTGGGAGGAAGCCGGAGTACCCGGAGAAAACCCACACTGACACAGGGAGAACATGCAAACTCTGCACACTCCACACAGAAGGGCTTAATTGTTCTGTGACAAAGCACAAGTTTAAAATGTTGCATGACAAGTTTATTTCCAGAGTACTCTATCTAAATCTTTTTTTCTTAATGTTTCAGAAAGTACCCAAAATAGAAATGAGACTGCAAGATGATAACACTGTAGCTGAAAGACTTATTACAAGAGATTACAGTCTGACATTAACTATTGTTATCTCATTATTACATAATGTCAGTGGAAAAGGACTGAGAGAGGGGATGCAGTGCAACAGTCAAAGCAAATGACTTAATAGGACCCTGCAGTTTGCAGCTGTGTCTCTGTTTTTCTTGCATGCTGCGCCATCATGAGAATCACATTACAACAGAAAGGAAAAAGGCCCACTAGCATGATTATTTTTACAGTTGCAATGAAATACCTCGGCAAGCCCGCCATCAGAGGGGGTCAAAGGGTTCAGATGACCCCGGCCCAAGGCCAAAGGGGGGCCCATGAAAAGGTCTATGGTTAACCCTTAAATTGGATCAAGTACAACAATTTACTTACTGACTTATATCATTGACAATGCAAGTTCTGGGTATGACAGGCAGAGCTGAAGGTGAAGAGTGAGGCAGAGTAATTTTTAGCAAATAAAACCTGCTGTATCGGGCTCAGTTTTAAAGTAACAGTGAAGACACTGGTCTAGAGCCCTTTTTAAACAGGAATGGTGCAAATTTGCAGGAAAGCCCAATCAGTCTTCTTTCAGCATTGGCAGTATAAAAACAAAATCAGGGAGTGCAGCAAACTACCTACTTTTGTTTATACAGAATGTGCCTTATTTGGGGCAATGGGGGGCGTGAGCAAGTAACAAAACATGTAGCTCAGCGTGTGATGTAAACAGCCTTGCTCCGAGGGAAGCCGCAGCTGGTCAGTTCTTCGGCAATTCTTTCGTAAGTCGGCCCATCCTGCACCGTCCCCGTCATCTTACGGTTAATGGCCTCTTCGTTTGCGAGGACAAGGAGGACACGCAATTCTTTGTCTCCCCTGTTGCTCATCTTTACAGTGTCTGTCAGGTTTCCGTTTCCCTCTTGCTACTAGCTGCTCGCTAATTCCTGCTATCAGCTGTTTCCTGTTTATCCACCGCCAGTGGGTCACATGTGCGGGGTCAACAGTTCCTCCCACAAGTCATCAACAGCCCCTCCCATGGCGGAAGGCCGCCTTGTTCTGTTTAAACCATAAAGGTTCCGCCAGGAACGAGGCGGAAAATTGGGCACCTCGGATCAACTCGCTAATCCGGCTCTGTGTGTTTAAACGCTCGCAGCTTGCCGGCAAAACGGCCCAACATTCGCTGAAAATCTGGCAGTGTAAAAGGGGCTCAGAGTAGTGGTTCCCAACTGGGGGATCACAGACCAAATGTGGACCACGGGTCCATTCTGAATGGACCACGAGTGACTCATGAACATGTGAAGTTTGTAAAAACTGGGACCTCTAACAGGATAAGCGGTTACCAAAAATGAACGAGTGAATGAATTACTTTATTGATGATTTAATACCTTGCAGTAATTTCCTCTATCAATGTTTGATTTTACTTTTCTCTAATCATTTATTGGAAGGCATAGTTTTGGCACAGGACATATGTGACTACCTCTACGTCTCAGAATAAGAAAACAATGTCTCAACACGGAGTAGATACAAAATACATGGAAATATGATTAATTGGATTATATTCGCAGGAAGTATAAAAATGTGTGGGTGGGTGTGTAGCCTTGCATTTAGCCCACAGTCCGTTATAAAACAAACTAAGCAGATTCAAACAATAACAGAAATTCAAGTGTGGTCTTGTTTACTCAAAGCTGTTAAAGGAAACATGCATGTCAACAGCAACACTGCAGTAAAACAAACTATTACAAGGATCAATAACGAAGAAGTTTATGACTGCTCGTAAAAAAGTTGACTATTAAAACAGTTTTGCTCATCAGTTTCCATTCATTCAGATTTGTTTCCATTTGCTCACAGTGATACCTGCGAGACAAAGCATGTAGCCCTCCTACACACACACACACAAGCTCACACACATGCACACACAGTAACTTACAACATTGCTTAAGCATTCTTCTTGTGAACTTCCGACCTCTAATTCCACACAGTCAGCACTGCGAAGGCGCCTTCACAGTCGGGGGATATCTGCAGGGAGAGAAGCTGTGATCCTGATAAAAGTCATGACATGCAGTTCTTTAACATGTATTACAATATGTTTTATTTACTACGACTGTGGACCTCGACCTCTGGCACTTTCATTCAGCAATTTTACAAGTGCCATGTAGTAGTCATCAGTGATAAGTGACAACAGATTATGATTTGTTTGATTATTTAATCATTTACTTGGCTCCGTCAACATAAATAGTTGGCCAAGCTCTTCTGCTTAAAGTCCACAATTCTGATATTACAAACCTATATACGTAACACTGAACCTATTACTGTCCTTTTACTTTATACTTGCACTTACCTTTTGGAAAAAGTAGATTAACCAAACTCACTCTAATAACAATGTTTCTACATTAAACCTTCCTCTGCAGGGGACTACATATACACTGCTTACCTTTATACTTACCTGCAATGCTTTCTGTCCAAAAGCCAGTTTAGAATTTGGTTAAAAATGATCTTGAAAAGGTCTTACCAAACATTACATTTTAGCGTCTGATACTTGTAGACACCCTGGTGGTTTGTCAAGTAGAAATACAGTATCCATGTTTGGCCAAATACCAATGTCCACCCTATGGCTCTAATCACACAGAAAGAGTTTTGCAGGTTGCATTTTTTATAATTGAATGCCACTAGTAAAAAAAAAAACGCCTGTTGCTAGTGCCCTGCACGGGCCTATTATCTGGGCCCGGGCCCGGCCCTGCCCCGAGGGGGGGGGAGCCCCAGCCCGGCCCGGCCCGACAGGTTTTCAGAATTCTCATGCCCGAACCTGATAAAAAGCCCGACGTTTTTTTTTGTTTTTTTTTTAAACCTCCCATAACAACATGTAGGCTGTTAATGTTGCAGACATTAAAATAGTTTAATTGGGGTTTCTAGCATGGTATTAAGCTATATTCATTATATTTTGATTGAAAGGATAAAGTGAAATATGAATTTATTTAACTTAATGACTGTATTCTCCTATTCAGTGAGAATTGTCAACTGTTGCTGCACACTGTTGCAGTTGCATCACGCACAGTCACTTCAAAAAACAAAATAATCAATTAAACAACCCCCAAAATGCTTCAAACACTTTTCTAAATAATCTTAATATTGAAAGGAAACGAAATATACCCAGATAAGGTCGGAGGTCTATATGTGCAGTTATAGACCTCCGACCTTATCTAAGCACTTTTAACGGCATAAGTGGGTATATTTAACTTCCTTTCAATATTAAGATTATTTAGAAAAGTGTTTGAAGCATTTTCGGGGCTGTATAATTGATTATTTTGTTTTTTGAAGTGACTGTGCGCGATGCAACTGCAGCGCCTGATATTGCAAATTGTAGGTCTGTTAACAAATAAACACGTCTATCCAAGCCTAAGCTACAAACACGAACAAAACAAACCTTATCACAGTGTTTATGAATGGGATCAGTAAAATAATGTAGCGACTCTGCAGTGAATGTTCTGTTGTAACGTCAATGTTCTGTGAGCGGGGTGAGGGCTGTGTGAGTGCGCGTGCTTGTGTGTGTGGAGCGAGCTGGAGGAGAGAGCAGCAGTGCATGGTTCGAGTTAACGTTACAGCTAAGTCCTTGTTTTGTGGCTGTTTTGGCGTGGTTACGGCCAACAGTAACCTGTACTGTTAAGTAACAAACGGTGGTTTGCTGAATAACCGCGTCATCCTTCCACACGTCCTGGCGGATGCTACAATATGATGAGTGACGTGCAGCAGAGAGGGAGAGGCACAGCGGCTGCTGCGTTCATGTGTTGCCGTTTAAATCAGTTAAACACAAACACACACCTCTCTAATTGGCAGGTTAAAAAAAAAGCCCGAGCCCGGCCCGTGTCCATTAATGATGTGGTAATTGGCCCGAAGCCCGGCCCTCGGGCTGTCGGGCCCCTCGGGCTCCAGCGCAGGGCTCTACCTGTTGCGCCTTTTTAGTGTTGCCAGGCAACCACCCCATCACCTCCTTACACTTACCGTCCTCTGTCTCAAATCTCAATTTCACAGTAATTAGTATCTAGTTCCTAAAATGTTGAGGCAGAGGGTACTTGCTGTAGCTCTGGTTGAGGGTGAGAGGCTGTCAGCAAATACTTTGTTATGCACAGGGAAACAGAGATCTGTGTGGGTACATGAGACCCTAAAAAAGAGGGTGGATCACGGGGAGTACCACCAGTTGGTCCAGGAGCTTCGCCTCCATGATGGCCGTTTCCAGGCATATTTTAGGATGACTCAGGGGCAGTTTGACAATGTGCTGTCAATCGTCGGGCCGTATAGCTCTGGGTATCTGGCAACCGCTACCACCAGTTTCTCCTCCATTTTTTACAACACAACCACAGAAGGCCCGCCTCTCAAATCATCTGATTGGACAATGGGGGGAAAAAAAATATGAAAAAAGAGATGGGGTTCAGTGTGCTCTGGCAAAAGGGCCAGATGCCTAGAGCGCAAAAAAGGTGAGGCGCAACCAAAAAGCTTCATTATCATTAAACACAATTACAAAAAGTCGGGGTGCTCAACCCTTACAAACTTTAAAGGACATCATTTGTGTGACTAGAAGCTCAAGTAAAGGCACAGGCAAGGGCTCCGATACACATTTGGAACACAATAACTGCCTTGTGTATTATAACTAACGTTGAAAAATGTGAACACAGATCTGGGAGATCTTGTGGATGGACATTGGGACCAGGCCTCTTGTAGGGTATCTGTGATCTTACATTCTCTAACTCCTTCTCCTTGTGTGTTTCTGTCCCTCTCCAGGCTGCAGCTGGCTGGTGGTGGTAGCGGCTGTAGCGGCCTCTCTGAGCGGGCTGATGCTGGGCTATGAAATGGGCCTGACCTCTGGAGTCCTGCTACAGCTGCGGGGTCTCCTCTCCCTCTCCTGCCGGGAACAGGAACTGCTGGTCAGCTCCCACCTGCTCGGCGCCCTCCTCATGTGCTTGGCCGGCGGCCCCATTCTGGATCGCTACGGCCGCCGCTGCTCTTTGCTCCTGAGCGCCGCCCTGGTGGTTGGCGGGAGCGTCGTGCTCATCGCAGTCAACTCACTTATTGCACTTACACTGGGCCGGGTGATAGTCGGCATGGGAACGGCGCTGTCAGGGACAGGAGCATGTCTGTACATTGCAGAGATCTCACCAAGGGAGAGGAGGGGTCAGCTGGTGACGCTGTACGAGCTGATGCTGGTTGTGGGTGTAATGCTGGGATTCAGCTGTAGTTACGCCTTTGCTACTCTGCCCCATGGCTGGGCGTATACATTTGGACTTGTAATCCCCCCGGCGCTGCTGCAGATCAGTGTACTCCTGTTCCTCCCACCCAGTCCGCGCTTCCTGGTCACTCAGGGTAAAGTAGAGAAGGCCAGGATAGTGCTCGCCACAATGAGAGGGGGGGATCAGGAGCATGTGGAAAAGGAGCTCAGAGACATCCAGGCAGGACTGAAAGAGGAATCAGAGCACAGTTTCTGGGAGTTGTTCAGCACCAAAGCCAACTTGCGTTCACGGCTGCTAACAGGTGTGGCCTTAGTCTTCCTTCAGCAGGCTACCGGTCAGCCGAACATCCTCTCCTATGCGTCACCGCTTCTCCGCAGTGTAGGCTTTAACAGTGACGCGGCAGCAACCTTGGCCTCTACTGGGTTCGGAGTGGTCAAAGTAGTTGGCACCATCCCGGCCGTGTTGCTGGTTGACCGCGTGGGACCCAAGAGCTTTTTGTGCGTTGGTGCTGTCGCAATGGGAATGTCGCTAGTAGTACTTGGTACACTGACACTGCAAAACCACACTCACCTCACCAGCCTGTGTAAAAGTGACTCTATATTAAACCACACAGAGACGCCGTGGGATTTAAACAGAACCTCTATAGACTTGGACGACAGTGACATTTTTTCTACTGACCTCCCCAGCCAATGGGGCAGTGAGGAGGCACAGCGGACTTACAGAGAGGATGATTGGACTGGGGAGTCAGGAGGAGGAAGGACTAATGGAAAAGTGTCTTCCGTACTGAAGTGGGCATCATTGATCAGCTTGCTGGTTTATGTGGCAGCCTTCTCAATCAGCCTTGGGCCAAGTAAGCACCCATTCAGTATTCACACACTCCGTTTGCACACACACACAATGTTGATAGCATTTTCACAAACTTGTATTACTAGTTGTTAGCCAAGAGGAGAGTACCAAGCAGTGCACTGTATCTGCACTATAGAGCAGAAAGTATGGCCCATAATAACTCACAGGAACTTAAATGGAAAGGACGGCCATTTTAAAAATTCATACGTTATTCCTATGGTCTGAGATGGTCCAAAAATATTCGTGAACAACTCTCTACAAAATCCAAAAACAAGAGTGCTAAAATTCATATTTGTCATGTCATCAAGTATAAGGTCTGGAGCTGCTCCATAAACCACTGGTTCCCAACTGGTCCAGCCATGGGGTCCAGATTTGTCCTTCGTCATCAGTTTAAGGTCCTCGGGTTTAAAATGTTCAGCGTCATACTTGAGTTCAGTCATGTCGTCACGCTAGTTGTTGTCTCTGTTAAGTAGCTGTCTGTTATCCACTCACTCCCCCAACTTTATACTCTGTGTCATCACAAGTTTGAATTTACCATTAACATTTTGTTAAGGTTTGAATTTGTACAAAATTAAAGGTGGGGCCAATTTAAGTGACGTCAGCTCCACCCTTGCGTCCAAATAGGGTCACCTCTGGCTACGGAAAACTAAGATGGAGATGGCAGAAATGCTGAACTTGAAGCTACAAAACTGCAGTCCACAAACTAATAGGTAACATTACGGTAGCTACGTCTAATATTGCATACAGTCTATGGCGCCGCAGTTGCTGTGACGTTAGGTACGTTTATTGCACTTATACGTGTTGGAGGTTGTTTTTTTTCCCCGAGTTTCGAGTACAATGGATTACAAAGTTACTTCTCAGGTTTCTGGCTTTAAGATAGAGTCGCTCATGTTCGCAAATATTGAATGACCTTTCCTAGACCATGAAAATAATATACCGAAATTCTTAATTTAGGTGGTGTAAAAGTTTAGATAATTTGTCTGGTTGATATGGTTCTAACAGCTGCAGCTTATAAACACGTCGTACTGTGAACTACAAAGTACAACAAAGGTTATCACACAATAACTATGCCTAGGTAAAGTGTACATAAACGCTCCAGTTCCCCAGATAAAGCAATGAGGACCCTGACTCTAAAGCCTCACATGACTGAAAACTCCCCACGCAATATTGACAAAATTGTTTAAAGCCAGTCTGGATCATGTTATTTGTATTTATACCTTAATATCCATGCCTTCGTATGTCCCTGTGCACACTGAATGTATCTGTGTTTTTTGTCTTTCCAGTGGTGTATGTGGTTCTCAGTGAGATCTTTCCAATGGGGGTCAGAGGCAGAGCTGTATCTGTGGTGTCGGCTGTAAACTGGGCCACTAACCTGCTCATCTCCATGACCTTCCTCACAACTACAGGTGTGTGTGTGTGTGTGTGTGTGTTATCGGATATTATTGATGATTTGTGTGTTCAAGTTATTGTGGTAGAGCTGTAAATTTACAGAAGCTGTCAACTAGGGCAAGACGTAAATACAAAAACTAGTAGGTCAATTTTTGTATTTTGAAAAAAGAGGTGTGTCTCACCTTTCCCTGCTCCTGGTCAGTCAGACTGCCCACCTGTTGTCGAGTCATAATACAGTCAGATTAGCAAAAGAGAAAGATGACACCTAAAACAGTTTGTCACTATGGGTTTAGGGTTTAGCAGCAACTGTATGCTAGTGTCATGACCTGATGTGTCAATCATTCTTATCTGTGACACACAAGTATGTCACCTGAGGTTGTGTGTGGGCATTTGAGGTCATGCATCTTTTTTTTGCTATTGTTATTTTTAGAAAAGATTGGCGTACCCAATGTGATGTTCCTCTACGCTGCCATGAGCTTTGTCCTACTGGTGTTTGTCATCCTCTGTGTCCCCGAGACAAAAGGTCGCACGCTGGAGGAGATATCAAAGGAGCTGGCGAAGAAGTGAGTGGCAGCTAAAACATGACCTTAAAGGGATAGTCTGTATTGTTTAAAATGGGGTTGTGTGAGGTACTAATCTGTAGTCAGTAGGACTGCCCCCCTGATAGTCGACCAAACTTTAGTCGACCAGAAAGGTCATTAGTCGGCAAGATTTCATTAGTCGCAGGAAAAAAACAAACATGAAACTCTATTAGGAGCTGCGCCTTGTCAAAATAAATCAAAACCTATATGACTGGACCATGTGGGAAATTAATTTGAAAGGACAGACACAGGAAGTGGCCACACTCAGCAGTCAGACATGAGTCACGTTAATTTCCACAGGCTAGTTAATAACGTGTCGGGCAGGAAATCCAAAGTGTGGGATCATTTTGAGAAGGTGAAGGACGAACCCAAGGTGATATGTAAACTCATCTTCATTGGTCGACTACAAACATGACGTATCATCTGAAACATGGAAGTAGCTACATGCCCATTAGCCCACAGCTTCATTAACAGGCGGCTCGCTCAGTGTGTGATGTGCACTTGTAGATAAAATATAGGCCTATATTAATGAAGGTTCATTAGTACGGTTTTGTATTTCTCTGTAATGTAGCACAGTGTTAACAATGTTACTGACACTATTCTTTCTCACACCTTCAACTCAAACTAATGTGTTTAACAAAAATACAGCGGTACGGCTGTTGACGAGGGCAGCAGCCAAACGTATTTTAGCCACCCAAAAATAAAGTCAGTAACAGTTTAGGTGCACGCTACATCGAGAGTATTTTCAATGCTTTACCTTTCTGTCAGACAGCCCGTTCCGACAGGGAAGCTGTTGACAGCTCCAGACTCCAGTGACACAAACAGTCATTTTGGCCTGCTGAACATGGGAGCTGTTGATCTACCACTGCCTCAATCACTTAGTCAGTTTGTGTTATTGTGTGACTTTGGTGAATCCAAACTAACCCCTTAAGGGTGCTTTCACACCTGCCCTGTTTGGTTCGGTTCAATCCAACTTAAGTTCTTTTGCCCCCTATGTGCAGTTCGTTCAGGCAGGTGTGAACACAGCAATCGCACTCAGGTGTGCACCAAAACAACCGGACCGAGACCTTCTTGAAGAGGTGGTCTCGGTCCGATTACAAATAAACTCTGGTTTGGTTTGTTTGTGGTGAGAACGTGTTCTGACCTGGATCCGAAAGACAACTACAGTCGCATTATGCAAGCAATATAGTCCACGATGAGCAGCGCTAAAATCAACCTGCGTAGTTGTCCCTCCATTGTGACATTAGAAAGTGTCACATTTATTCAAGTGTACTCTTCTTCAACGGTTTGTTTAGCCTACTTCCTGGATTTTTCCCACATGGAAATTCTGACCAATCAAGAGCAGCTTTCTCACACAAGGCATTTTATCTGGTCCGCTTGTAAATGCTGCCATGAGAACACGAACCAACTCTAGGAAATTCTAGTCCCTGTTTCGGACCAAAGCAAGACAACTCTATGTCTAACTAACTAATCGAGGCAGTGGTAGACCGGCAGTTTCTGTGTTCAGTGATGTTAAATGACTGTTTTTCTCAATGGAGTCTGGGTTGCCTGCTTCTCCAAACTGGGGGTGTACCGCCAGACATCTGCTGTATGTAATACATTGACTATGGATTAGCACCTCATACAACCCCACTTCAAGTAGATCTGAATTATCCCTTTCATGTTATCCATCTTGTATCTAGTAAACTAGCTTGTGAAATGGTTTTCTTTATCTTCTGTCTCTTTTCTCTGCTTTACTAGGAAGCATTTTGAGGTGAGGCTCTGCAGGCAGGTTCAGCCTCAGGAGAGTCTGATCAGCAGCACGTCCGCAGGACTTCCAGCAAACGTCTGACCTATTTTATTTTTATTTTTTTTGACACATCACAACCATTCACCTCACCTGAAAGAGAGTCGAGAGCGAGGATCAGGAAGGACAATGTATTAGCACTGTTAAGAATTTGGGGTACAACTCCACATGTGTACATCCCTGCAGCTCAAGCTGATTGCTGTTATGGTGTCTGTGTCATTTAGTTCCTTCAAGCTACATACTGAATGTAAAGGAACAAATCATCAGGATAGGAACGGTGGCAATTACATACGCAGGAAAGAATTAAATAATGGAAGTATTTGTGAATTTGCTCAAATTAGGATATCTCAGGGTTCACTCTTGCTTATTAAAAAGACGGTAAAGAAAAGTAAAAAATGGGGATTGAATGTCATTATATGAAATATATATTATTTATTTAATTCCTTCCTTTCTTTACCTCCTCCGTCGTTACAGCTCCAGTAATGCAGGAAGAGACATTTCCCTTAACTCCAGGATACAGCTGACTTTTTTTTTTCATTCATTTTGACCTGACATTATGAATCTAAGATGTACCAAATAATCAGACACTAATCACGTCAAATGTCTGTGTATGTAACATTCTTTGGATTGCAAATTAATTCCTTAAACATGACATTTATGTGCTATTCCCTGTCATATGTAATGTAATGACACTAATGTGGCTCAAACCAGTCGTACCAGTTAGGCTGAGTGTCCAGATAGCATTTTCTTCTGGCTGAGGACACAAGCGCCTTTCTGAAAGGTTCAGGGATTTTCGACAAGAAGTGCTCGGAGCAGCCGACAAAAAAGTTTGAGCGCTCTGAGAAAAAATACAGGTGCTCAGAATACTAGAGTTACCGCCTAGTGGTCGCATTTCTCAACAAACCAGTCAAGTTGCAGTTTTCATTCATCTTTCCAGACCATATGTTGCCATGACAGCAGACAATGCTTCAAATATGGATGTTGCTGCATAAAAGCTGAATATTCTACAATAGTGGTTCCCAACTGGTGGGTGGTGGTCCAAAAGTGGGTGGCATGTCCACTCTGAATGGATCGCAAGTGGCACAAAGCTTTCATTTTGAAGTGCTATTTCCTGTTGTAGAGTGATTGACTGACGGATAGATACTTGAGAGAGACGGCAAACTAACTCAACGCCATGGCCGAACACAAGGGTGTCACTGAATGTATTAAGTTGTGCGGACCTTGATCTAATGATTAAGAAGAAATCTGGACCCTGGGTATGGACCAGTTGGGAACCACTGTGCCACAGTATCAATCACCATAGTTTCAAGGTGGGCACCCACGATTAGTGTTGACCTTTGATCTTCAGGATATAAAACGTCATCGCTTAATTTTATGCTATTGCACATTTGTGGGAAAGTTTGTCCAAAATAGCGTATTAATGCTTGAGTTATGGTCAGAAACTGGTCACAGTAACCTTTGACTACCAGAATCTAATCAGTTCAGGGTTGAGTCCAAAGCTGTGTCTCAATTCAGGGGCTGCAGCCTTCGAAAGCTGCATTGGAAGACCAATTGCGTCCCATCGGCACGAGCAAGGCTGCCTCATTTCGAAGGCTCCTTCAAAGGCAGCCAAGAAATGCAGCCTTCTTTCCGAGAATTTAGAGGATGCAACAGATGACTCCTTCGTGGTCCAGTCTATCTCAAGATGCATTAGGCATAGTTGTATACTAGCTAACGGTTAACTGTTGTTAACATTACTATTAGCTAAAAGCACACAGCTTAAACAATCTGAATTTTATATGTTTACCTGAAAACGGTCTGTCAGCCTAAAATATATCAAACAGCGGTGTTTCCGGCGGTGAATCATCTCAAGTATTAAATTAAAAAAATATGTATATAATAACAATCTCTGGGTCCATGATTTAGGGCTAACTAATTTACTACCTTACTCCTTTCGTCAAGCGCAGCTTGGTGCTAGGTAACAGTAACGCCAACTGGTCGGGGAGAGAACAACTGGTGATGCAACCAGGATATCCTCTGCAGACCAGACCGTCCCATTTCGGAGACTGTTCGGTTTGGCTGATGCGTTCTTCAAAGGATGTGGCCAACGTCGACCACGAAGGCCGCGTCCTTCAAAGGCTGCAGCCCCTGAATTGAGACACAGCTCAAGTGGACATTTGTGCCAAATTTGATGAAATTCCCTCAAGGCATTCTTGAGATAACGCTTTCATGAGAATGGGACTTTCGGATGGATAAACCGAAAACACAATAATAGGTAGGAAACACAGGTAGGAGCACAGTTTAATCTATAAGATTAAAACGTTCAAAAATATTTTGTATGTATATATTTTAAAGAGAAATCTGAAATCATTGATCACATTTTTCAGTAACCAAATTGCATTTTAAATGCCACCAAATGCGTTGCATTTTGCACCCCACATTATTACAGCATGTCAAGAACTCACTGAATAAAAGTTAACAAAAACATGTATTGAAAACAATAATCTTAGGAGAGGAGTCTAGTGTTTTTTAGGCAGAGGACCCCTTCGCTCATTTAAAGTATAAAACTGAGATGCATATTAAACCGGGCAGTTGCAGGGTGTGCTTCAGGAGGCCATATCAGCCTCAAGCTGCAGTCTTAACCTGTATTTGCTTTTCAGGTAGATGAAGGAAATTAAGTTGCTGCTGATTCATATTCATGTATATTTTCAGACATATTTTAATTTTGAAAAGAAAAATAAGGTTCAATAAATCCTTAAAAAATGATGTGGCAGTCCCCCTGCAGTAACTCTGAAGATCCACTGGGAGTCCTGGATTCTCTGTTGCAGACCCAGGATTTAGGAAGATGCATCTCTAGGAAACATGCGTGAATATAACAACAGTATTTTCAATGGGTGAACGCAATTAAATACATAATAATTGTAATAGCAAGTTAAACCGACCAGTATTTTTGATGACAACTAGTGACGGTAGCTTCGTTTAATCGACTAATCCCTAGTGGATGACAAGAAGGCATAAAAACACTATGTGGACACTCAGCCTTGTGCTGCAAAACACTCTGTAACCCACACACTGACAGAAATATAAATGAAGTAGTGACAGTAGTCTTAGAGTAGGAAGAGCTGGTTTATATTTTATGGGAACAAGCAATCAGGAAAATGATGAATTAACACGCTCGGTTTATTTTTTACGCCTGGCTACTGAATCCTCAAGCAGACAAGCAGATAAATATTTAACAGAAATAAAGTAGGTAATATAACAACTAGTCCTGTCGTTGTGTCAGAAGAATTGTGAAAAATTGTTTTTTTGTTTTTTTTAAAAAAAAAAACTTGTGTCAGTGATACTAAAATTATATTTAGGTGATTAACCAGTGGGATGTTTTAATGCAAGAAAGAATGACTTATGTGAAACTGTTCACAATTAAAAATTGCACATTTTTAAATCTTTACGTTAGTTATTCCTTTTTTTCATGTTAGAAAATGTAGAAATGTACATGCAACGTCTGTCGTAACCATTGAAAGTGCTTCACACTAAATCAATCAGGACATGCATACACACCAAGAGGAAGTTGTGAACATGTGAGTAAAACAAACTGAACAATAGTCCCGTGGTGGCCTGTTTTACCATGAACCTTTATTTTTATACAAAATACAAAATTCTGAACAAGTGTCACAAATTTCAGTCGACACCGGTCAAAGGTCGAAACGTGTCAAACCAACATCTTCTCCATCAGATGCTAATATTATATACATACATCTATGTTGCCTGTCACTAGGGTTTCCATTTAAAACACGTAACCGTGGTTTTTTTGTTGTTTAAGCGAACGATATTCTGTGAAGGGTTTTGTTTTTCAGACAGTTCAGGCACTGGCTAATGCTGGCCTCTTTGAACACTGTGTTGCTTCAAAAACTCAAATGAATGTACTGCTAAATGTCTTGATGAGTTAACTGCAATACTACTTAATGATTTAAGTGAATGGCTGCTTTTGTAATTATGAGTTCTTTACTTAAAGGAGCAGTGTGTAGGATTTATAGGATTTAGTGGCATCTAGTGGTGAGGACTGCAGATTGCAGTTAGATAAAACTTCTCCCATGTGCCAAGCGATAGCTCCCGGTTAGAATTCCTTCAGTGTTCGTTGTTCAGGAGGTTTGTACCAGGAGCTGGATTATCCGCAGAGGTGTCTTCCTCTCCAAAATGAATGGACAAAATGTTTAAAACTGGTCAAAAATACTGAAAAAAGCAGTTTCACGTTAAAAATTGGCATTTTTTCCAATGCCACTAGGTTCGGGCAGACGAAAAATGCAAACGGCCCTAGAGCCAGTGTTTGGTTGTCCATTCTGCTCTACTGTAGAAACGTGGTGGTGCCATATGGCGGTCTTTATAGACAAGGACCTGCTCCATGTGTAGATATGAGCGGCTCAAGCTACGACTCTTATTAGGGTGATTAATCACTGAAGAAAACATACTTCTATTTCTGCCAACATATCCCCATAAATCCTAGACACTGGACCTTTAAACTTACAGTCCTCTTCGTAATTACTTTCTCCTACATTGTCCTGTCTCGACAGTGTTTGTAGCTTCATTCCCGCGCTACTCAAAAAGCTCATCAAATGCCTTGCCTTGTCTCAGCACCATGAAAGCCTGGGACTAAATAACCAGTAGCTGTGTTCATTTAAAGTGAGTGAGGGGTCTATGGCTCAACGTCGCAACACCCGAAGAAAAAAAAAAAACACACACCTGAACCCTTCAGAATTTTTCATCACATTCCAAAACATTAAGGATGTCCATTTTGTTCTGTACATTGTCCAGCCTTGGAAAAACAGTTCCATATTTGACTTGTGTTAGAAAATGACAAGACATTAAATCATACACGTGTGTGTGTGTGTGCATTCTGAGCCAATGCCACAGTTAAGGAACAAGAAATTTAAAGTGAAGTGACAACTAAACTTACGTAGCGAAATGTGAGAAACCATAGACTGTATATAAAGACGGACGCCCCCTCCATGTTAGCAGATGGGACATGGGCCAAACTAAAATATCAAAGTACACGTCAAATAAATTTTCTCCAAAGATGGTTTCTGTCATTTTAAGTGGCTCTTAACACGCTGATGTATGTTCAAGTGTTTTTCAATCATGATTTGATGCTTTAAAGGAGGGTCTGACATCATGATTGACAGCTGTGTGTACCAACTGGTGTGCTGGTGGTCAATGGCGCTGCTTGGTCGGACGGGTGAATGGCTGGGAACTCAATAATACGGACACTGTCTCCAGCACAAGATGGCAGCGGCCATGTAAGGAATATTCAGGGAGGAAGTGGAGATGTGTCGTCCATCTTTATAAACAGTCTATGTGAGAGACCAACAATTAAAGTCAGAGATTAATGCATATTGTGAGCAACATCTGCATAACAGTCCAGACTCTACAGTCTATGGTTTTACTGCTGTTTTTTGTTTTGTGGCCAACACAGTGGACACCTTGTATTTGCATTAAAACGTCTACAGTCGAGCCGTGGACGGAGATTCTTCTTGAGAAGGAAGCAAATGGGACAACTTCTTGTATATAGGGTTAAAGGTGAGGCCGTTTAGTGTTAGCATACCGACTCTCCGCGATGGGCTCGCAACTGTTAAGCATTAAAATGGTTAATGTTTGTTGAAAACTGGTCTTTCTGCTAATAAGGAGCGAGAGCAGATAACTTCCACCCTCCTCAGTGTCAGTCAGGTTAGGAGGAGTGGTTCCCGCTGAAGGATACAATGCCTGAAGACGTACTTGCTGTTAAAATCACAAGAGCCACACAATCCACGACAACACTTACGTTTTGTGAGAAGGAAGTTTTTAGACTCCAACTAGGGTCGTTGAGGATTTTTTTTTTTAAAAATCCAGGTGACATCAAGCCCGTTGACGTGTGTTAGAAGTTCGTCACTGTTGCCGCTCGGTGATAAAATCAAGCAATTAAATCCAGGGTTAAGGTGCTTCCTCACTTGTAACAAACAAATCCGACGTGCCTTCTCTTTCATTTGCAGAGGGGTTTCTGACACTCGAACAGTAGCGGGTAGACCTGCTCAACAGCCGTGGCCACATTCTGCACATTTGGTCCTGGATGACAGGATGGGGAAGAGCGGGGTGGGGTGAAAGCAAAGGAATAAGCTTTGACTGCAATAAAAAACCGCACTTCACCTCCACATGCAGACAAATTGAGAACCACAACAGGTGTTTGGGTCTAGTTTCGCCCCGGGCATGACATACAAAGAGGGCATATTTCACCCTGAGTAAAATTCCTTGAGGAATTAGGTTACTTACAAACAGCTTTTCTGGTTGTAACAGACTATAAAAGTGCATTACAACAATGTGACCCCAATCCCTTAAGCTGGTGTGCCCTCTAGCTGTATGTAAATAAGCGCGAGAAAGGTCCGTGTGTGTATATATGTGTGTTATGCAAAGTACCTGTAACTGTGATGCTGCCAGTGGAGAACACCTGGATAGTGGCCTTGATGTGTTTGATCCTGTATGTGGCAGCAGGATGGAGCTCTGGTTCATAACTGGCAAACAGAAACAAACACATGGTGAAGTGCTGATCACTGAAAGGTTTCAGCTCATATATCTGAAAACACACACAGCTCTGAGAGTGTTTTACATGACGCCATATGCTGTTGCATGAACAAGTGAATCACAGGCTGACTACACCAACATCTTCTGTCTGCTTGTGGTGCCAAATGCATACTGAAGCGCTGAGCAGGGCTTCCACCACTAGAGGTCATCCTGTCCTTGCAAATATCACATCACTATCAGTAAAACATTTTAAACAACAGGGCTATTTACGTCATAATACATGCTTTGAAATGTCTCAGGCAAAAGTGAATCAAGCTAAATGTCAATGACAGGTAATTCTGACGATGATTTTTCTTAATGAGGTCAGAATTTATGACTCAAAACTAATATATCAGAGATTCTGGGCTGACATCTGAGGGGGAAGGTTTTTACTAAGTGTGATGATGTTAGTTGTGATGCACAGATTGTATTACCTGGCAATGGGTCGGTTGTTCTTGGTGAAATCTATGAGGTGGATTGCGAACGGCATGGAGCAAACTGCCAGCACGTTCACAACTCTGAAGGCTGAAAACCTCACCTGCAGAACAACGCACAAACATGCACATGCACATATATTACTGTATCTATACTTTCCCATTAAAGGAGAATTCTTGTCTTTCAGTCTTTTATTATTTGGCCTTAGTGCTGCCAAGTTCTATAGCTAAGCCTCCTTTAAACTCTAGTTACTGCACAAATATAAGCAAGTACAAGCCACAGAAAGCAGCTATTTGGATACAGATCTATTACACCCGACTACTTGACTGGCAGACCACAGTATGTGCGCTTGCAACGCTGTGTGTCAGACAGAGTGGTCAGCAATACCGGGGCCCCACAGGGGACTGTCCTCTCTCCCTTCCTCTTCACCCTCTACACCACGGACTATTGCACTGAGACCTGCCATCTTCAGAAGTTTTCTGATGACTCTGCTATAGTTGGATGTATAACTTTGTCACATGGTGTGAGCAGAACCATCTGCAGCTCAACGTTGCAAAGACAAAGGAACTGGCTGTGGATCTGAGGAGGATCAAGACACCGGTGACCCCTGTTTCCATCCAGGGGGTCAGTGTGGACATTGTAGAGGACTATAAGTACCTGGGGGTACACATTGACAATAAACTGGACTGGGCTAAGAACACTAACGCTCTCTACAGGAAGGGCCAGAGCCGTCTCTATTTTCTGAGGCGACTGAGGTCCTTCAACATCTGCCGGACTATGCTCAGGATTTTCTATGAGTCTGTGGTGGCCAGTGCTATCCTCTATGCTGTTGTGTGCTGGGGCAGCAGGCTGAGGGTGGCGGACGCCAACAGACTCAACAAACTGATCCGCAAGGCCAGTGACGTTGTGGGAACGGAGTGTGACTCTCTGATGGTGGTGTCAGAGAGGAGGATGCTGTCTAAGCTACGAACTATCTTGGACAATGTCTCACACCCACTCCACCATGTGCTGGTCAGGCACAAGAGTACTTTCAGTGGGAGACTCATACCACCTAAATGTACCACTGAGCGCCACAGGAAATCATTCCTGCCTGTGGCCATCAGACTGAGTGGCCGTGAGACTTTTTCACACACTGCAATAATCCAATGTAACTTGTGCAATAACCCCATTTCACCCTGACTGTATATATTCTGTTTGTGTAAATAATCTTGTTCAGTTTACAATGTATATATAAATATATATATTAGTATTAGTATTTGTAAATACTATTGTTTAAATTTCTTATATTTTCACGTATCTTTCCTGTCTTGCAAGGAGCACCTGTAACATAAATAATTTCCCCTCGGGGATCAGTAAAGTATTTCTGATTCTGATTGTTAGGTTTACGAGTCATGAGAGTTGACCTGGCTAAACCAAATGAGAAGTCAAAAGAATCTAGGGCTGAGTAATATATCAATATTATGCCCGGATGTGAGACTAGATATCATCTTAATTTTTGGATGTTGTATGTAATATTGTGTGTGTTGTCTTTTCTTGTTATTCAAAGGGTAAATGGACCTGCACTTGTAGAGCACCTTTCTATTTTTCCGACGATTCAAAAGCGCTTTAACACTACGTCTCACACACATTCACACACTGGAAGATTTTTCTACAAATCAATATATATACTTATACAAAGGTAATCCCTTTCAATCATCACTTTTGAGCCACTAGAGGTGTGTGACTGTGTATGTATCTGCCCTCTGCCTGTATTTGATCATTTTCTTCTTATTTAGCTGTGGTCAGGACGTTTCTCAGCATAGAATGCATCTGAGGTCGGAACTTTATAAAAAGGTAAGGATCAGAAGCCAGATCATAAGCAGGACGCATCCAAGATGGAGCTATGAAAAAATGATGGTCACAACACCGGAAAACCACAGATATAGCGAGGTGAAGCACCAAGGGGACAAGGCTCGCTCCACAGCAAGACTGAATCTGGGGTTGGCTTTCAATTTAACAGTAGCCAGCAATTCCTGCAAATTCTACCTTTACCTACACAATCTGAAATGCAATACCAACAACAGATATTAATTTTACATCTGCATTGATATTCTTTTTTTTTTTTTTTTTAACTTTATGTTCCAGTTATACTCACCTTGAAGCCCAGTTTCTGCAGAAGGCGTGCTAACCTGCGAGCACCCAGCTTTGCGTCATCCTCACTGAACAGAAGAGGGGAGCAAAAAGTGAGAGCCAGCAGAACAGTGGTAAACATACTGTGTGTACTTTGGCATGCAAAAGAGATGTAATAATGTAATACACAAACAGTAGCTGGCACCCTTAAGAGTAACTGTATGTTCAGGGCACCAAGAACTAAAGTCATCCCTGTGCTGGTTTGTGGTGGCTCATTTGCTCACTAGTTCTATTGTCAGCGTTGTATCTGTGACAGGTGAGACAAATGGTAATGCCTCTACTTTATTGGCAGCTGATGGGGATCTTGCTCAAAAATTCACTTGTAGCCAACATTACAGCAGCATCAATAGGGAGGCAAGACATCAGCAGCAAGCATTTCTCTCAACAGAGAAAATGCATGGCCCTTTGGAAACCGGCAACTCCATCTGTTAGTCCTCAGTGAGTTACTGGTTAATGTGAGTGTGTGTGACATGTTTCATGTGCAACATGTCTACCTTGTTGCTCCAGTGCAGATGATTTTCCCCGAAGACCAGATTGAGGCTGTTATCTTGGGCTTACGAAGCTTCATCAGGACTTTCTAAAAACAACAACGAAAAAGGGGTCAAACTTTGAATGCTCCCAGCATGGCCCACATCACAAAGCCTTAATATCACATCAAAGATGCACATAATCAAAATATAGGTGAGCTGGGTTTTTTTTATCTCTATATGATGTCCTTACCCCTACTTCCGGCTTATAGATGACATTAGTCCCCTCTAAGGCGATGGTGCGCAGGTTGAGGTGGCACCTGGTCCTGAAGGTTGCCACCACATTGGTGACAATGATATCAAGTGCCTCATCATTGCTGGAATCCATGAGGAAGTGTGCGGTGCAGCGGGAGGACCACAGGGGGGTTTCTCCTCACACATTCATAATCGACGCCACCATCACCACCACTTCATGGACGGACAGGAAGACAAGACGAGCTGGAGGTAAACAACGCCCAGGAATTATTTGTATTTTGACTTTTGAAACTATGCCGTGTGACATTGCAGCATCATACGGCAACTTGAGTGCAAAGAGCGAAAAGCAAGCTCTCCAAGATTGTCAACATTGCAGGGATGGTTACTGGCAAATCACAGAAACAACTCAGCAATATATCTGACAGTGCTGTACGCAGGAAGGCCAAACATATTATTGCAGATGCCTCACATCCATTACATTCAGAGTTTGAGCTGCTCCCATCTAGGCATTGATTTAGGGTGCCAGAACAAATATGAGAAGTCATTTATTCCCTGTGCCATACACGCAATGAACACAGACTGTATGACTGTACCAGGAAAGGCTATTATTTACATAAGGTGTGCTATCTTTAACTATACATAAACTATTGGTCCTACCTGCCTATTTACACCATTGTATCATATATATTGTTAAAATGTACGTTTTTAATGGTGTATTGTGTTGTGTGTCTGTCTGTACCTTTGATATTTTGAGAGAAGCTTAAGACAAATTTCCACTGAGGTGAACAATAAAGTTAACAATCTATCTATCTTTGCAAAATACCTTCTTCAATGTTTTTTAGCTTGCACATACTGTCAAATAAGCTAGCACACAGAGACAGTCCTTTCGTGCAAATGCTGTTACATGTGATAAAAGGTGTGCCAGTTCAACTGTTTCTGCAGCTATGTGGTTCCTTCTACATGAGAGTGCATAACAAAACAGGAAGCACACAGGCATCTGCAAGACATTAGAGTGATCTAAACATTTAGAAAAATTGACCTTTTAAATACACGTCTGTGCTATTGTGGCTATGAGTTAACGTTAGCCTGCCTGCTAGTGACAACAGCCTGATACGTTAGCTTCGCTCTGTTGCTACTAAAATAGCATGCAAGATAAAGAAAATGATTTAATGGATGCTAAACGCGACCACCTAAATGTGTTTAAACGTAAGGAAGAGCTCGCCGTAGTTCAGTCTAAAATGTAAAGTTTGTTAGCGTTACAGCTGATCCATCCCTCATCCTAGTGTTGTGTTGCATAGTAACGCAACTGATAAGCTTGTTTAGGGAACTGTTGCTAAGCTAGCTAATCTCGCCGGTAGCCTAACAAACGGGCTGTCAACTATCATCCGCAAACTAATTCAGCATGACTGCATTAACTGACGTGTTATTAGGGCTAGAATTACACTGATATAAACGACTAAAAATAAAGAGAAACAACAGCTCGCTGCTGCCCGGCTACTGTTGTGAATAAAGCTAACCGTTAGCTAGCAACAAAGAAAGTGCACAGGCAGTAATGAATGAAAAGTTGTTAGCTAAGCTAGCTAGCAGGCTAGCTGTCTAACTGAGGACGATGTGGTCCCACTGTTTCCAGTTAGGTTTGCGTGTTAATGCAGATGTGTGTATCTGAGATGTGTGCTTTAATTCTTTAGCTACCTCTTCAGCTAGCTCACAGCTGTGACCCCCGAGACATAAACAGTCCAGTGACGGTGTTTTTTGTGGACAGACTCCTTCCTCTGCGTACTACTGACCGACTAGCGAAGCGACTTCCTGTTTCAGCTTTCAAAATAAAACCAGGTGACCTAGTGAACTTCAAAATAGCTTCAACTTCCGGTTACAACTTTCAAAACACAACGATAAAAACATTTATTATTATCAGATTTCGAGAAGAAGGTGTTATAAACATTATTCTTAAAACGGGGGAGATAATAATAATAATAATATTTATTGTCTCTCATCATTTTTAATAATTCTTAAATTGTATTAATTATAGTCTGTTTTATTTTTATTTTTTTTATCCTGCTCTGTAGCACTTTAAGATTGCTAAAATGTAAAGTGCAATACAAATAAAATTTATTATTATTATTATTATTATTATTAATAATAATAATAATAATCCCTAAAACAAATAAAAATACACTTAAAATCCTAACTAAAAGCTTGAGGTAAAAGATACCTTTTTAGTTTGCTTAAAAAAACACTTACATCAGACCATAGTTCAGGTGGAAGAGAATTCCAGAGAGTAGGACCATAATGACTAAAAGCACCATGAGCTGATTGAGACTTGATTTTAGGTACAATGAGTAGACCTTTATTTGATGATCTAAGGGATTTCTCTGGTGGTGTGCAGGCTACTCTGTGAAGATCAGGAGATTTTTTTTTTCTTTGATATAGTTTATTAATTCTTAATTAATTCTATTAATTCTAATAAGTGGAGAGAGAGATGTCTCTATGTTTATGTATATGTCACTAGTTGCGTATATGTTAATATAGTTTCCTATGTGTTACACATTTTTCTATGTGGTTATGTTCATGTGCATACTTTGTATTGGTCTATTTTAGCACACTTTTTAAAAAATATATTTCAAAAGTTTTGTGACAGTGTTTTGCAGTATATGTATTTTTCCTCACCTTTTACATTCTTATACATTCTGCTAATGTTCATTATTGTTTTACAGCCCTTTCCAAGATGCTTTTTGATATCTAGCTATAATAGACTTCGACTTGACTTGACATGTCTCCAGCTGACATGTAGTTAACTGCATTAAAGCCTGTGAAACTGCTTTTATAACACGGTTAAAGGGCTCCCAGTAGCTCAGTGGGTCAAGCAGGCATCCAACGTGCAAAAGCAATGTCCTTGCTGCAGTGGCTCTTGGTTCGATTCAAGCCTGCGGCCCTTTGCTGTATGTCATACCCCCTCTTCTCCCTTCACACTTACTACTGTCCTATCAAATAAAGGCAAAAAGCCCCAAAAGTAATCTTAAAATAAATAACTAGTTAAAATGAATTGCAAAGAAAAATCCTAATTAACCCTAAACTGTTCATGTGATAAAACAGACCCTTCACTGAGATCAAGAACATAATTACTGTAATATTTCTGGCTGCCTGCACAGATGGCCTTGAACAGCAACCAGTGAGTTAAAGTTGGTAACTTGCGCCACCGTGTGGACACTGACAGCTGTCTTGGTGGGAAAGAAATATATTCTTTGACATAATTTGAAACAAGAAAAGCTCAGGTTTCTACACCATGTCCTGCAGCATGAGCTAATAATTTTAACATCTTATAAATGATGTTTGAGCCATTAATAGTATAATTTGCATGTCCACGTAAGAGTTAAAATGCTTATTGACTGCAGCCAAATTCTGTGTCCACAGATCTGCCTTTGTGATCATCAGCGTCTGCCAATATTACACTTAACAGTCTTATGTTAACACACTTCCCAGCTAACAATGTGTTACTTTCTTTCAGTGTTTATGGAGTATTGACATTTAAGCTGCGTGGATTAGAACATCTCCGAGGAAAATGAGCACATCTGGTCAGTAAATGCTCCTCTGGGAATTCTGGACAGGCTACAAAAGAGGAGAAGGAGTAAAGTTTGGAGGCGGTTGGGAATGTTTGTGTTATCAATGAGAGAGTTCACAGCCGCTCCTGTGGCTCATGAATGAATTCGGTGAATGGATGCTGTCCTGAGGTGTCTGCGCACTGTCACATCCTGCTGTGATGGTGACCTTTAGGCGGACTGGTCATGACTTTACGATATTTTGTGCTTGTAAAAGTTACTTGAGCTCGTTTGCTCTTCTTTGTGTAGCTTTGCACAACACTGCACAAGAGTTAAACTGCTAAGAATGATCATCTTTATGAAATAATGTTGCTCAAACTAAACACAGATTTCTGTGCATGAGTCTGAGTGTGTATGTGTGCACATTTGCGTGTTAATATCCATGACTTATTGCTTGCATATACACATCTATGCATTGTGTCCTGTAACCCAGCTCTTCCACTCAGACCGCTGCAAACATTTCTCTCTCTTGGCCTGCGCCCAAACAAAACAGAAAAATAACTTCTTTATGATTCAGCCTTGTTGTTATTGTTCTTCCTCCCTGGTTACCAAATTGTCTCTTCCCCCCCTCTTGTTTAATCCTCCTGGGCTTCTCCTGGTGAAATATAGCCTTGTAATTCACATCCATTCTGCACAAGAGCCTTGTTCGGATGTCCCAAGATGTTTACTATAAAGGTTTAGATTTAGAGCAGGTTAGGAAAAGTCAGACCACTAGCATTGATGGCGTGAGTATGTTTGTGTGTGTGTGTGTGTGTGTGTGTGTGTGTGTGTGTGTTTCGAAGCGGCTGACGCAGGGCGCAGGAGTATGTTTACAGTTTGTTGGGCTGCACATCACTGGGGCAGTCTCTTCCCAGGGGAACAATGCTCTTATTCTCATTAGGTCATAAGATGCGGCATGTAAACACACAGATGTGAGCACTTACGGCTTAATAGATGCAGATATGTCTAAGAATAAATAGACGGTCCATCACTATAACTACTCTGTGTGTGTGTGTGTGTGTGTGTGTGTGTGCGTGCGTGCGTGCGTGCGTGCGTGTGTGTGTGTCAAAGAGAGAGTGACTGAGGCAAAGTGAGAGATAAATCATTTTTTCATGCTTCTGGGAAATTTATATACTTGTGTGCCTGCATGTGTGTGCATGCGTGTGTGTGTGTGTGTATCACAAGCAGCAACCTCTGGGGCTAAAAAACAAAGCCAACGTGGAAATGCCAAAAACTACAGCTCATCAAATGGTCACTTGAGGCTGGCTCAGTAAATTAGTCAATCCACATTTTAAAAATGTCCAACTTTACATTAGAATTAAACATATTTACAGCCTAATAAAAAATACGGTTAAGGTCTCTATAGCTAATTTTCCCAATCATGAGAACTGTAGTAACACATTTTCACTCTGACCCTGTCACATATTTACATTTGGTTATGGACCAAAACGTCCTGATGCAACGTGCGAGTCACTGCCCAAGCACCAGATTTTGAAGACTTCACAGTGACACCAGGTTTTTAAGGCTTAAATTTACACATATTTAAGGGTGAGGCAGCTTGAGTGAAAGGATGTCTGCAAGGCGTCACCACAGTCTATAGCCCCTTTTACAGTGCCTTTTCAAGACGGTAATTTCACGCTGTTATTCCGCCTCGCAGTTCTGTATAAAAGGTACAGTCGCAGAGGAGACAGAGTTGTCCCGCCTTTGAGCCGAGAATGGGGGTAGAAAAAGGGAGCTGACAAAAACAGTCAAAGTTAAAAGGGTAGGTGTAATAAGCTAAGGCTTCAGCGTCCACCTTTTCAGTCCTTTGTTTTTGATTTTGTTTTATGCTAAAAAATTAACTTAATGTTTATGTGTTGTCTATAACAGTATATTTGAGCTTTATAAGTTGGAAAATGACCAAAATAAACTTAACTAAACTAAATGATCTCTGTCTTAATCGGACAGCCAGCAGGGTGGGATCGTGGGCAGCATGGGTTTGATGTTTTGGCAACATGTTGCATGTGTGACCCACCACAAGAGAATTAAAATTGGTTGTTAGCAGTTAGCAGCTAACTCAAAGAAGAATAACAGTGGCCGAAAATGTCCTCAAATTGGGAAAACAATGAGGTCCAGGAGCTCCTAACCCTCCAAGCAGAGGATGAGATCAGCCCCCATACAACAAGAATGGTAATTGATGTTAATGCCATTGCTACTGTTTAGAAAGCGCCCCTGATGCGTATGTTATGTCACACCAGAGGCCGACACTGTTTTGTTACTTGTCACACCCTTCACACCTCTTTTACTTCCATGATGTCCATGTTATCTAAAATCACACACTGGAGCAGCATGATGCTGCGGTCCTTTGGTGCTGTGTAAAAATGCAAAGGCAGCACAAAGAGGGGACTTATTAGTGGCACTAAAGGGCTTATGAATCAGATCCACCCCTCATTCCTGCACAGCTCCACCCCATAGGTGTATAATAATAACTAGATGCCATAACCCAAGATGGCATTGATTCAGTCCAATCGAGTTGCTCGGTTGGCGCATACACCAAAAAAAGCTTCTAGCTTCTGAGTTTACTGAATATACACAATAGTCGTAAGTGCTATATCATAGGCAACTGGACTTGCTTGCATTTCTCGAAGACGTTTCGCCTCTCATCCAAGCTTCTTGGATGAGAGCTTACAATTACCACGACCTGGATGACTGAGAATCTTCACCGACAACATACACAATAGTGTTTCTCCCGCTAGCCACACCCGCAAGTTCCCACTCGGCTCATAGACTTTATATTGTGATGACATCACAGATTTTTAAACACTTTTCTTGGCTTGAGGAAAGTTTTACGAACCAAAACCCCCCATGGATCAAAAATTCTTTATAGAAAGAATCATAATTGACCTTGTTTGCAGTTCAGGGCGTCCTGTCAACAGTTTTACAGACATCTCCTATATAATGGTGGTCTATGGGGAAAATACTTTTTGGGCCACAGGAGATCTTTTGTCAGTGCAATACCACAAGTGGC
Organism: Epinephelus moara; assembly: GCF_006386435.1. Lineage (NCBI taxonomy): Eukaryota > Metazoa > Chordata > Actinopteri > Perciformes > Serranidae > Epinephelus > Epinephelus moara. The sequence goes on along the minus strand of NC_065517.1, from coordinate 30,382,547 downwards.
CACTGGGAAAAATCGGAAGGAAGGCTAAGTTGCATTTCTGGGGTCCTGCTTCACTCTCTGATCCAAATATGATCACTTTTGGTTCCAAAAATCCAAGATGGTGACAACCAAAATGCCAAACTCGAGGCTTCAAAATGTGAGTCCACAAACCAGTGGGGGACATCACAATTGCTCAACCTTTTTTTTTTTTTTTATAAAGGTCTATGGTCTGTAACAATAGTTTTGATGTTAATTGTGGCTGATTGGCTATTGGCTAACTTGAATGTTTTACATAACATTTCTTACTTATTAAACATGACACAGAAATAATTAATAAAAGTCAAATATTTGCTTTTGGGTGGAACAATATTATCAGCCTAACAAGGGTGAATGGAGGCTGCACATGTATACATCCCCTGGCCCCATGAGGTGTGTTTCCCTCTGAGCATCTGGATGATGTGGACACTTTGGTATTCTTATGACAAAAAGCTGAAAAGGTCACGCAGTTTCCTCCAAACACCCAAAGACACAAAGTGGAACTTTTAGAAACATACTAAAACAAAATGGTTTTGCATCTACAGCTTTCCAAAAACACGATTTCATTCCTTTTAAAACCTTGAGTCGTCCGTGTCAGCAGATGCGTCTTTGCAGAGATGTTCGGCTGGGGTGATCTCACTGTTGCCTGTAAACTGGGCGTGTTTGTCAGGACCCTGGTGTTCTGTTTATGTTGGGCGTACATCACAGGCCTTTTTCAAAAGGACTTAGAGAGCAAAGTTAAAGCTCTTTGCGGTAGTGTTGTAAAACTGAGCTCAGTACTGGTTTGATGGCTTTGTGGGAACTCTGTGTCAGATTGCTAAAGCTTCATCAGTTTGAGTTTCTTCTGCAGGGGTTCAAAGGATGGGGAGATGATGAAGCCAGGCACAAGGCTACAAATTACAAAAAATAAGAGCAGGAGGAAATGGCTTTGAATGATAAAAGTAAGGGGAAGGAGATAAGATGGCTGCATTTCTGCATAGATGCACACATACTGTATCTGCATGCCCACATACTACATGTGTGTACTTCTGAGTGAGTGTTTCTGCATGAGACAGAGATGGATAGTGTGTGAGTTTGCCGTGCGGAGGGAATCCAGTGCTCTGGTAGTGCTGCTCTGGGGTCTCCCAGTGTAAACAGAGACGTGGGAACGACCAAGCCTGTTTATATCAGCTCCCATTCTTACTGGGACCAGTCAGCCAGGCATCAGGGGCACAGCCAACACACCGGCGTCATGTGCATACATGCTCACCCACATGTATAGAGTTGCATATACAAAATTACACGTAAGCCAGTGTGTTTATAAATGCATCATCCTAAAGTCCTAGATTCATGAAGTGATAGTGTTTGAGGAAATTACCAATTCATCAAAACATGGACGAAAACCAACCCAGTCGCCAGAAGAAAATGTTGGCATTGTGGGTCTGCAAACTATGAATGCATTATATTTGCATGTTTTATTCACATCATATTAATGTTTCTGAGGTGACGTATTATTTGAGCTGACTTCGTCATATGAGGTGGAGGGGATAGTGGATGGTGTGTCACCTGGACATGATGCCTGCTAAGCTGCAGGCCACTGTTCCTGACCAACAAACAGTCACTGCTGTTTTTCCAGTGGCCAGTTAGGCATCAAAAGAGGGTGCGTTTTGCAACACATACCTGTGTTTCTAGCAGGGGTAGTGCTACAAAAAGCTGTTGCTTTTTAGCAAGTCATTTCTGTGTTTCCAGACGGATTTTAAGGCACCAACGTGGGTGGTTTCTAACAACCCATCTGTGTTTTTCTAGCAAGTATAGTGCTATGAAAAATGGTTGTTTTTTACACACACATCACTCATTTCCTGTTGGGATAGCAGTGAGTCACTGCTATGTTTCCATCGGCTTTTGAGGCATCAAACATAAGTACTTTTTCACTGACCCCTCATTTTTCCAGTGTCGATAGTGCCACAAAAAGGGGTTGTTGTTTTTTTTTACTGATATGTCACTGTATTTCCTGCCAGAATAGTGCCACAAAAAAAGTTTGTTCTTTATTGAGCCATGGCTGCTTTTCCAGCAGGGATTGTGTCCCCCAAACTTGGTATTTTACGCCAAAACCTAAACCTAATCACGTTAACCACAGCAGTGTTTTTTTATGTATCTGCTATTTAGTAACATGCAAATTTAACGTATCCATGGTTTGCAAAAACGTACAATGCCAACATTTTTTTGCGATTGGGTTGTGTAAACCCACTTAGAGTCAGTTTACACATCTTTTTAGGCTGATATACTCACAGGAAAATTCACTGTATTTAACAAAACAACACATTGCAGCAGTAGCCTCAAATAGCGTTGGAGATTTTAATGCAAAACAAAATCAGCATCTTTGTCTAAGGACAATAAAAAATACCCGATTTACTGAGAATCTTTATTTGCAGTCACATGATTAATCTAAACCTTTCCTCAGACACAAAATATAACAGTTAATCAACATCTTTTTCACACTGTTAAAGTCGGGTAATATAAAGGATGTCCCAGTGTGTCAGCAGACCCAACATTCTGTCTACTCACTCACCTAAATGTCGAGGAGTCTAACATATACTTCAGAGCAAATCAAGGCCAAAAGAAAAAAAACTTTGACATCCATCAACACAAAGGAGTTTCTACAAAGAAGTAAAATCCTCTCAGTCTGCCATCACAGCTCCAGAGGCGAGGCCGAGCCCAGACAGAGAGACAATCACTCCAGCTCTCATCATGCCAGATTTAGTGGCCTAACATTAACAGCACCTGCATAAATGTTTTGGAGTTCCCTGGTAAGCCATGTTTAGACTAGTTTTGGAAATGATGACACTGCTGTGAGCATTATCTGGTGCAGTGTGCAGAGAAAGCACCTGCTTTTTTCAGGAAAAGTGAAGGGAAATAATGCCGAAGAGGCTGGGTCAGGATGAACTAAAGTCTCTCATAGATAGATTTATTTATTAAACAGAAGAGCGAGGAATGGCAGTCTTTTTCAATAAGGTTTAACACGTTTCTTGTATTTTTTCAATTGATTTGGTCTGCTGTTTTATTACATTTCCTCTTTAGAGTGGAAATAGGCAAGTTTTTTGCTTTAACATAATTAAGTAAGTTTTGATTGCACAATGTAATGGCTATAGAAGAGTGACACCATCAAAATTGTTCCCTATCAGCCTTGCTTTCACTATGAAATTCTGTCTGCCACTGTGTCCGATCTCCCAGGAAAATGAGGGCTCAATTTACGGCACAAAAAAATGTGTCAACCATTGAACAAACCAAAACAGGAATATTTCCCCAGTAGCTATCCCCAGTTACCAAGGAGTACTAATGCAAGTTCTTTGTAGTTACTATCCCCAGTAGCGGACATGGCTGGTTGCCGTTATGGTTTAATGGTACCCGGCGGTAACAGGAGGAAACAAGGCAAGACAAGAGCAAAAGTTAAGGCGGCGAAAGTCCGAGTGGGGCGGGCGAGTCCAACAAACTTTCACTTTCACCCGAGAGAGCGGTGTTCACGTCCCGTAAGATTCTGAAGCCAAACCCTGTTATTTTTTTCCTAAACATAACCATGTGTGTTTGTTGTTGAAGAAAAAAAAACATCAATTTGCACCGTTGCACCGACGTAGTGTTTTTATTGACAAAGACTGTATGCAAACATTAACTTTCACATGAAAACGGAAGTGTGTCTTAAAAGAAGAGAACTTGACACGGTGTCCCAGAACGTCAACAACCAACGCACCCAGGGGTCCTTGCACATCATAGGTGGACGTGGAAAGTCCATGACCAAAACCTCAATATGTGACGAGGTCTGAGTGAGAATGTTTTGCATATTAACATTTCCAAGTGACGTAGTATATGAGCTGACTTTGTCATCGGGAGGTGAAGGGGATGGTGGATCGCTTGTAACCTAGGCAAGACAGCTGAAAAGTTGCAGACCACTTTTTGAGACCAACAAAGAGCATACTTGCTGTTTTTAGTCATTGCTGCATTTCCAGACGTGATTTTGCCACCAAAACACAATCTTTTACTAACCATAACCAAGTGGTTTTTGTGCCTAAATATAACTACACATTAACCACAGTGTTGTTGAAATAGAAAGAAACTTAAAGTCTCAACCTGCAAAGCCACAGCCCACTGTTTGAAACCAACACACAACAAAACCGGTTGTATTTCAGCGACCCAAGGCTGTGTTTCCAGCGGCTTTTTAGTCACCAAATGTGGACGTTTTTTGGGGAACTGCCCATTGGTCCGACAGCCCATTGGTCCGACATCCCATTGTTCCGACCATATTAAACAACCCGGACCCCAGAGTTAATAACAGGAGGTTATGGTGTTTCACTCTCTCCTCTCTATGACACTTATATCTTGACCAGTAGCCTTTTGTTGCGTTGCTGATCCTCTATGGTACACAAATACAGTATAGCCTAGTATAATCACATACCGGAACAACGGGACGTCGGACTAATGGGATGTTGGACCAATGGGCTGTCGGACCAATGACATGGACCCGTTTTTTGTGACCTGCTTCTCTTTTTCCAGTGGGGATAGTGCCATGAAAAGCTGTTGTTTATTTATCAGGACATTGCTGCATTTGTTGCGGGGACTGTGCCCCAAAAATCAGGTATTTTAAGCCAAAATATGATCTTTTCCAAACCATAACCAAGTTGTTGTTGTGTCTATACTTAACTACACGTTAACCACAGTACTGTTGAAACGTTTCAGCGTATCCACTACACAATCATGTGCAAATGTATATAATAATATAGTAGTAGTTTGCAGAAAAGTCCAAAGTCTGCATTTTTCTGGTGACTTGTTTGAGTTGCTCAGCTCTGAGGAAAATGGAAAGCAATCCAGTTGTCTCTGCTTGTGCATTTCTGCTATAACTTGCAACATGAAAAGTGAGATCATGAATGTTTTTACATGAGGTGACACTTCATTATGATCATTTACGGGTTAAGTAATAGTAACAATGCAGTATATCCAAAGCCGATCACAAAAAAATAATACACTGACCTCCCCAAACTAAAAAAACAACTATTTTTATCATTTCTGATATACTTTGGATTTGCATCAATATCAGCCTCAAAGAACAACAGAGAAGGGATGCCTTATCCGGGGCAGACAAACAGGACACATAATGAGAAAATCCTATTTTTGCCATTAACTTACTGTACAATCTTCTTTACATATATATATATATATATATATATATATATATATAAAATGGATATGCTAAGCTGTGAAAAGCTGCATAAAACCAATGCTTTTGGAATTACATGATAAACCCTGATGTCAAAACCTTTTTTTGTGGCTCCTCACCAACCACTGTGAACATGGGGGCCCGCTGGCTATTTTGTCAACACCTCAGACACACAGACAGCCAGTGTTTGGATAGAGAAGGAGTTGCTGTAAGTCTTGTGGAGTGGATTCTTCCTCTCTCACTAAAAAACACAGCGCTCGGAAAACAAACTGCTGTAAGAGCGTGGAGGAGTCCGTCTGAACGGCACCTAACAATGGCGGAGGAAAACCACACGTGTGTTAGCTTGAGGAGGACGCCCTTCAATTACACACCTGGTTGCCTTTTGAGATAAAGTGTGCGTGTGTTTGCTATCAGGAGTAAAATGCACCATTGTCACTGTCTTAATGTACGTAGGAGGAGAGGGAGGGTGCCAAAGCTGTCTCTTCTGCTGTATCTCCATGTGTGTGTGAAGCGTCTCCTAAACTTTGTGCTGGTGAGGGTCTGAATTCGGGTGGAATTGGGGGGGTGGGAGGTGTTGACATAGAAGGATGTTTTGGGGTGGCGTTTGGGGAGCGAGTCGGGGTGAAGGTGTAGAATGATGATAGGAAGGAGGGATATGTGATAAGGGGGGTGTTGTGTTTTAGCGGCTAAGAGTTTGGGAGTAACGTTTTGTCCGGTATGCTCTGTTGTTGCATGTTTGCCGACGTGCACGCACTTTCTAATTGATCTGCTTTTGCTCATACTTGTGTCTGTGTGCGATAAAACAAAGCAACAAAAATCTCCCACTCATATGCGAGCAACACACACACAGATGCGCGCATACACACACACAGACACACACAGACACACACACACTGATATCTAAATTAATGGTCTCCTTGGGGAGTCATCCAAAGGCCACGGGCGTTTGGGAGAAAAGATTCTTGGAAAAAGGCTTCATCATCAGAACATGTGCTCATTAGTAACCCCATCTTAGCCATCCAGAGAGACAGAGAGAGGTACACTGAAGAATATACGGACAAGGTCATATACTTATCATGTTCAAGAGGCATTTACTTTACAGTCTCTGTAAATGACGATTAAAGTGGTAGATAGAGAGAAGCAAACTGGGAATCAGCCATCGGCGTGAGGAGCAGAGACACAGGTAATGAGGTAAAGCTCATGCACAGTTAAAAAAAAAGTCCAAAAAACTGAACAAAAGAGTCACAAAAGAAAGATTCTCTGCAAGTTCGACTCCCTCCGTCTCCCTCAGCCTTGCTCTGCGCAGGAAGTCATTAAAGAGTAAGCCAATAAAGCTGTGTCAGATATATTGTATCCCCGTCCTCAGCAGGGATATAAAATATTGGCCTCCCATTCTCATCAGACACGGGGATCAGCATTTTACAGGCTCACCATGTCCTCCTTTGGAGTTCAGAGAGTTTACTGAAGTTATCAACTGTCTTGTTGTTGGTTTTCAGCATAATTGTTTCCGGTTTTATTGAGCGTGACTCATCTGAAAGGGGCATCCTGGGTAACACAGAGGTTTTTAATGTGGGAATGTTTGTCTCAACAAGTCAGTAACTGCAGCACTGGGTCTCCAAGTTTGTTCTGAAACCACTAGAAAGAACAATTAATTTGATTTGGGAATGATCCTGATGTCTTGTACAAAGTTGTTTTTTTTTTGTTTTCAGCCTTGACTGTGAAACTTAAAGCTGCTTTAATGAGAATTTGGCCACTAGGGGGCACATAAACACCAAACAACTGTCAGCACCTGGACCTTTACCGTCAGATGGGCAGGGATCACCCACCTCTGCAATTATATTATCCATCCTATGTATATATATATATATATATATATCTTACTATATAATGACGAAAACTGTCTGTGGGTGAGTGTCTGTGTCTCTGTTCCATGTTTTTCTCCTCACTGACTTGGTCAATCCATGTGAAATTTGGGACGGTGGTAGAGGGTCATGGGAGGATGCGAATGAAGCAATATTAAATCAATTGGCCAAAGGGGGGCGCTATAGCAACCGATTGAACTTGCAAACTTTGAAGGGGCATATCTCATGCCCCGTATGTCGTAGAGACATGAAACTTTGCACAGAGATGCCTCTCCTCATGAGGAAGAAATTTGCCTCAAGAACCCATAACTTACGGTTATAAAGATTTTCCGCCATTTTGAAGGTTTTGAAAAACACTTAAAGGGCCAGTGTGTAAAATGGGTTGAAAACAGTGACATCAGTGGTCAAATTCTAGATTGCAGGGCTCACTCGCTCACCCCTCCCATCGGGTAAATGACGGTGGCCTCGTAGGGACAAA
>NC_065517.1:30374784-30374927 GCF_006386435.1 Epinephelus moara | reverse complement strand
CCCCTCCCATCGGGTAAATGACGGTGGCCTCGTAGGGACAAAAAGCCTTGCGCAGACACGAGTTTTTCAGGAGTAGGTCTATCTAGCGACGAGGTAAATATTTATTTAGAAATCTAAACCATGTTACGATATTGTAATGAATC
>NC_065517.1:30285200-30373356 GCF_006386435.1 Epinephelus moara | reverse complement strand
TTCTTATCTAGGCCTAACCGCCATATCGATTTTTACTAAACTTGGTAGATATGTAGAACAGGACGCCTCAAGGTGACTGGAGAAATTTAACTCTAATTGGCAACTGGGTGGCGCTATAACAACAGAAAAATGGCTAAAATGCGACTGATCACTGTGGCTGCAATCGTACTATCAAATTCACAAAAACTCTGTCTGAATACATTGCTCTTTGTAATGGGTTCAGTTGACTATTTAATCTGCAATTTCCTATGACCTGTATCCCAAACACACACCACGTGAAACTGTACGTGGGCAACTGTGCGTTCAGTGGGTATGAACTAGTATATATGATGTAGCGATATTTAAGTGTCTTTCAGCTCGTTCTTCACTTTGTTAATCTCTCTGTAACCGGTGGACTCTAGTGTTGTCTGCGTTGTGTTGATATGAAGAGGCCCAGACTGTGGATATCTTTGATGGCGATCTCCGTTTATTCCTGACAACTCTGACAGCAAGAGGTTAAAACAAAATTCTCTGTCAATTACGACCATATACACTTGAGCTCCTACACAAATTGAGTGACACAGGAATATGTTAGCATAAAACCTCTTTATAGTTGGGGTATCCCCAGAGGTGAACATAGAGGTATAGAAACTAAGTATCAGACGTTCCACATATTGACTGAGCAGGCCTAAGCATGTCAGGTAAATACAACTGAACCAAATGTTATGTAATTATAACACTTAATATTACAAATGTACATTTGACTTTATTACACATATTACTGCTGTATAATTGACTCTGTTACATCTCAACCCTCTTACCACCAACATCTAGCAACAAGGGCGTAGGGTTCATTTCATGGGAGGGGCTGACACATTAAATGGGGGGTTTGGGGTTCCTCCGGTAGAAAATTTTTCCTGCACCCTGGTGATTCTTTATGCACCAATTTGTGCTTTTTTTGCGTCAATTTATGGTGTAAATGTCTTTAATTGGGTCAAAATAAAAGTTCTTTGCTACTTTCATTTTTTTTGGGGGGGGGTTTTTTTGGGGGGGGGGGATACAAATGCACATGTTCTAAAAATATTGAGGGGGACATGTTTTTCCCCCCTAAAATCTACACCTGTGTCCAGCAGACAGACAACGTTCGTGACTAGCAGTGTTGGGCAGTAACGAGTTGTGTACAGTAACTGTACATTCAAATCAGAAGCTTCCAAAGAGGCAAAGTCTCTCGCAAATGCCCAAGAAGCACGACTGTCAAAAATATTTGTGGCAGCTTTGGTCGCTCTAGTCACTCATCATGTGAATCACTGAACGTTCGATTGTGCTTGTCAATTTAAAGGAGCCGCAAAGTGGACTGCTGGCGTGAAAGCAGCGTAGTTGCTGCTTGCTGTTGTCCAGTCAAAAAGCTCATAGTTGGCCTACAGAAAGTTATGTTTGGTCAATGAAAAAGTATGTCATCCCATTTAAACCAAGCAAGGAAGACTTGTATGCTATGTTGCAACATTAGCCTGCAATTCTCTCCTCTATTACTAACATTACACACTTTAAAACTCACCAGACCAACCAGCTACCTCCGCGACACGGTCCCAAGCCTCACTGTTTTTATGGTGGGTGCGAACACAAGTAATAATCTTTTCAATATCCATTGTCGGAACAAGTGTGCTGCAGGAACCAAAGTTACATGGCTTGTTCTCAGGGACCCGCTTCATCGAAGATACATCAGCATTCCAATTGGTTGCCACCGAACCGTGTCAGAGCTCATTACCATAAAGTTAAACGAGTTTTAACTGCCCTCCGGACCGCTCCGGTTGCTTTGGTCGCCCAAGACGAGCGGCTAACGACCAGGTTGTCCAAGTTGCTCAAGTCGCCGGGATCTCATTTAAAATGAATGATTTCCGCCGTTTTGGAAGCTCTGGTCGCTGTTGGTTTGAACATACAGTAATAAGATTACTTTTTCCAGTAACGAGTAGTGTAACTAATTACTAATGAAATTTCAGTAATAATATTGCAGTTACTCCAACGTTACTTTTGTTATCATGTCACTACTGACTTGAAATACAACAGTCACATCAGAGGACTCATTTTAGTAATCGTCGCGCTGCACAAGCACGTCACATAGCAGTGAGCTATCTGGAAACTCTTACCTTAGCAGCACAACATATTCCCATCACTTTGATTATGTCGGGAGGAAAGACAACAAGAACACTGTTGCTGCAGGTAGTCGGACTAAAACTCTTTCCACTGTGAAAAACACATCCTAAAACCTCCGGTCTGAAACACCTTGGCTACTACAAACGACAGCACAATAATGTGAAGCTCCAGGAAATACACTCCACCAAAGGTAAGCCCTGCATGGCCACGGAGGTCGGCTTTAGCCCTGCACTGGCTAAACAACCAAAACTGGATTTTAGCTGCAACTACAAAGAAGTGATGAAGCTTGTGGCTTGATACGTGGTGGATGAAATGTTGCTCCTTTCTGTCTTTCGGGCAGAGTTTTGGGAAAATACTGGTTACAGGCAACAGAAATAGAAGCTATATAGCCTTAGCTACACTTACGGTGATTACCCTGACATTCACACAGAGGCACACGCCTGAATTTTGGGGAGATACGCAGTCACCAATTTTATAGGGTGTAATGTAAAAGTACTTTAACAAGTAGCGTAATTAATTACTGTTGGCAGGGAGTAATAAGTAGAGTAATATTATACTTTTGAAAAGAGTAACGAGCCCAACACTGTTGACGAGCTAGAGAACATTTAGCAGCTAAAGAGTCAGACAGGAGTTGGTGGAGAACAAACCAGAGCTAAAAGATGACACGTCTGCTGGATGTGTAAATCAGACAACTGTCTGCTAACCATTGACAACATGCTGATGTTGTGTTTACACCGTGTTTCTGCATACAACAAAATCAGCTAATGCAAGTTAAAAATGTTCACTTTCTGTTGCATACGTGGACGTTCTCCCAACGACGATAAGAATCAACACAGTGACTCATGTTGCGGGGGAACACCACTGGAAATATGTCAGTTTATTATTACTCAATACCAGATTTAACGTCTTGTTAACATTTTATGCACAGTGTTTGTGTGTGGGTGCAGTTCAACCCCCCCCCCCCCCAAATCACCAAGAGGGAAGTGCTTGTGATTATACATGCTGCTTCTTTGTTCTCCGTCTTGTTTTTTCCCCTCTCTCACAATCAGTTTTTAACATATTTGGACAAGTATTTTATATCTTACGCAAACAGAGAGAATAGTTTGGAGGGAAAATAAGCAGCCCCCGTTGGTTTTTCTGTTGATAAGAGACTTCCAAAATAAATATGCAACATATTAGTTAAAGGGCAAGACGAGAATGTGTGTTTCATGTTGGTGTTCTTAAAGCTTATTTTATAGATAGATAGATAGATAGATAGATAGATAGATAGATAGATAGATAGATAGATAGATAGTGGTGAGAAAAGAGAAGAGTAATAAAACATGATGGAGGGATAGAGAAGGAGAAAGGAGGAGTGAGGAGACGGGGTTAATCCAAACAGACGTGTGCCAGGTTATTTTTACGACAGTCCCATCAGCCATTATCTGCCTGCTCTGTTATGGTTAGGGATAAATACAGACCTGGGCAATACCAAGGAGGGGTACATTTGTGTGTGTGTTTTGTGTAGTTCCATGCGCACACATATGTGGTCCCTCTTGCTCTCTCTGGCTCTCTTCCACCGCAGCAGCCAGGGAAGATAACCACAACAGTTTATTCCATTTCATCAGACGATCTTCTGGCCATTTTCGCCCTAATGGACACAGAGCAGAACTCTCCGTTTTATCTTCTTGCTCAATAAAAATCTCTTGCTCATGAGACTCTCTGTCTCTGGGCTAAATAAATATCTGCGCATGGACCAAGCTGGTGAGGGGGAAAAAGAGAAGCGTTTGAGAGGAGTCTGTGTGTTTGTGATAAGTGAAGTAGAGGGGGGAATTTTCTGTGGGAAACAATTGTGTGTGGGTGTGTGTGTGTGAGAGAAAATGAGGACTTGAACATAGTTATATGATATCATGATTTCTGGCATCACACTCTCATCTGTGAGCTCTCCAAACACCTGTGTTTAAGGCGTGGAGCAAAGATAAACGAGGGGTTTAAACTTAGACATACAAAGAAATTAATCTGTGTGTGCATGCATGTGTACGCTGGCGTGTGTTTGAAAGATGTAGCGTTATGTGTATTTAAAAGCCCCTTGACACTATTTTTATCATTTGATGCTTATTTAAACATGCGTCTCAGTGTTGCCTATGCAACTATCTGCAACATTTTAGTTTACACACACCTGCTGCCTCAGGACAAGCCAACAGCCATGTGTTTAGGCGAGTTGGTGTATGTGTGTGTGTGCGCATGCTTTCGCCCCATCTGGCCATGTGAGTGCAGGTGCGAGAGGAGCAGAGGTGACGGTGAGTTTGGAGCTGCAGAGAAATGATCTGCAAGGTTTATTATCTTTAATTAGCATCCAGGGGGAAAGAGATAGATAAGGACCACCATTTCGCTGATGGATCTGCTCTGTGTTTTTTCACCAAACCAAGAAGAAAGAGTGTTTTAACAATGCAGGAAAAACAGAGCGAGGAATCATCAGTCCTGGAAAAGTCCACATGCCTCAAGATATACCTTTATTTTACCTTAACGCAGATGGCTTTATTGTATCTCCAGTAAATACCAGCATGTTGTAATTCAGTTAGTTCTGACTGCCTGGGTGTCAAATACCGCTGCTTTGTCACTAAGTCCAGTGAAACCTTTTTGTAATACTTGACCCCAAGTGTGAGTAAGGGGAGCTGCATGGCTAAAACAAAAGTGGTTTTTCATCTGGGAGACCAGTGCCTGACGTAGCACATTCAGTGCCCTAGATAAGCCACTAACCCCCTCATCCCGACCCCTCCCTCACCTCGTGTCCTGTGTGAAGCCAAGAGTCAATATTGTTTTGAAGTTACGCAATTTAAGTACAGTTGTCACGCATGTATTTACGATTTGTTGTAACAAAAGCCCCGTTTACACCAAGCAGTAAGGTTCAGTTCAGTTCAGTTCCGTACACTTTGTTTCCGTTTCAACTGCGAAAAAGTTGTGGATGGTATCAATGGAAACGTTGCGTAGCATCCGCATTTTGGGTACCTAGCACACAGATCTGGTACTAAAAGGTGGAGCTGTGAACACTGCAGTCTGATTGGTCAGTAGAGGACGGTTTTGCTGCCTCTTGGAGTCGGAGAAAAAACTGAATTCATTAGGCCGACTGTTGGCGACTTTTAAGGTGGAACGTTAACTTGTAATGTTACTCAATGCATGAGTTGATGATGTGAATCCATCAACACACCTTAAATTTCACTGTGACAACTTTGACCATTACTTTAGTTTTTATATGACATACAGTTTCAGTAATAAGTGGATCTTCAAGGGTTTATATACATTAATTTCAATCGGGTTATGTGCACTACATATATTCTAATCCTCACTTGGAGGGGGAAAAAAATTGTTGTGGAGCGTCTTTCCAGTGGGCAACTCTAAACCCCTGAGCTTGCCTGAGAAGGACTAAATGCACAAACCCGCTATTTTTAAATAGCAGCCTGAACACAGCCTGTTTTATTTTGTTCTGAAAATGTCGGCGTGCAGCCTCGTTCTGTGGACGATAAACGAGGTGCCGACTTCCCTCTGTGTCACTGCTGATGAGGAAATACAGTGAGTGCTGGACGGAGCAGTGAGTGACAACAACCCCGCCCACATTTAAGAGTACTGTTTGCAGTGGAAACGCTAGGGTCTAGGTGCCATGTCTGAAGGGTTACTGTTGGATCATACTGAAAGTGTTTGGTGGAAATGGGGTTAAACATACTTATTTTTCAATCCTCTGAAAACACTGATTTCAACTAGATAAATTGATTTTCATTAAAGTTTCACTGTTACAAATGCTGATGGGAAGGTTTTCATAACACAGGAATGTTGAGCATTTACATTTTACCAATTTTATGTTGAAGAAATATGTTTAATCAGCAATCAAATGTGTCAAAACATGATGGCAACAATGATAACTGCAAGGATTTTTACTAATTTAGTTATTAACAAAACAGCAGAGATGAAGTTTAAAGCGAAAAAAGGCATTAACATAAGCCTATAAAACATTAATTAAAAAAGTTAACAGTGATGATGATGATGAAATCGTAAGAGTAACACAATTGCACACATACACACAAACACACACAAACACACACAAACACACACAAACACCTCTTCAGACGCAGGCTGCTGCTGTCAAATAAATAAGCCAAAAAGTAAATACAAATCAAACAGCTGGACAACAGCTGATACAGCACAGTGACAGATCTGTGTGTGTGTGTGTGTGTGTGTGTGTGTGTGTGTGTGTGTGTGTGTGTGTGTTTCAGAGGCAATAGCACTTCTTTGGAATATGAGATAATTTGATGGAATAGCTTCTGTCACACCTCTTTGCAACCTAAACAACTCAACAATCTTTTCAAAAGCAAGAGGAAAGACAGCAGAAGGGAGTGAGAGATATAAACACACTGTTCACAAAGAATAAAGGGCAGTGGAAAAATATGGAAGAATATTGATAACAAAGGAGAGAGAGCACAAAACTAATTTTTAGTGCAAGTCACATTTGAGAGCGTACAGGAGCGTATTTGAGCAGAATTTGATACTTGCACAAGGGAGGACAGAACTGTAAGCGTAAGTAGTGAAATTCCCACATTCGTAATGATCAAAGCTGCTCACACTTATTTTTGTTAGTCAGAACCCTCACAGTGTGAGCAGAGCATCAACTGATCAATCCAACCTGGAAGTGAAGGATCATTCTGTGTAACCTTTCCTTCTACTTTTGTTTCCATAGCCCTGGTTGCTTGTTTCTTTCCCAAGATCTGGCAACACTGACAAGCCGGCAAGCAACAACCCAGGCCCTGTTTGGACCCAGGCCCTGGAGGCAGATCTGATTCAACACTGGGAAGAATATCCATGCCTTTACCATGTGTTGTCTCCAAGTTAAAAAAACATAGTTTGGTGACGTCACCGCGTTATCTGGGGCTCTGTCGGCGAGGGCTTGGTGGAGAAATCTTCAAAATGAACCACACAGCCGAGTCTGAGTGTCTTGCTCCTACGTAGGAGAGGTGCTGGGGCCCTTTGCATGTCTGTGCCCAAGGGCCCATTGTCTCATGATCTGCTGATGAGATGGATATCTCTTCCTGGATATCTCTCTGAATGATTGTGTCGAGCACTGTTGCAACGGTGTTCTTACAAAACTCTTCAAATGTTAATGACTTTAAAATGTCAGTAAATCTGGCAACAACAGAGTACAGATATTTTTGGGCTGAGTTTTCTCATAACTGCCTACGGTGCGGTGTCATCGGAAAAATATGCAAGAGCACGCACTCTGTTTTTAGCATGATACTCCAGTAATTAAATGTTACAGCTAACGTTTAGCAGAGAGGTCAGCAGACATCTGTTTGTCATTACGCTGTAAAGGTAAGGTGCTGTTGTGTCTGTCCTCTCCTACTAAGTGGACGTGTCTGTTAGCTGCACCGGAGCTTGGGTCACACTCACACACACACAAACAAACACATGCACACACTAATCAGCTAATACTCACAGACACACTTGTCTGCTTCCTGCCTTGGGACTTTGGGTTCAGAGGATCTTAAGGGTCTCTTGAGATTTGATGTTGGATGTTTGCATGTGTGTGTGTGTGTGTGTGTGTGTGTGTGTGTGTCAGGGGCTTTCTTGGTTTTTAATCACAACTCAGATCTCACCTCTTGGTCATCTCCTGTTAGCCTCCGGTAGCATTATGTCTGCGTCTCATGGGAGAACTGATACACACACGCAACGCAAACATAGATTAGGTTGAAATGAGATGTGGAGAGGTCAACTACCTTAACCTTACACACACACACACACACACACACACACACACACACACACACACACACACACACACACACACACACACCATCAGTTGAGTGATGTCAAATCACAAGTCCTAAACAGCCAAACTTGATAATTTCACACTCTTTTGCCCCAGTTTCAACACACCCCTTGACCCTACCACTTCACCCCACCCCTCCATTTTGCACAGTCACATCAGGGTGTTTCGATTCTTGTTGGGATAGAGGGGTATGACGAGGTGTTAGGGCTACATGGCCATTAAAATGGAGGTTTTTCAGAGGCACATTTCATATCTGTGTTTTGAGAAATCATCAAGATGGCTGCCTAAACAACAAAAGTAACCCACAGCTGTTATCTTCATTAATAAAGATTTAAAACTTATGATAACCATCACTTTGTTAGTTCAATGTCATTTCAGTGTATTACAGTCCCTTTCTTTATAACAAGCATAACAAAATGCTGGTTTTGCAGATGTCTCCGAAGTTTACCTGCTAGCTAGCTAACGCTACATTGTTATTGCTAATTTTTCAACACTTCTCACTCTCAACACATCAAATACCGACACTTGGTCAATGGCCCGCTGCACCAAAATGTGACATGCTAGGTAGCCCTACTGCACAGTTTTGGTTGTTCGGCTGCATGTCAGTTTACCTACATTACATGCATTGTTACTTTTTCAAAACAAATTTACAAAGCTGGTTCGAAACTTCTAGGTTTACGTCCTTAGGTTTAGGCAACAAAAGCAAGTGGTTAGGTTAAGAGAAAAATCATGATTTGGCTTAAAATAAGGGCCTATGCTTGTTACTAATGTAACGTGACATCAGTTACTAGCATAGTATGCTACACAATCTAGCATACTTCGTCGTTATTTAAACAACTCGACTGACTTTTGGTTTCTCACTGGACACAAAAAGTGGCCTTTTTGGTGAAAATTCTGAGAGTTTGTTTGACCCAGCCACCTCCCCTCCCACCTGGGCCAGTGTGGACTTTCTTGCTAGTTATGCTACCACCGCTAAAGGGTGCCTTTGTGTGGTGCTGTGTCGCAGTTTGACGAGTTGGGAGACCCAGTTCAATTTGTGCATGGCAGTCCCTCATTTTGACACATATCCATGCTGCATTCCCCCCTTTGGTGGGATATGATGCCCAAAATTTAACTTAAGTCCAACAGCAAAGTTACTGCACTTGTTACCACCATTCTAATATCAGTGCAGACTGGAAGAGTAGAAACACGGGCTGCTAACGTTAGCTTACAGAGCGCAGCTAATGAAGCAGTGTTCTTTTTAGTATGAGGATTTGTTTGACTGACTGATAGCGCGACACTTAGGTTGTGAACGAATCACAGCTAAATCCTGACAACTGCAAAAGGCTGCTGAAAGAGTGGTGCAGGAATGAGTCCTACATTCTGGAAATTAGTTAGCATTTTAGCATTCCCTGTTACATCATCTTGAAGGGAAATTTCGGTTTATTTCAACCTGTCTCCTATCGTCCTAAATTTGTTTCAAGTGACTAGTGACATAGAAATAATAGTTAGCATGTTAGCCGTTAGCCTAGATACAGCCGGGGCGCATAGTAGCGTCAGACCTGTTAAAACGTAAGTGAACGGGCATCCCTTCAAGTGCAAAGTTAGTCCACTAAACAAGCTTTTTTCCACAAAGACCGCCTCATATCGTTAGGATAAATGTCAGAGAACATAGAAAATGACATGTAAACGTGTTGTCTTATCTTAACCGTGTGCTGCTGTGTTTACCATTTAGCTCTGCTTTCCAAAGCACGGCTGAAATATCGCGAGAACAAGCAGCGATCTCATACTGCCACATTTTGTTTTAAAAATTAGGATCTGCACACTTATGAACCATTTTACTTTGCCAAACTGTTCTCCGACTTGTTGCCTGTAATCTCCGGTAATGCCCTCCACCTGGAGTAGTATCCAGCTGGGCTTTATCTAGAGCTGCTTGTTCTCACGAGATTTCAGCCACGGTATGAGATCGCTGCTTGTTCTCGCGTTCTCTCTCGTCTTTGTGGAAAAAAAGCTTGTTTAGTGGACCAACTTTGCACTTGAAGTATGCCCTTTCACTTACGTTTTAACAGGTCTGACGCTACTATGCACCCCGGCTGTATCTAGGCTAACGGTTAACATGCTAACTATTATTTATATGTCACTAGTCACTTGAAACAAATTTAGGACAACAGGAGACAGGTTGAAATAAACCGAAATTTCCCTTTAACGTCAATGGGTTTTAAATTAGATGCTGAAAAAAATGTCTGTGGTTAACACAAGTTTAAGAGACTTTCACGTTTTGTTCTATGACATAAAATATCTCATTAAATACACCTAGTGTGAATTTTGGACCTTTGCTTCTTAAAAAATGCGGTCATTAACAAGTGGCTATATGAGACTACAGAACGTCATCACACTGACCGTGGCTTTACAGCCTTGTTGTGGTGGTGACATTAGGTCATGCAACTGTAGTGCAGTTTGTTTACAGCCTAATGTTAGGTTTTTACGTCTGAAGATTGCATTTACGCTTCAAAAATCATAATGGTAATTTGTGAAGATTATCTTACTGAAGAAAACATGTAAGTATCAAAAACTCTCATTTGCCATGGAGCCTATTTTCTGTAATAATCCAAAATCCAATGGGAAAATCCAGTCTACAACAAAATCCCTCTAGCACTCTACAGCCCACGCAAGAGAAATAATCACAGTAGAAGATGGTATACGCAATGTCCAGCAACACTCGTCACGTCTGTGTAGGTCAATGCCAGCATGCAGATGACGTATCAGGGTCTTGAAGGGTTGTCCTATTTCACAGAGGAAGCTTTCAACCACTACAACTTGTAACTCTGATCTGAGGGGCAAGGTGGCACTCAAACATGAGGGGTTGGGGTAAAAATATGAAATGAGATTGGTCCTTTATTCTAGTTTTTCTTCCCTCCAGTTCCACGTCTCTGTCATAAATACAACCGATGCTTTTCATGTTTATATTCCACAAGCGAACGAGATTTGTTGTTGTATATTCAATGCCTGGCTTTCTGTTGGTGTACAGTGTGTGAGGGTGTGTGTAAGAGATTGTAAGTCAAATGTTTGTACAAGTTTCCTCCCTGTACACCAGGCCCACTCCTAGAGGAGGGGAGTATCAGCGGAGTAGCCCAGGAGGAGCCCTAACGCTGGGCCTGGTGGGGGCTAACGCTTCCCTGTGGGACCTGGAGGGAGATTGTAGGCTGGAGGGGAAGCAGCCAGGGGAGGAGGGGGGGTTGTGCGTAATGTCTTCGCCCAGGAAGGAAGAGGTTTCCCTGCATTCGGGGCAGTCAACACGTCCCTGGCTATCAGCAGTCCTGGATGGTTTATCCGGAGATATCAGCAGGTTATGTGGGCGTATCGTAGTCAAGCCTGGAGTTTGTTCTTGTGGACAAGAGTGAGCTAACACATGCATTGAAATACATAAATGCAAAACACACACACTACTGTCTTTAGGGACTGCTCCTATCAGTCTTCCTGGGGTCTGATAATACTCGGTGTCCCTCGGCACCATGAGCTACAGTAATTACCACTGAAAGCCATAGAAAGTTATAGATAATCAGTGTGTGTGTATCAGTGGTCTGTTTGTGAGTGTGCAACTATGAGCTAACCGGATGGCTGAGATAGAGCAGATATGATGTGGTGAGATCATTTCATCTGCTTGGAAAGGAAACAACTTTAATTTTTCAAAATAAAACAAAGGTGCTGCTCTTTGAACATTTACAAGGAGTGAAATAATTGATAATAAATAAAACACATAAAACTCAGCAAACAGATTTTTTCCTTGGTAACTGCTTCACCTTATTATATGTGTTACAAATATTTCCACACGTATAAACAGACACACACACACACCTGTCGCTCCCCCCTGAGTAATGAGGAGGAAGAAGATCAAAAGCCCAGAACCTGATCCAGCCAATAAGAGCGCAGCACTGTTTATCATCCCTCTCCATCATCGCCCTCGGTGTTAACAACAGCCTGAGTAATCAGGTGTGAATAATATCAGCGACGGTGCAGCATTACACCACAAATTAGGTGTGTGTAATGATAATCTTGACATTATATCTCCCTTCATTTACAGAGATTAGTCAGAGATGTAAAGATATCAAATGATTTTTGTCTTGGATAAACCAAACTTTGGATATATTTGACTCAACACTTGAACCCCAGCGATTTTTGCATTCCTCCTCTGATTCTGAAATCTTACATGCAGTCTCTTAAAGTAGTGTTAAAAATGTAAAAGGCACATTTACATTTCTGATTTTCATTTTGAAACCACGGTTAAGATATTTAAATGTTAATGTTAATCTTAATTTGCAAAGACTCTTAACACTGCATCCATTCATTTGTAATGTGCATGTAATTTTTTTATTTTTTTTTGTCAATTGTACTGTAACAATTTTGTATTACTTCTTAGTCTGTAATTCTTGTTCAATATCTGCATTTATCTTTTTCTTTTTATGTATAATTGTTGTTATTTCAGCCTTTTCTAACCTCTCCTGCACAATGTATTAACTTTAAATTTCCTTTTTCCTGTCTTTTCTATACATGTATGTGCAATTAAACTAAACTAAACTAAACTAAACTCGATTTTCACCCGTTGCTTTAATTTTTGGTTTAAGATTAAGTGACTCTATTGTGATTATTTTTATATACTGAAAATGTCCCCAAGAACTTTCTCATTCCTTGACAGGTTTTAATATCTTTGTCCTTCTAATTGGACTTCTGTTTTTATTGTCCTGTGTACACAACACACCCATGCACACTACAGTGGAAAAACTCATTGGAACAACTTGTATAGATAAAGGTGAAAATGGGAAAATTAATTAAATGAATGTATTTAATGGCAGGTTTTACTAATGTATGAGTTGTAAAGGGTATGCAGAGTGTTTTTCAACCCTATTTTCCAATGCTTTTGTGTCTAAATGACTAATGGGAACAATCATTTTTGGAATTGGTCCAGTGTTGAGGGACTAATATTTTAGATGTTTGAACTGTTGGTTGGACAAGACAAACATTATGAAGGTGTAACTTTGGACAACTTTGGAATTCTCACTATTTTATGAAATTTTACAAACCAAACAAACAATCAGTTAAAGGGTCACTTCAGTATTTTTCAGCCTGGACCACACTTCCCAGGTTTTTGTGTCTAAGTGACTGATGGGAACAACGGTTTTTGAAATTGGTCCAGTACTGAGCGAGAGGGCTGCAGACAGAAGAGGAGAAGCAGGCTGCAACGTAACCATTTGGGACATGTTTGCACCGTTTATTTACATCCATTAAAAGTGCTAATTTTTGCCACTGACAGGCTCAGATTGGTATTCCAAGTGTTTGACAACATTATTGGGAAGGATCCCTACAGAGATAGACCTTTTTGTTTAAGAGTAAGATCCTTTTTTTTAACCAGAGACAGCCTTGAAATCACTATCACCATACCCACCAGACTCCATTTTAATAAACAGTAATTTTATCTCCGTAAAACACTCTTCATTCAAAGTCAACAGAAACAAAATAAAACACACAAAAACCGTCTCAATTTGTCTTTCAACTGTTTCAATAATTACAGACTCTGGTTAGTTGAAATAAACCCTGAATTCACCAAGTAAGATGTGAAAACCTGCTGGCTCTTTATTTGCTTAAATGACTGTTTATTTAAATGGGGTCTGGTGGAATTAGTGATGGCCATTTCGGGGGCTGTTTCAGGTCAAACAAAATGGATTTTACTCTTTAACAAAAAGGTCTATCTCAGTAGGGATCCTTTCCATAGTGTTGTCAGACACTTAGAATAATAATCTGATCCTGTCAGTGACAAAAACAAACACTTTTAGTGGACGTACACAGGTGCAAACTTGCCCTGAGTGATTACAATGCAGCCTGTTTTCTTTCTGTCAGCTGCTGTGCTCTCGTTAATACTGGACTGATTTCAAAAACTGTTTTTCCCGTTAGTCACTTGGACAAGAACACATGAGAAAAAAGGGTTCAGGTTGAAAAATACAGAACTAATGGCAACCACATCTCTTTTTAATCTGGCCTGTAGATTTAAAGCTGAATGCCACTTTGAAATACAGGTATTAGTGTTGAAAGAGGGTTGAGTTTTCGGCTGCATCTTGGCTGAAAAGCTTGTTTTTGCTCATATGTTTTGACTCTATTTGTTTTGGCTAGACGGAGTTGACCAGACATCCAATAACAGAGAGTGGAGTCAGCAGTGGGGACAGTGTTGGGGTGGGGGAGACTGGGTGAGGCGGAGGAAGAAAGGAGGGAAAGACCAAACGGCTGCTGTGAAGGATTTAGTAGGGTGCCGGGAGTTCTGGTCTGTTGGAAGATCAAACCACACACACATCCAAACGGTACCACTGTGAGATAGGAAACTGAACAGTGTCCCACTCTCTGTTTATAAACTGTAGCCTCACTCACAGTGACAGAGACCAGACCTTTGACTCTGAAACCCAGCACTGTCCTACACTGCCCTACTGCCCTGTGCTGACAAGTGAAGCCGCACACACACACACACGCATGCACACACACACACTCTTGTTATCTGTGCATCCGATCAGCGGGCCACGACTTAGACCAGAGGTTGCAGCAGAGGTTAAAAAAGTGCCACACTGTAGCAGAACACATGCTCACACACAAACACATTCAAACTGCAGCTGCATCACGTCTCACTTACTTCCGACAGGCCACTTTGGGCACTCTGCCAATTCAAGTTCAAGCCAATACAACTTAAGTAACGGTGTATGTGTGTGTGTGTGTGTGTGTGTGTGTGTGTGTGTGTGTGTATTCTGAGCTGAGCCATCAATGCAGCAGTGCCTGTTGGACACTTCAGCCACAAAGTCAGTCCAAAATGATGTTAGTGTCTCTGTTGGTTTCCCTGCAGGCTGCACTGTGTTACTTGTCTGCTTCTGTCTCTTGTTCTTTCCCACGGTTGAAATGATTCTGACCTGCATCTGTCTGTCTGTGATGTGTCTTCTTTTCTCTGTAAAACATGGCTTTAGAACAAACTCTAATAAGAGGCATACTAAAAGTGTGTTTAGACAGAGTGCAAAGCAAATTTTGGACTGCTGGCTGTACTGTTTGTGTTTATTATGAGTTGTCTGCATACAGTTTTCATCATGAAGGTGACAGAGCTAGCAGCTGACAGTGCTAACTCCAGAAACAGTGCTGACAGCAACAGTGCTGACAGAGCTAACAGTGTTAACCACAGGGGCGAGGATGGGAGCAATGTTTCCATGATGACGCTGTCCTGATATCAGCGGTAACCACCATATGAGCGCACTGCAAAGCGGCGGCAATGAGCTAGCTGATGGGATACACCACACGGGGCCTGACTGTCTTACTACAACAAACCACGGAGAATCTCAGATTACAACACACTTTGAGGTAGCGTGACTCTGCTCAGGACGCCATTACTCCATTATATCTTTAGGCAGTAATTAGTAGTTTGCTGCTATATCAACGCTCCAAGTGTTGGATACTTTTTAGCTCAAGCTGACACGTTTTGAACTCATTGCAATATCAAATTTCGTGTCTACTCACATCTTTCCTATGATAGGATAGGATAGGGTAGAATAGGATAGGATAGGATAGGATAGGATAGGATAGGATAGGATAGGATAGGATAGGATAGGATAGGATTGGATGGGGTAGGATGGGGTAGGATAGGATAGGATAGGATAGGATAGGATTGGATGGGGTAGGATAGGATAGGATAGGATTGGATGGGGTAGGATAGGATGGGGAAGGATAGGGAAGGATAGGAGGATAGGATATGATTATCACATCTTTCCTATGATAGGATAGGATAGGATAGAATAGGATAGGATAGGACTGGATGGGGTAGGATAGGATAGGATAAGGTAGGAGGATAGGATACGATTATCACATCTTTCCTATGATAGGATAGGATAGGATAGGATAGGATAGGATAGGATAGGATAGGATAGGATAGGATAGGATGGGGTAGGATAGGATAGGATAGGGTAGGAGGATAGGATACGATTATCACATCTTTCCTATGATAGGATAGGATAGGATAGGATAGGATAGGATAGGATAGGATAGGATAGGATGGGGAAGGATAGGAGGATAGGATATGATTATCACATCTTTCCTATGATAGGATAGGAAAGGATAGAATAGGATTGGATGGGGTAGGGTAGGATAGGATAGAGTAGAGGAGGAGAGGAGAGGAGAGGATTGGGGTAGGATAGGATAGGATAGGATAGGATAGGATAGGATAGGATAGGATACGATACGATACGATACGATACGATACGATACGATACGATACGATAGAGTAGGATAGGATAGGATGGGATGGGATGGGATAGAATAGGGTAGGATAGGATAGGATGAGGAAGGATAGAATAGGGTAGGATAGGATTGGATGGGGTAGGGTAGGATAGGATAGAGTAGAGGAGGAGAGGAGAGGAGAGGATTGGGGTAGGATAGGGTAGGATAGGATAGGATAGGATAGGATAGGATAGGATAGGATAGGATAGGATAGGATACGATACGATACGATAGAGTAGGATAGGATAGGATGGGATGGGATAGAATAGGGTAGGATAGGGTAGGATAGGATAGGATAGGATAGAATAGGGTAGGATAGGATAGGATAGGATAGGATGGGGAAGGATAGAATAGGGTAGGATAGGATAGGAGAGGAGAGGAGAGGAGAGGAGAGGAGAGGAGAGGAGAGGAGAGGAGAGGAGAGGAGAGGAGCATTTAAGCAGCCTTGCAGTGGCACTTTACAGCTCCTTACATTCTCCAACATACCACATGATATCTTCACATATGTTCCGCAACATCCATATCCATCCATCACACACATTGCGAAATCCAACGCATTTACCACAGATGTACACACTTATACAGATAATGTGCGCGCACATTCCAGAGACAAAAACACCCCGACTCCCTCACACTGTAAGGACAAGACTTCCAGGTCATTAACCTACACTGTGACAGAAAATCAGTCTTATTCTGGAGAATCACTGTTTGCCTCCCCCCGGATGTTCCTGTCACCGAATATCAAAGGATTGTAGTCTTTTTGAAATATAATATGATATTTCCACTCCCATAAACATCTTCATAATTCTCTCTTATTGCCCAGTTTGTCCGTCACATCCCTTTCCCCCGGCTTTCTCCACTCCCTGCTGTATCTTTG
The DNA here is from genome assembly GCF_006386435.1 of Epinephelus moara. Lineage (NCBI taxonomy): Eukaryota > Metazoa > Chordata > Actinopteri > Perciformes > Serranidae > Epinephelus > Epinephelus moara. The sequence continues at coordinate 30,356,284 of NC_065517.1, read as the reverse complement.
CACTTTCTGCAACCTCTCTTTTAGTTATTTTGCTTTGATTTTTCTTCTTCTTTTTTTAGAGGTACTTGAACTGAGGCGGAAACCAAATTGTGCATACGTGTGTGGATGTGTGTGTGCGAGTGTGTGTGTGTGTGTGTGTTTGTCGGGGGAGTATGGCTGTGATAAGGGACAGGGAACTGGAGTGCTTAGACATAGATGGATGATGTTTTTCTCACCCCGAGCCTCACTCCAAGATTACAGTTTCTCATTAGGCTCTTTAAAGCCACCAAGCGACTACTCTCTTTTTTTCCATTTCTCTTTTTGTTTTTATTTCAGTTTTCATATATATGTGTGTCACAGAAAAATACAAGTGGAATGTTTTGCCAGTAAATAAAATAATATTTTGCTTCAGATTACGCTCCCTTTCTCTCATTATTCAACCGTTCCGCTCTGTATTGTTTTGTCCCCATAATTTTTTGTCTTCTTCAGTTACGGGTGGAAAAATTGGGTGAGGAAAGAAGACAAGAAAAGTTTCTGCTAAAATTTATGAAAGTGAAATCTGGCTGTGAGAATGTCCATTTATAATATAAAACTTGATAGAGGTCAAAGGGAAGCTTCATCTTCACACCAAGTTAAATATTGTGAATAACAGCGCACTGTTGATAACCTAATGTCACAGATACAGTAGCTTTAAGCATCAATTACAGCTTTCTTTGTTTTCAGTGTCTATTTTTAGTTTTTTTTCTATTATAAATCCAAAGAACTTCTTTTTCTTCACAATTAAAAAGCCTTGCTTGCTAATGTTGCCAACATAGCAATGATTTGAGCGCTCATTTCAACGTCTGCAGAGTAATCACACATGTTTAAGGCCTAGTCCACACATGGGTATTTTTGAAAATGAGGTTTTTCCCTCCTTTGTTGTCAATACATATCCTGTCCACAAAAGGGCTGTTATGAAATATCTCTGTATAAATGAATTGCAAAAACACATATGAAGCCTCATCAAGAGCATGCTAATCAACAGGCAGCAAGATAATCATAACCTTGAAGCTAACCAAGGAAGAAGAAGAAGAAGAAGAAGAAGGAAAAGAACAAGAAGACAAAGAGGAATAAGAAGAAAAAACAAGAAGATGAAAAAGAAGAAGACAGAAAGGAGGACAAGGAGAAGGAAAAAACAGGAAGCAGACAAAAAATGAAGAAGAACAAGAAGTAGAAGAAAAACGAAGAAGACAAAAAAGAAGAAGGAAAAGAAGAACAAGAAGAAGACAAAGAAGACGAAGAAGAAGAAGAAGAAGAAGAAGAAGAAGAAGAAGATGGAAACAAAGAACAAGAAAAAGAAAAAAACAAGAGGAAAAAGAATAATGAGAAGAAAAGGAACAAGAAGAACAAGAAAAAAGAGCAAGTAGAAAACCAAAAAGGAGAAAAAGAAGAGAGAAAAGAAGACCAAGACGAAGGCAAGAAATGAGAAAAAAGAATAACAAGAAGAAGAAGTTGGACGATCAGACACTTAAAAAAAGGCACTAACTTTTTTGGCCATCTCCATTATTGTGCGAAATGTTGCCTCTTTTGTGAGGCCTCACAAAGCAGATAACAGCCAACACATTCTCCAACCTTGTCACATATCAACGTTTGGTCATGGACTTTTGATGTCCAGATACGACATGCAAGGTACCCTGGGTGCGTTGGTGGTTGACGTTCTGGGACGCCGTGTCAAGCTCTACCTTTTACATGCATTGTCTTCTTTCAAGATACACTTCCGTTTTCACAGGATATGAACAGTTTGCATACAGTCTCTTTCAAAAATAAACGCACTACGTTAGTTCAACATCGCAAATCGATGTTTTCTTTCCTTCAACAAGTAACACGGGTCGTTGGGTTTAGGAAACAAAAGCATGTGGTTGGGTCCATGTTTGTTGGACACTGCTGGCCCAACTCGGACTTTCAGCGCCTTAACTTTCATTCTGGTCCCAACCTGTTTCCCTCTGACGCCGTTAAACTATAGCACCAACCGGCTGCATATCATGCTGATGTTAAAGGACAGCTTCTTTTCATCAGTGTCTGACGCCGGAAGTCGCCGTCCAAGCACCAGATTTCAACGACTTCGGAGTGAGACTGAGTTGTAACGGTGCACACCGATATTACAAGCCAAAAACCAGACTCAGACACACCAAACCAAAGTCAAACATCTCGGATAAAAAATGCACTTGAACACACCACAAAGACGACAGCTAACATCCAACTAGCACGTACGTTCAGCAATGGTGTGAGAGGAAATAACTTTCCATACCAGCAGGCAGCAGTGGTCTGTATTCGTCATTCGAAAAGGAAGACCAGAGGACCGACAGGATGGATTTAAGATGCTAGTTAGCAGTTAGCACAAATGATATTTACTGTGCACTAGCGACAATAACCCAAACAGTTATGAACCGTTTCTCCTGAAGAGCTTAATGGCTAAAAAAATAATCTTACCTAACAGACCAAGTTTGTTTAGAGCTCATGCCCTCACGTTTTAACTTTAGCCGTTTGTTTGCTTTCCTCACTTACGTTTCTCTTCTCGTGCACTGAGCTGAACGGCCAATCAGAAGGATTTCACTCACCAACAGGCTTTGCAAACTCTGATGCCGATTCAACATGCTGAATCCTCTAAAAAACAGGTGACAAGGGCCAACTTGTGGCAACGGTGTGGAACACACTGTAAAAAAATGGGTGACAGACACTTACCAATGGTCCGAAATTGACAAGGGGCCGACCATCAGCTTGGTGTGTTAGAGGACTAAAACACAGTTTGCATGTGAACGTCCAAAACACGTAGAAAAAGCTACATTTTCAAATAAGGTATCGTCAGGTAAAACTTTAATGTCGCTGAGGGGCAATTTGAGATACAGACATTACAATACATGACACACAGAATCCAGCATCACACACTGTCAGGGGTGAATCACGGACAATAGGTGGTCACTGCTGGTTAAGATAAGCGATAAGCAGATGGGACAAAGGATGATCTGTAACGCTTGGTGATGCATTTAGGGAGGCAAAACCTCCGCCCTGATGGCAGCATCTACATCAAAACTCCTCAGCTTCCTTAAAAAAATATACCCATACCATAAATATACACATGGAGGACTAGGCCATAGAAAGCAGGGAGCAGGGGGTCTAGTGAGCACACCTAAAACCAATCACCAGTGTCTCAGTCGTTACAGATACAGTAGCTTATTCTTTGTTCTCCTGCAGGACATTCACACAGCAGTTTCACATGGTCGGTCCACAGTTTCTCAATTTAACAAAGGTGTTTGTGTGCGTATGTGTGTGTGTGTGTGTGTGTGACAGAGAGAGAAATGATAATGACCCGAGGCATCAGGTGTCCCCCTCGGTGGCCCTGCGAGCAACATCTGGAACCCGTCCCCTCGTGGTGACATCACACACCCAGCCTAACCTCTGACACCAAACCGGCTAATTAGCACCACGTCCCTCCATAACTGCCAGGGTCCCCTCTTTTTTCTCTCTCCATCTTTCTCACCAACCACCCCCACCCACTCTCCACCTGTTGCCTCATGTCACTGCGTGCGACCGAGACTCTGAGTGGGAAAAAAACGGTCACTAAAAAGGTTTTCTAAACACTTTTTTTACCATTCATGTGAAGAGCCGTTAGCTTTTGCAAGTACAAATGATAGTTATGATGCTATTACATCAGGGTCTGTGTTTTATTGACGCACAGGGGGGAGTAAAAGGGCTGTGCTGTGTTTCATAAGCTATTTTTGTTCGTCTCCCTCTCCCTGACTCTCTCTGTTACTCTCTGGTGGATCCATGTATCTCAGAGGTGATCATCAATCTAGCAGACTCTATTATTACTTTTCCACAAAGTGCTTTGATTTCTAGCCCACCCAGGAGATTAAGTCCCCTCCTTCCTCTCTTTCCTCTCCCTCTGTCCTCTCACCTATCAATTTCTTTCTCTCTGCTCTGTGTAGCGTTATCTCTCGTGCTGCATCAGTCCTGTGAACTTATTTCCAAAATATCCTCTCTTTTTTTTTTTTTTTTTTTTTTAAATGTCACTTATTTCCAACTGGATCAAAATGCAGCTCCACATTAACTGTGCTTCTGCATTGTGTCAATTCTAGAGGCTTAAACGTAGCGCCGGTGCCTGTTTAGATGCACTGTGACACCGGAAGCAAAGGGGTCAAAGGTCAGCTCTCAAGAGACACACCTCTCATCCTTGCACACGCCTCAGCTGTGCAGGCAAAGCTGTGTGTTCACACATAAACCCTCTCACACACACATAATCCTGCATCCCAGCAAAATAGGGATCAAATATGCTGCTTTAAACACACACACACACACACACACACACAACATATATTTCAGTCTCACTCACAATGAGCAATTCATACAAAAAGAAAGTCAGCAAGATGCAAATGACGATCGTCGCTGCTCTCCTGATGCAACGTTTCCCCTTAAAGCAGCTCCAGAGACTTTGTTGTGTGGACTTGGCCCTGAGTGGACCGGTGTGTGGAGCATCGGTGTGGAATGATGTGGAAGGCCAAACAGGGGATTGTGGGTGCCGGGTATCCATTACATCAGAGGGGACCAAGGCGCCAGTTTGCCATTTGAGACGTGACACCCCCCTGTCCTTGCACTTTATCCTGTTAACTGGCAAGATGTGTTGACACTTACGTGGGTCCTGTGAGTGGATCGGGCTAATACCAAACAGTTTGAAATTTTAATTGTAAAGTCGTCAATATTATTATCATGTAAGAATTAAATGTATTGGTTTAAGATTTATTCAGTTGAAGAAAATAGCATATTTTTTATAGTATTTTAGATTTACAGCGATACTCAAATTTCTAACTTCGATACAATACCTTGAAAAATATTGATATTCATTCAATACCACAGGGTAACAATGACACTGAGGGCATAAAATATTAATTTTATTAAAGGATAAATGTAACAAACCTATAACACAACAGTGGCACCTTTTTTTTCTTGGTTAGTAGCCAGTAGCCAGTGACGGATCTTCCTATAGGTGAAATAAGCATGTTTAAGAATCCATTCACTTCCATTTTTTTCTTAAAAAATATATATAATTAGAAAATTGAATAAAAAGGATCTAATGCTAGAGCAGTGATAGGTAGGGCTGAGTGGAGCATATGTGGAGAGCATTAGCATAAGGAAAACAACCCGGTCTCACTCCGAAGTCGTCGAAATCTGGCGCTTGGGCAGTGACTTGCGACATCAGACACCAACGTAAAAAGCCGTCCTTTAACGTTGGCATGATACGCACATAGTTGCCATTATAGTTTAACAGCTCCCCGCGAAGACTGAAAATAAGGTGGCAAAAGTCCAAGTGGGGTGGGCAGGAGGGGTAGTGGATGGGTCCAACAAACACCGACCTTCACCAAGAGAGCAGTGTTCGTGTCCCGTGGGATTATAAAGCCACACTATGTTCTTTTTTCCGAAGCCTAACCACATGCTTTTTTTTTTTTGAAGGAAAAATAAAAGTCAGTTTGCGTTGTTGTACCGACGTGGTGCTTTTATTTTGAAAGAGACTGTATGCAAACGTTAAATTTCCTGTGAAAACAGAAGTGTATTTTGAAAGAAGACAATGCATGTAACATACAGAACTCGACACGGTGTCCCAGAACGTCAACAACCAACACAAACAGAGACCCTTGCACGTCAGATGTTGATGTGGAAAGTCCATGACCAAATGTCGATATGTGATGAGGTCAGAGTGAGAATGTGTTGGAGAGAAATGAAAAGGCGAGCACAGTACAAAAAAAGAAGAAAAAAAGCAGAAATTTGTTAATTTAAAGATACTTTTTTAAAAGTTTTTTTTGTTGTTTTTTTTCTAATCGGGTCTTGTTCTTGTTTGTGATAAATACGGTAATAATTTTGGGGGGTGAGGGTGGGCAGGGAAAGCTTGCCCTGGGCACCAAATATACTGGGTCCACCACTGTTAATAGCAGAGAGCAGCAGATTGACTGTAATAAACATTAACAATAAGAGAGAGTGAAAAAGATATCTGTGTTGATACTGCGGAAAACGAGCATTTAAACCAGGGGTGTCAAACATACGGCCTGTGGGCCAGAACTGGACCGCCATAGGGCCCAAACTGGTCCACTAGATGACTAGACTAAGAGGTGCCAGGTTTCAGGAGCAAGTTAAGCACTAAGTAGTCCACCTATGTAAAATTCTGCTACAGAGGCTTTTCCACCCTGACCAGGATACAATTCTCTGATATAACAATGAAAACTTACTGTGACCATGTTTAAAGGTATTAGACATTGTGCCAAATATTGTCAATCAGCAGCCTCAGTTCAAAAGAATCTGTCTCAGGAAATGTGTGGATAAATGCTCATGTAATGACAGTGAGAAGTAGACTGAGTGAATGTGGAAAAACTGAGACATACAGTATTGGTGAAATTGCACTCATTTTTCTTAAGACATCTCAGGCTGTTTTAGTTATGTGCCTGAAATTAGGTCTGTGGTAAACACAAGCTTAAGAGACTCTCACATTCTGTTCTCAGACATCAAATGAGTCAGTAAACACCCCATTTATAAACTCTGAAGATGTGTCTCAAAAAAGGTAGTTGCTAACAAGAGGCTAAATGAGACTGCATGCCGTGTCGAACATGGTTTTACAGTCTTGTTATCATCTTGTTATCAGGTTCTAAAAATAAACATTGTTATGCCAATTATATCTACAAGAGGATACATAACAATAAAACTGACCAAAGTTTGAAAAAAAAATTGATTTCAGGTAATTTTTCTTCAGGTTTTAAAAGCACAACAAAGAATGGGCCTTGCTGCCACTTAAAAACATATCATTAAAACCTGCTATCATTCCCAAATTATTATTATTATTTAATTTGATATACTTTATTTATTCCCAAGGGGAAATTTAATTACTTTATTATCATTATTATTTTATTTTTTTCAACAGCGGTCAAGGTTAAAAAGCTTAAAATCCTGAAACCTGAATTTTACAGATAGAGCCTCTGTGTAATTCACAAAGTAAAGCTCAGGAGCCAGTTGCACAAAACACCTTAAGTTTTCTCCTTATATCCATCGATGGATTTAAGGGCATCAGAAAGAATGTGGTGACAGAGACATGTGCTTGTTTTTATTTTTTTGAGAGGCCACTTTGTTCAATAAATAAAGGTATTTAAATGTTAAATAAAGGTTAAATAAAAAAAATATAAAGTATGACACTTTAATTTTTCCTCAGCTAAGGGACTTACTTAAGGGTACTGCACAGAATCCCTGGGAAGATTTCCTTAGTTAAGTGAAAATGTTAAGACATTTATTGCTTTGACAGATTTTACAGAGGTAAAATACAGTTTCCATGGTAACCATGTGTTTGCTGCCAGGCTTGTGATATCTTAAGTCTTTTGCGCAATGGTTTAAATAACTTTAAGGGATTCCTTAAGTATAAGTCCAAGATAAGGAGAAAACCTTAAATACTAAAGTGAAAATTTGAAAGCAACCCGAAGGAGAAGACGTGTTTTGTTCAACTGATTTTTTAAAGAAAGCCTTAACATGGACTTTAAGGGAAATCTTAACTTAAGGTGTTTTGTGCAACTGGCCCCAGGCCTTGAAGGGATTTTAAAAAAATCTGTATTAATCCATCTGTTTGCAGTTCTTTCTTTTCTAAAGGGAATGGATGCTTGGTGAGTTAGATTGTGCCTAAAATAAACTGTATTCTGTATCACTGGGGGCCCATCAGGTCCCTTGGGGTCCTGGAACCCTTTGGGGGACCAGCATGTTAGATCAGCACCAGTGTCTCCTCCCAGCATGAGGTAACGCCCTCTGTAGCCATGAAGATAAAAACTCTGTTCCTCTGTGCTCTGTCCACGCACCGTCAGCAGCTGATGACCACATCTCTCCAGGCGCGTGTTCCGTCCACCCTGTCCATTCCCGTCCACCCTCTGCGTCCTGCTCCCATGTTTTGAGCCCGCTCCGCACGGAGACAGTTCACCATGTCCACCGGGTCTCTCAGCGATGTCGACGACGAGCTCCTGGACGGCATCCTGAAGTTCGGCTCCTCCGGTAAAGACTCCAACGAGAGCACGGAGGAGAGCTCCAACTGCGAGGGCACTTGCGCCAACGACGCGCCGGGCAAGAAACGGAAGACGGCGTCCCGGAAAACGGCGCCCAAGGGTGTGGCACAGCAGGAGGGCAAGCATGTGCAGAGGAACGCGGCCAACGCTCGGGAGAGAGCCAGGATGCGAGTCCTGTCCAAAGCCTTCTCCCGGCTGAAGACCACCTTACCCTGGGTACCGGCGGACACCAAGCTCTCCAAACTGGACACGCTGCGCCTCGCGTCCAGCTACATCGCGCACCTCCGGCAGATACTGGCCAACGACAAATATGAAAACGGATATATCCACCCCGTTAACCTGGTGAGACTGGGGCATATAAAGGAGGGGAAACAGCTTACATTTTAATATGTTATTGAGGAGGAAAAAAAACAGAGTGAGGGAAAATTTAAGTTTAAAGTTAGGCCTAAATTCCAAAAAAAGTATGCCGAATTAAATGTTGTTAAATTTATTATGTGCCCAACATAATTTGAATCACTCATTATTTTTATTAAAAGCTACACCAGTGGAATTTGTACATTTATTAGGATTTTAACCAGACTTCTGGCAGGCCTCATGCTTGGCACCAAGGTGACAGATGAGGGTGATGGCTTTGCAAAGCAGGTGCATTAAAGGGTAAAACAATTCCTGTTTATGATGAGTGTTTAGGTAAAAATCAGACTCAGAGAAAGCATCACCATTTATGAATTATTCAATATCAATAAATAGACTAGAAATGCTGTAGGCCTGCACACTGGGCCTTAAATTATGAAATGAAAATGACTTAAATAAATGTGCAATATCTCAAATATTAAAGCAGATGTCCAGATGATCTTAAGAAGGTAATATAACAGACACAAATAGGCTGATTATTGATGTATATTGATATTTAAATTCAGTGCAAACATCTGGGTATAGTCCTTAGCTCATGCCTGATATTAATTGTATTCACATGATCCTTGCAGCTGATTCATTGGCACATAATAGGTCTGAGATTTTTGTGTGACTTACATGTAATTGCTTGATACATTAATGGTCCTAACTGATGTATGTGTTTCCCTCCGCAGACGTGGCCTTTCATGGTCGCGGGTAAGCCGGACAACGATTTGAAAGAAATGCTCAACACAACAAGGTTATGTGGAACAACTGCGTCATGACGAAACCAAAGCGGACACTCTTTTTTTTTTTTTTTTTTTTTTTTTTTTTTAATTCAAAGGTGGAAAAATAAATGTTTTTGTGACTGAACTGCACGCCTCATCTCCGCAGACTTTGAGTGGGAATAACGGAGATCCGCTCTCCTTTTGTTCCCGTAAAGACGAGTTGAATTTTTTTTATTTAAATGCATCCTGTCACCTATTGTTGTCTTTGCTGGTTCAAAGATAAACTGCGTGCTTTACATTGTTTTTTATACTCTGCAGATGCATTTGTAGCTCGTGCAGGCCTGTTTTGGCGGCCGCATTATGGATGGATGGATGTGCACATTTAAAGTGTCCACTGTCTCAAATGGTTGTACAGATTACATGTATATAAAATATATTTGTATCACTTTTACACCTTGTGTACTGATTTTTTTAAAGGTTAATGTGTTTTATTCGTGTGTGTGGGCCAATGCATTGACCTATTAACCCCCTCTTATCACTGCACTCCTTCAGAATAGCAGAACCTGAGCACCAACCAAGCGTCAGAGCAGATAAGTCTCTCTCTGTTGTTTCTAACAGATAACAATGGACGTGGCTGTCATTACATAAACAAACTTTTGCCTTCAAAGATTATTTGGGACCCTGAAAGCAGTTCGTCCTCTTGTAGTTTAAACAAGTCAAATCAAGTTTATCTCCCTGCCAATTTCATTGTGTATAAAAGGTTTAAAAAACAAACAAAAAAAGAAAATAATTTATTATAAATAAATACATTTCTAATAAGCTAATACTGCTTTAAAAAATTGTAATATAAATATTAAAATGAATGTAAATATTTTAATAGAAACATATTTTAATATATTGTATATATACTATATATAAAATATATTATCTATAAATTATATTTATTTTAATATATTTTCTATATAATATATTCATTTATTACTCTTTTAATATATTATTTTGTTAGTTTAATGATAAGAGTTTTTCATCATTATTAATATGTATATATAATATGTTATTATAACAGGCCTATTATATTTATAATTTTGTATAACATATTTTATAATTAAATATAAAATATTAAAATAATAAAAATAAAATAAAATATTTATAAATAATATCAATAGTATGATTCAATAATATAATATATTTTCTATATAACTGATGTTATCTATATAATATAGTAATTTATTATTTAATTAGTTTAATATATTATTTTATCAGTTTAATGATAACAATTTATTGCTTTTTATTACTATTAATATTTTAACATTGTTAGGACATAAATTATTAAGCTTAATTAATTATTAAGACTAGCAATAAAAATAACTTTTTAAGTAATTTTCTGAATCAATATCACTACGAAATTAGGCTCAAATGTTATTTTAAACTGACATTTTTACGTTTAAGCAAATTAACTGTCATTGATTGGATAGACGATTTAGAATTCAGCCAATCAGAAGCGAGGAGCGGAGCGGCGCGAGCTGCCGGAGGTCAGAGGACATTTTAGACATCTTGAAAGTTGCAGTAAAGCTGCGGGCTGAGCTTTAATCCCGCCCAGACCAGTTGTTTTAATTCGCTCGGGTTATGACCGCTGTGTTTACATCATGCCGACAGTTATTTATGCAGTCTGACACGCGGCCTCTCTGTCTTTTTTTTAAACATGGAATCCCTCTCCTCCTCTCTCCCCCTTTCTATCTCTGTAAATCACTCTCTATGCATTCACTGGTTAAAGGCTAAGAAAGGAAACCTGCCCAGTCTGGTTTCAAGTGCCAGACCTGTAAAACCTTTGGAAACTAACCTATAAATAACAACACCTCAAAATATGTCCCTTTGTTTTAGTGTAAGGAAGCACATTCTGAAAATCATTTTACAAAACATACGATGAACAGCCTGACCTCCAGGTTGATAAGTGCAATTTCAACAAGATGTCCGTTTTTCCACATTAAGCCAGTCACTACTCACATGTTCATACATTTCCACTCCTGTGTGATGCTGGCATCACCACACCAAACTAAAGTGAACACTGTGATAGTCTGGCGACCTGTCCATGGTGTACCCCGCCTCTCGCCCAATGTCAGCTGGGATAGGCTCCAGCTTCTTCGCAACCCCTAAAGCGTTATACTTGTGCTCAGGTCTACACAGAGCCTCTGCCATAGCCTGCGTACATGGCCTAGGCCTACACCATTGTGAGCATTTGTAAGGTGGTGTGTCTGCTGCAGTTACACCTCCAAAACACTAGTTGGTGGCAGGGATTCTGTCAAGTGCTGTGAAGTTTAGTTGATTCAAAACACTCAACATGGCTTAATAGCTACAATTTCAAACACAAGTCCACAAATCAGCTTCACTATAACTCGCAGCATTTACAGATGAACACAAATCCCCACAAATACAATATGCTAATGTTATTAGCACAATTAGCATAATTAATATTACAGGCTATTTTGTGAATATGAATTCAGGGACAACAGCAACATTTAACAAAGGTAACGTTACAAAATTCAGCTCCATTACAACTCACAAGGTTCACTGACAAAACAACTGTCTTTCACTAAACACGTTTTCCAAACGAATACAACATGCTAAAGTTATTAGCAAAAGCCTATGGCATTTTACATTGTATAAATTAGCCTAGCAGCTAGCAGACTTTTCCTCTTCTCATATGTAGTCAGGGACAACAGCAACATTTAACAAAGGTAACGTTACAAAATTCAGCTCCATTACAACTCACAAGGTTCACTGACAAAACAACTGTCTTTTACTAAACACGTTTTCCAAACGAATACAACATGCTAAAGTTATTAGCAAAAGCCTATTTTACATTGTATAAATTAGCCTAGCAGCTAGCAGACTTTTCCTCTTCTCATATGTAGTCAGGGACAACAGCAACATTTAACAAAGGTAACGTTACAAAATAAGGCTCCATTACAACTCACAAGGTTCACCAACAAAACAACTGTCTTTTACTAAACACGTTTTGCAAACAAGTATAACATGCTAACGTTATTAGCACAAGCCTATGGCATTTTACATTGTATCCTAGTGATGAGGGGAGATTTCCTCATATGAAGCCAGGATAAATCACACACAAGACTTAAAATGTTCTGTGAAGGCTTTATTGTCTTCACAATTTATTGTTTCTTATCTGTGAAATTAAAGTAAATAAAAGCTTTTTTTCCACTGAGGGAAATGGTTTCAACTTACAGAAATAGACAGGACGTCTGCTTCGCCACAACATTACATTTCAATGGAGGAAGCAGGGTAAATTATCCTCTGCTTTACAGGAACATTTAGAACAAACCAAATGTTTGGGCAGTGCCTCAGCAGCAGGGTTTCACCCATATTGTTTGAAGACAGAAGTCTGATACAGCTGCTAATATTTTGCATAATGTTCAGTATCTTTAAATTTGACCACAAAAGTAGTCATTGTTTTTTTTTTTTTCAGGGAACTGTATTCAGGTCAGGCAGCATTTTATATGAGGTAGGCCACTCATCTCACTGTTCAGCTTGCTCCTGAAACCTGGCACATCTCAGCCTTCACAAGTGCATCAACATCAGGTGTGCAAAGTCATCCAGCAGACTGGGTAGGACCCTTTGGCGGGCTGATTCTGGTCTGCGGGCCGTATATTTGACACCGATGCTCTAATGAAAAACAAATTAGTACTATTTTAAAGACGAGCAATAATGCACTGTTTTTATATATATATATATATATATATATATATATATATATATATTAGCACTCACGACCTAAGTGCTAGTTGTTTGGAGGGTGGGTTGGGGTTATTTGTTCAGCAGTCTGTCCACTGAAAGCTAGTCCATGGATATAGCTGTTATTTGTAAATCCTACAAGGTCACAGGCAGAGCCATGAAGATTATGGAATGAGTCTAGTGGTCCAATTTAAAAATCTTGCATTTATTCTCCATCCAGGAATCAGCCTAAAATAAGCCCAGTGTGTTATTTTAACTTGTAGTGCAAACTCCCGCAGTAAAACCCTCAAATTCATAGAAAAATATGAAAAAAAACAGAGAGCATGAACTCAGTGTCCTCACTGGTTATGTCGCAGTTGTGCACTAAAACATTAAAATGCTGCACACAGTAATGCCTCACTAATAATAAACCAATAACTCTTTCTGTACTTTTACTCAGGAAAACTTTGAATGCTGGACTTTTGCTTGTATTTCAGAGAATACGTCTGCCTGTGGTGAAGTGGTGGTTGATGAGGTACGATTACAGAGGAGGAAGTGGGTATAGTTATGTTAGTTAGTTGTGGCTGACAGGTGGCTATACTGTAAATGGACAGAAAAAGGGGTGGGCATACCCTCCACTACACTACCAGTCTGCCACCAATGGTGAGTACAAAAACGCAAAACAAAACAAAACAAAACAAAACAAACAAAAACAGTTTAACTGATTGAATTTGTCCACATTCAACAATTAATGTTTAATATTTAAATTTCAGAGTTTGCATGTTCTCTCCGTGTCAGCGTGGGTTTTCTTCAGGTACTCCAGCTTCCTCCCACAGTCCAAAGACATGTAGGTTAACTGGTGACTCTCAATTGTCCGTAGGTGTGAATGTGAGTGTGAATGGTTGTCTGTCTCTATGTGTCAGCCCTGTGATAGTCTGGTGACCTGTCCAAGGTGAACCCTGCCTCTTGCCCAATGTTAGCTGGGATAGGCTCCAGCGGCCCTGCGACCCCTTTAGCGGGATCTATACTTGTGCGTCAGCTTTATGTAGAGCCTCAACCGTAGTCTACCCACATGGCCAACGCCATTGTAAGCATTTATATTAGTGCAGAGGTGTGTCAGCTGCAGTTACACCTCCAAAATACTGGTCAGTGGCAGGGTTCAGTGAAGTACTGTAAAGTTTGGTTGATCCAAAACACACCCAAAATGCATATTAAACACACATTAAATCAGCTTCACTATAACTCACAGCATTCACAGACAAAGCACTTGTCTTTATCTGGACACAAATACAACATGCTAAAGTTTTTAGCACAAGCCTATGGCATTTGACATTGTATAAATTAGCCTAGCAGCTAGCAGACTTTTCCTCTACTCATATGAAGCCAGGGACAACAGCAGCATTTAACAAAGGTAACGGCACATAATTCGACTCCATTACAACTCAGAAGGTTCACTGACAAAACAACTGTCTTATACTAAACACGTTTTCCAAACAAATACAACATGCTAACATGCTAACACAAGCCTAGCGACGAGCGGAGATTTCCAGTGCTCATATGAAGCCAGGATAAACACACACAAGACTTAAAATGCTATTTTTGTGGAGGCTTTATTGTCTTCACAATTTATTGTTTCTTATCTGTGAAATTAAAGTAAATAAAAGCTTTGATTCCACTGAGAGAAATGGTTTCAGCTTACAGAAATAGACAGGAGGTCTCAATGTGTAGTTACATTTTTGGGAAGGTGCACATCAGGCTACAGCGTAGGGTACAACGTTGATTCAGTGCAGAAGTATAAATCCTGCATAACAGGTCAAGCAGTTACGGTAAATAAATAAATGAATGAATTTAAATTTCATTCATGACTTTGGAGAATTGTGCTGACATAATGCTCACTTAAGGTCCACTTACTAGCTTTTCTCAGCATGCAGTCCTATCTTATGGTCTTTGCCAACAAATATTTTCAGTCGTCATGTAGATATTTACATACTTTTGAGACTAATGAGCTAATTTAGCTTTATTCATCATTAGGACGACTTTTCAGTGACAAACAGGAGAGATGTGGCTGAATTTAATCACACTCACTCTTTCTCTTCACTCTGCCTATGTGAAAAGGACAGCACCAAGTATTCTGTAACAAGAACAATAAGATTGAGTGCTGCAGTAATAAAAGAGTCCCACCGACATCTCTTTAAGGACCCTCACCTAATACATCAGCGGCGGCGTGGCAGGGGCCTCGCCGCCACCTCAAAGGGACCACCGTGGAGAAAATAAACTTGGCCGCCTCTCTCCTGGGGCCAGCTGCAGAGAGCGGGAGAGGAAGAGAGATAGAGAAAGGGAGGGAGGGGTCTGTAGAGAGCAGGGCTGGGATTCCCATACTTGCTAATTGTTTTGTTGGACGGATGCCCAAAGTGTGATGTGAAAAAGGTCCACGGACTGAGGGGAGGGAAGAAATCACACTGTGTTCCAGCTGATCCCATCATGTTTCCCATCCGCCCTCACAGATCACTCACTTTATATTGGCATGACTGTTTTCTTAGAAGTGATTTGGCTAATGCAGAATAATAGTGTGAAGGCTTTAATCAACAGTTTATACTGTGCATTCCAACGTCTCTGTCTGTCTGTCTATCCATTAATACTGGACAGATAGACAGCCAATGGAGAGACGTACACAGCTACTTTAAAAGTTATTTATTCTGAAGCCCTCTGCAGAAAACAACACACTCCTTCTTTTATGTTACGTCACTACATCTCATGTCATTACTCTCCCAAAACTCCCCCCAGGCCTCACTCTAACACACTTCTCAGTGCATGCCGCATCCTAAGACTGCCATCTTCTGGACAAAATATAGGGTGTTTCTGGGGACATTTTGGGACCTGACAATCACACTTCACACATCCATATAATACCACAACATGTTAACATGTATTTCATATTGCTATATGATACATAAAATAAACCCTAGTTTAAACATGTTATAATAATAATATATGATATAAACAACAATCATCTATGTACAACAATATGATATAATAGATACTATATATAGAGACAGACAAGAAATACCCAACACTTCATTGTACAAGTTCATAAAAATGGACAAAATTCAATAAACTGCACTTACAAACAAGCTGGAGAGCCAGTGGCCCCACAGTCCAGATGAAAACCTGACAGAGCTCAGCTCAGGGTTGGCCAAGGCCTGGATGATACCATTTTCTGAGACAAAGAGCCTGCACATATATCGATATATAAGATTACATATTAAAAAAGGGCAAGTAGGCACACCAACATTTACAAACATTTGGCTGGCACAGCACCATCATAGGAGTTTTAAAAGCAGCCTCATGCCGTCATTATAGGCCACATTAAAGGCTCTTTAAGTCTTCCTAAGCTTAAAAAGTTTTTGTCACATACAGCAAACATTTCCTCACGATCCGCTAGCTATATGTCCTCTGAATATGCTGTGAAAAAGACCGGTCTCTGTAGGCAGCCCAGGTTCTGCAAATGGCAACAAAAACATTTTGGTCCAGGCTGCACCAACCAGCCAGCGTGAGACCAGCGAAAGCAAGCACACACACACACATGAACGCAGTGCCCATGTCTCACGGGCTCGCGCAAGTGCTCACACGTGAACGCAGTGCCCAGAGAGCAGCGTTGCCAGGTGTTCAATAATTATCGTATTTGTATGATAATTTGGCCCTCTGTACGATGTACGATCAGTAATCCCAAAAAAGGCCAAATGTACAATAATTTGACCATTTTATGAATATGTGGTTGTAATCAGTATGCCGGAGTTTTTTTTGTGAGCCCTGAAGGCACCTGTTCCCATGTGACATGTTTCCAGCCAATCGCACTTTGCTTAGCGTGAGATACGGGTGACGTTTGTCTCTGAACAATTAGCATGATTGGCTGAATGGTCAGCTGTACCCGCCCCACGAGGCACTGGGACCGATCAGGAAGTCGAGCGAAAATGAGATTGAAAACAGAAGAAGAAAAAAAAGAAGAAGATGAGGAAAAACAGAAGCAAGGAAAATGGAAAAAAAAGTAAACCAAAAAAGTAAACACTAGAATGACTATATTTGCCTATAGCGCATCAGTAGGATTGTTATTTTGGTTATGACAGATGTACGATAATTTCCCTCAAAATACGATAATTTTGAGTCTCTGGTACAATAATCCTATAATATATACTATATATAATAATCCTACATTTCCCACCTGGCAACGCTGCCAGAGAGGCAGTTAGAGCTACAGGCTACAATGAGGCTAAAAGGAGAGCTAGCTCTGTTGTGTTTGATAACATTGTTGAACGTAAACAGCAGTGAAGTGTTTTCGTTGCCATTTGCGGAGCCTGTGCTGCCAGAGACCGGACTTTTTCACAGCATATTCAGAGGACATGTAGCTAGTGGATCGTGAGGAGATGTTTGCTGTATGTGACAAAAACCTTTCAAGCTTAGGAAGACTTAGAGAGCCTTTAAGTCTTTGCATGTTGCTCTTCTGATAGGAGCGCCACAAGAGGGCAGTATACAGCGGAGTGCAAAATGCTCTATAAAGAGCGATCTTCACATTAACTGAATACATGCTAAATTTACGAGCAAGCATATTAGCTTGTGCATACAACTTGCAACGCTGTCTGTGGATATCTTTGTCATCAGATAAATCACTGACAATAATCACCAAGATATTAACCTCATTACACACTTTAAGAGCAACACCAGATAAAAAGAATTCAGGAAATACTCATTTTCTGTCTCCTTTACTTTTAACAATCATACTGTTGCTCATATTGGTATTATATTTGATGTCAAAGTCTGCACCACAGTTAGAGCAATTGTTGTAGTTGTGAGAAATACACTGAAAGACAAGGAAAAAAATGACAGTATTCACACTGCACAAGAGATAAATAACGTTTATTTCTTTGGATGATTGTAAAGACATGCTGACAATTGCAGAACATGGGAAATGTTTTACAGTAGATTAGTAGGGCTGGGTACCATTCAAAAATAATGATATATGATTAATCATGAATTTATAAGACACCACAGGTGTGTTGTACAGCCATACTGTCAAAGGTTTTGATGCCACATCGGCACACTAAACTGCCAACTCTGACAAATACACTGTGCTCACCACACCACAAACTGTATGGGTTTAAGCTGCTGCAGTAGTCAGCCAGTCACACATTGCATTAATACCACTTGGTACTAGCAGTAGATTTCTATTAATAACTTAAAGAAACAGTTCACCCCAAATTAAAAAACACATATATTTCCTTTTACTGTCTATCAATCTAGATTATGTTTGTGTGAGCTGCCGTGTGTGTTAAGACGTCTGCCTTCTCTCCAATATAATGAAATTAAATGGCACTCAGCTTGTGGTGCTCAAAGGGCTATGTCTATTTTTGTAAGCTGAAACGATTTGGAAAGGAAATGGAAAGGAAGCTTTTATTTATTTTAATTTCACAGATACGAAACAATAAATTGTGAAGACAATAAAGCCTCCACTAAAATAGTATTTTAAGTCTTGTGTGTGATTTATCCTGGCTTCATATGAGCAGAGGAAATGTCACTAGGCTAAGTTACACAATGTAAAATGCCATAGGCTTGTGCTAATAACGTTAGCATGTTTTATTTGTTTGCAAAATGTGTTTTGTGAGTTGTAATGAAGCCTAATTTTGTACCGTTACCTTTGTTAAATGTTGCCGTTGTCCCTGGCTTCATATGAAAAGATAAAAAGTCTGCTAGCAGCTAGGCTAATTTATACAATGTAAAATGCCATAAGCTTGTGCTAATAACATTAGCATGTTGTATTTGTGGGGAAAATGTGTCCAAATAAAGACAAGTGCTTTGTCTGTGAATGCTGCGAGTTATAGTGAAGCTGATTTGTGTGCTTGTGTTTGGAAGTTACGCTATTAAGCCATGTTTAATGTGTGTTTTGGGGTGTGTTTTAAATCAGGTGTAACTGCAGAGTGACACAGACACACCACCGAACCAATATAAATGCTCACAATGGCTGGCATCAAATACTGAAAAGCAAGAAGCCACTGAATGTGCTGTGATTGTTTGCATTATCAAAGATTGCCAAGCCTTGTGGAAGGACCAAGTGCAACTCATCACCGACATTCAGCTCTAGAGTTACAGCATTTGACAGGTACTCAAAATGCAAATTATGCCTGCCCTGCAAATTAAACACTATGGATCTACCGTTATGAAATAGTTGCACTCCCATACCGCCTTCATCTGTATGACCACATACTGTAAATCTAAAATAGTACACCCCTTTCACCGGAGCAGTGAAGAAGCCAGTGGTTGGACTGTAGGCATTACCAATATTGGTGAAGACCTTGCTGAACTTTAGGACAGTTTGAGTATTGTAAGGCCCTACACCCTTTGGGTCTGTCAAGGCAGCGTAGAATGCCACCTTAGCATTCTCTTTGATGAGACTATTCACTCGGCTCTCAGTAGTGTTCATCCTGTCCATCACAGATGTAAGCTCAGCCTCTTGAGCTGTGCTCTGAGCCTGCAGGTCGTCCATCCTGCGTGTTAGGAGCTGCAGCTCACTGTCACAGACTGTCACGCTGGCTTCTATGGACAAAAGTTCAGCTGCCTGGCTTTGAAGATCAGCCCTCAGCTCCATGTTGACTTTCTTCAGCTCTTCCACTTGTTTCTCGCTGGCTCTCAGTCTGTCCTCTGTGGCGGCGTGATCTCTTTTCAGATCCTCCAGGCTGGTTTTAGTGAGGAGCAGATCCATCTTCTGCTCATCTGCCTGCACCTCTGCCTCCCTCAGCCTGGCCTCCATGTTCCTCAGCTCCACTTTCTGCTCCACCACCATGTCCCTCAGCATCCTCACCTCCGCCCAAATGTCAGGGCCGGTGTTGGTTTGGCCATTGGACTGATCAGCTGTGGTTTCAGGGTCAAGAGGTTGCTTTCTGTCAGGCAGAAAATCATAGAGTTTGGTCTCCCCTCCTTCACTTGCTTGCACTTCAAGAGCGCATGAAACCAACAAGCAGGGCCCCAAAACTAACAAAGATAGACCTGCCCTCATTCTGCTGGCTGGTGATGCCTCGTCAGGAACCACATAAGAGATGAGATGTAAGGTGCTTGGTTCCCTTCTTTTTATAAGCAAACAGGTGGCTGACGTTGTGAAAGTTGCAGCATGTACTTTTGGTGGTGCAAAGATAAACCGAGACACATACTAGCAATAGCAGACTGGTCTACAAGGTCATGTGAGAAATCCCAGATGGTGCTTCACTGAGGAGGGCAGATGCTGTGTTGGGGTTGTTTGGGGCAGCTTCTCAGTATTTAGAACACTTTAAACATGTTTAACTATTCAAAAATGTTTGTTGTGGGTTTTTTTATTGCTATTTGAGTATAGCATTTTTCGTCACATATCAGCGTTTGGTCATGGACCCTCCACGTCCAGATAGGACTTGAAAGGTACCTTGGGTGTGTTGGTTGTTGACGTTTTAGGACGCTGTGTCAAGTTCTGCCTGTTAGATACATTGTCTTCTTTGAAAATACACCTCTGTTTTCACAGGAAATTTAACGTTAACATACAGTCTCTTTCAAAATAAACGCACTACGTCAGTACAACAACACGGATTGACTTTTTTTCCTCCAACAACAAACTCATGTGGTTAGCTTTAGGAAAAAAGAACAGGGTTTGGTTTTATAATCTTACGAGACGCAAACACCGCTCTCCCAGGTAAAAGTCGGTGTTTGTTGGACCCATCCACCACCAATCCTTCTTGGACATTTGCCGCCTTAACTTTCGTTCTTGTCCCGCCGTGTTTCCCCGTGTTTATTCATCAGTTCCTGTCACTGCCCAAGCACCGGATTTCAACGACTTCAGAGTGAGACCGGGTTGGCAAAACATCAATAGAAAATAAAATTTAGCAGTGAGGATTGCAAATTGCAACCAGCTAAAACTTCTCCCGGTTAGAATTCCATCAGTGTTCATTGTTCAGGAGGTTAGTTAGTTGGTTCAGGAAGTTATCCGCAGATGTTTGGCATGTCTCAGACATGCAACTTCAGGCAGCCACCGTCCAAAAGTCCAAGCAGACCACACCAAGCGCACTCCTTGATCGCCTGAACGGATCCTGCGCTTTTTATCTAGCGCCCCTGCTGTCACCCTCCAGCATCGCAGCTCAAGTTACACTGCGCATGTGCAATCCCCCCATGTTTGACCCCGTGTCTCAGCCTTCTCTTGAATAGTCTTGTCTCAGACGGAACGCTAGCCCAGCACCTGCTGACATGTGCTCACCTTTTTCGCCGATAATTTAAGATCCAGAAGTTCAGGAGGATTTTTACCAGTCAGATTATTTTGCAGAGGTCTCTTCCTCTCAAAAACAAACAGACCAGGTGATTTAAACCGGTCAAAACACTGAATAAACAAGTTTCATGTTGAAAAAATGGCGATTTTCTGACGTTCTTGTCACAGAGGGGCTGCAAACCATGGTTGCCGACGTGAAAACACAAAAATGCGAACACGAAAGTGACTCTATCTAGAGCCAGTGTTTAGTTTGTCCATTCGGTATGGCGGCCTCTATGGATGAGGGCCCACCCACCCTATGTAGATATAAACCGTTAATTCCAAGGAAACATTAACAGTATTATTCTTATTTTCAGATAATTAAACACTAAAAAAAACATATTATCTTACTATAATGACGAAAACTCTGTGTGTGTGTCTGTGTATCTGTTCTACGTTTTTCTCCTCACTGACTTGGTCAATCCATGTGAAATGTGGCACAGTGGTAGAGGGTCATGGGAGGATGTGAATGAAGCAATATTACATCAATTGGCCAAAGGGGGGCGCTATAGCAACAGAGTGAATTTACAAACTTTGAATGGGCATATCTCATGCCCCGTATGTCATAGAGACATGAAACTTTGCACAGAGATGCCTCTCCTCATGAGGAACAAATTTGCCTCAAGGACTCATAACTTACGGTTATATAGATTTTCCGCCATTTTGAATTTTTTGAAAAACACTTAAAATCGATCTCTTCCTAGGAAGTTTGACCGATCTGCATGAAACTCGGTGAACATAATCTAGGGACCAATATCTAAAGTTCCCTCTTGGCGAAAATTGGAAAACTTATTAAAACTGAGCTTCTATAAGGCAATAAATATTGCTGAGGGCGTGGCTCATCACATAAAGGTGTATAACATCTCAAGGGTTTCACCGATCACCACGCAACTTTGTAGGCATATGACCACACATAATCTGAGGGGACCCCTCCATTATTGACCCCATCAAACAAAATGGGGGCGCTAGAGAGCTAATTTCTTATCTAGGCCTAACCGCCATATCGATTTTTACTAAACTTGGCAGATATGTAGAACAGGACGCCTCAAAGTGACTGGAGAAATTTAACTCTAATTGGCAACTGGGTGGCGCTATAACAACAGAAAAATGCTTAAAAATGGCTAAAATGCGACCGATCGCTGTGGCTCCCCCTGTGGGCCAATGTTGTTGTTTTTTTCTAATTTTTGGTATGACTAAGTCATGGTATGGTATGCTGTACATAATCACGGAAAATGTCAGTGTGTCATTCTGTCTGTCCCACGTTTTTCTACTCACTGACATGGTCAATCTATGTGAAACTGCACATAGGCATTGAGGATTGGCATAGGTAGAAGGTGACAAAGCTACCAATGGGTATGGACTAGTTATTATTCATATTCTTATTCTTATTATTATTATCATTAAAAACGTATGATATTAAAATCAATTTTTGATAATATCCCCCTAAATACCACACACTGGACCTTTAACATGAATTAAAGATATTATTTGCAAAGTTAAATCAGCTATTTGTAAAAAAAAAAAAAAAAAAAAAAAAAAACGAGGACACAACACTGGTTATAGGCTAACTGTTACCCATAAATCCTTGTGAATCCATTATGTATAAATATATGAATCTGTCAATAAATTATTTTAATAACTTAGTATGGTATGCACCATATAACGATATGTTAATACAGGCCACCCAACACTTTATTGTAGACCCAGTTTGATATACAACTCAATTTTACATACGTAGTGGGGGGTCCCTGCACCATCTCTCTTTCAGCTAACGGGTCTGTGGCCTGAAGAATGTTGAAGACCTCTGTTTAATGCCTCAGCATCAAATACCGTGCAACCTTTTCTGCCTATTGATATCCTAAATTAATGATATGAATTCTAGAAAGTATAAGCAACAGGACACAGAAAAATACTTTGTTGGTGCCAGTTCTTGTGTTCATATTACCAATTAAACATACTATACAGATTAAGAAGGTGCTGTCACCTGTATACTTACAGTATGTAGATATGGCTTTGGCCTTTTTATTGAACATGGTGTTCCTACTGTTTATTACAATGTGATGCTTTTATTTTTAAACCCAACACCATTTGTGATTTTTCCTATGCTTCTCTTTATCAGTCTGTGTGCCGGTTTGTACTGTTTAATTAGAGACACCGCCAAATTGTTTATCAAAAGCACATGCTGCTGCTCTCATGTTGAAGGTCAGCTTAACACTGCTCTGTGGAAAGACGCTAACCAAGCCAAATGTCTCCTCTGTTCTTTGCAACTGATGTGGTTCTGTCGGTGTCATCGGTGGTTTGCAGTACAAAGCGGTCTAAATGAGTTTCAGCACCTCCAAGACTGAGACCATGGTGGATTGGTCCCATTGGGTCGGGGGAGAGTTGCTACCCCAAGTGAAGGAATTCAAGTATTTCGGGGTCTTGGTCATGAGTGAGGGTAAAATGGAGCATGAGATGGATTTGCAGTTTGGTGCAGTGTCTGCAGTGATGCAGGCGCTGAGCCGGAAGGCAAAGCTTTTAATTTACCGTACCATCTACGCCCCAACGCTCACCTATGGTCATGAGCTCTGGGTAGTGACCGAAAGACTGAGATCACAGATACAAGGGTGGCTGGGCTCAGCCTTAGCGATAGGGTAAAGAACCTAGAGATCTGGAGGGAGGTCTGAGTAGAGCTGCTACTCTTTCACACCAAAAGGGGCCAGCTGAGGCGGTTTGGGCATCTGATGAGAGCGTACCAGGCATGTCCAACTGGTACGAGGCCCCGGGGCAGACCCAGAACACGCTGGAGGGATTATATATCTCATCTGGCCTGGGAACGCCTTGGGATCCCCCAGGAGGAGCTGGAAAGCATCACAGGCGAGAGGGACATCTGGGGTGCTTTGCTCAGCCTGCTGCCTCCACGACCCGGCCCCAGATTAGCGAATAAAAAAGGATGGATAGATAGATGGTTTCGGGGTCCTCCATCAGAAAATTTGGGGCATCAAACCTGCATTGTAGTGAATTTTTTGCATCTATTTGTGCCTGTCCTGCATCAATATATGGTAGAAATGTCTTTAAAATAAAAGTCCTCTATCATTTCAAATAACTGTTAAGTTTTTATGATACTGACTTGACATTATATGACCAGGCATTCTGAGCAGGACAGTACTGCACACATCATTTATAGGTGCTGGGCAGGGGAGTGAGTGAAGGGATGAAACTTAATGGACAGTATCTATTTAAACCAGTAGGTGGCAGCAGAGGATCCCCTATAGTGAACTTCATCAAAAGCAGTAAGGGCAAGAGACAGAGAGGAGGGAGAGCAGAGAAATAAGGATGCATCGCATGGACCTTTGAATATCTGGAGACACTGTGAGATGATGACAGTGTGCAGCAACTGAATGGAACAAGTGGACACACTGGAGCGAAGGTAGGGGTCAGGGTTGTGGAGGAGTGAGGGGGCGTTGTTCAAATTGTGTGAATGATTTGGTAGAATAGTGCTGACTGCCCTGATCGGTCTGCCTCTTGTGCTCTCTGAACATTAGTGAGCGCTGGATGTCAGTGTGCAGCTTTAAAGCCACACGCTCATCATGCATTTAAAAAACTTGCCAGATATATGAAATGACTGAGGTTAGGGAACAGCTGTCGGTGGTGTCAGTTTGTATCAGATGGTATGGCAGCCTGGGCAGCCTGGCACAGTGGCCACCAGAGCAGAGGAGATGCCAAAGATAGCTTGGGCCTGCCCAGATCACCTACCCATGTTTACTGGCATGCTCACTCGTGTATGTGTGTGTGTGTGTGTGTGTGTGTGTGTGTGTGTGTGATTGTTGGCATCAATTTGGGATTATTAAAAGGAGCACAGCAGGTGTCTGCTATGAGACCTCTGGCCTTTACGTCATTGATTCAGTAAACTCTGTCCTTATCAACCCGGTCTGACTTGCGGCGTCAGACACTGACAAAAAAAAGACGTCCTGTCACGTCGGCATGATACGTGGCCAATCGACGTTATAGTTTAACGGCGTTCTGTGGGTCAAGAATGAAAGTAAAGGCGGTGAAAGTCAGAGTACGGCGGGTGGGAGGTATCCAGAGAACACCAACTTTCACCCAGTGGAGCGGTGAAACTACTTGCCTTACTTGTTAAAGAAAAAAACATCAATTCACGGTGTTGTACCGATGTAGTGCGTTTATTTTGAAAGAGAACCCAAAATTTCCTGTGACAACGGAAGTGTATTTTGAAAGAAGACAATTCACACAACAGGCAGAACTTGACACAGCATCCCAGAACATCAACCAACACACCCAGGGTACCTTTCACCTCGTTTCTGGACGTTGAAAGTCCATGACCAAATGTCGATATGTGACAAAGTCGGAGCAAGAACGTGTTGTCTTTATCTCCTTCATTCTTCTTGTAAAAAAATTGCCTTCTGCCCCAGAAGTTGACTTAATCAGTTCAGATAACTTACAAAAAACAAAAACTCTCCACTGATTGCATCAGGCCATGCAGGTAGTTTTGATTTTGCAAAGGATTTAAAATGTATTTCTTTGAGATCTCTGCCCTCTCTCCAGGATGTGTTTGTATTTGTGCTGCTAAGAGCATTGAAAGAACATCTTTTTTTCCTTAGTTACTCAGGAGAATCCACAAACCTCACCATGAACGTTTCTCACTGGAGAAACAGTCCCGATGAAAACAGCTGCTCCCCTGGCAAAAGCCCTTTTAATTTTGTTGACTTCCTGACCCTCCCACTCACAAGATTAGGTGCAAAGGAAAAGGATCTGTGCAGCAATACATCATGGTATGCATATAGCTATACCTTCAAACTTTATCTGTTTGATTTAATATGTAGAAGGCATGTTTTCTTAATGTTAATTGCAGGCCTTTATTGACCTTTTGCCAGTTTATGGTCTATCACTGAAGCTGCATAAGCAGAGGAAACAAATTAAATTGTTAAAATAATAACAGTGCCATCTAAGGGGAAAGAGGCATGGAGTATGGGAGTTACTGGTGCACGTTTAAAGGAATATTTTGACATGTTAGCACATGGAACTGACTTTCTGAAGCCTCTGTTGGTTGCCAGATGACCTCACGGTGACAACAATCCCAGGGCAAGAAATTGTACGCTACCTAAGTAATAATGATGATGATTTTGCATTTCCATTTTTTGTGTGAATAGGAAGAAAAACAACAAATATAGACGTGTTAATTTGTGAGCTTTAGAGGTGCCGGACAGAAGCAGCTGTTTCAGCTTCATTTTGAATGTACAGACATGAGAGTGGTGGTGAATTCACGCCCTTCCCAAAATACTGAACAACTCTATTAATTATGAAATAATGCCTTGAATATTTGGTAGACACTAGTTGATAAAAAGATGCAGATTGGTATTTTATTTTGATGACTTTGGTTGACATTCACCAGCCCAGTCGTCAGAGGAAAATGTCAGCATTGTACATTTCTGCAAATCACGGATACGTTATATTTGTATGTCACATTTGTTCATTTAATACGAATCATTTCAATGTTTCTAAAGTGACATAGTGTATGAACTGATACTGCCACAAAAAGTGGTTATTTTTTTGAGGGACATCACTGCTATTCCAACTGGGATAGTGCCACAAAAGGCTTTTACCTTTTACTGAGACACTGATGCATTTCCAGCTTGGATAGTGCCACGAAAAGTGAATGGATGAACTTTATTAATGTAGCATTTCATGCACAGAATGTAGCACAAAGGGCTTTACAAAGAAATTAAACCTATACACAGTCGTTCAAGGAGAAATAAGAAGAATGAATTAATCAAATATTAAAAAGATACATATTAAAACAGACGGCTGCTAGTTATAGGCTATATTAAAAAGATATGTTTTGAGTCACTGTTAAAAACTGTCCACTGAGCCAGCAGGTCTAAAACTTAAAGGCAGGGTGTTCCATATTTTTGGGGCGTAGTAGCCAAATGAAGCATCCCCAAAGGTTTTTGTAGTGACAGTAGGGACAGATAAAAGAGCAGCTGCGGAGGATCTCAGGGTTCGTGGAGGGTTGCAAGGTGATAGGGAACATATTATATTATTATATAGGAGGAGGTGATGCCATTAAGAGCCTTAAAAACCAATAGAAGGATTTTAAAAGGATACTGGGAGCCATTGTAGGTTGGTTTTTGTTAAAACCCTGGCAGCAGCAGCATTCTGAATGGTCTGTAGTTTTGCAATGGCACCTTTAGGTAGGCCAGGGTATGGGGCATTGCAGTAGTCAAGACGACTGGAAACAAAAGCATGAGCAGTGGGTATTTTAATGCCGACACATAATCTTGACCTAACCATAGTGGTTTGGGGCCTAAATATAACCACACGTTAACCACAGCATTGTTGAAGTGTAAAGAAAGTTTCTTTACACTTTTCATTAAATCCCTCTGTAATTTTTTTTCATCTTATGTGTAAACAAAATGAAAAAAGAATTTTGCACCTGACTTTATCAGATGTTCAGATTTATCGTCCTAAAATATATGCAAATTAGCACATATTTAATTAGATAATGCCTAATTTGCATAATTAAACATTAAAATTTTAAAAACTTGTAATACATTTTTTTTTCATACTATTGTAAGTAATCAACTGAGGAAGTTTCATGATGATATCTATCATTTTAAAATTTTACCCTATTCACCTGTAGTGTCTCACCTTACAACTGGTGATGCGTTTAAGTGTAAAAGCAACCTGGTCTCACTCCAAAGTCTTTGAAATCCGGTGCTTGGGCAGTGACTTGCAGCGTCAGATCCTGACGAAAAAAGTCGCCCTTTAACGTCGGCATGGTACGCAGCCGGTCGCAGCTATAGTTTAACGGCCTTCAGCAGTGTCAGTGGGACATGTGGCGGGACAAGAGTTAAGGCGACGAAAGACAAAGTTGGGTGGGAGGGAGAGGCGGTGAATGGGTCCAACAAACAGGACTTTCACCCGGGAGAGCGGTGTTTGTGTCCAGTAGGATTATTAAGCCAAACCCTGTTCTTTTTTCCTAAACATAACCACGTACGCTAGTTGTTGAAGGAAAACAGACGTAAATTTTGCATTGTTGTACCGATGTAGTGCGTTTATTTTGAAAGAGACTGTATGTAAACGGTAAACTTCCTGTGAAAACGGAAGTGTATTTTGAAAGAAGACAATGCATGTAACGTTCTGGGACGTTGATGACGTCCTAGAACCTCGTCAACCAACGCACAGTCAGACTATCGCAGGGTACCTTGCACGTCATATCTGTACAAGGAAAGTCCATGACCCAGCGTTGAAATGTGACAAGGTTGGACTGAGAATGTGTTGGTGAAAGCGATGCCGCAGCTAGTCTGATCAAAGCTCAGAAAACACAACACACATACACACAACTGTTATGCAGACGAGTAGAACAGACATCCATCACTGCTTGGGTGGTTTCAACTATTCTCCTCCTCTGGAGCCATTATACAGCACATTAGTGAAAAACAATAAATTTTACAGTGAAATGTTTGTGTCTCAAGGAAGGCTTGAAGTGGACTTGCTTGCCCACATAGATTTATGTAGCCTAAAGTACTTCACGTTCAGCAGACTGTGAAGGAATTTGACCTAAACATGGTGGCTGTCAGCCCACGCTTTGGTGATTACATTACAATAATTATAATCACTAATACATATGGACTCACCTGCACCTCGAGGCCACTGATTCTACAAAGCAAGAGACAATAAAGCTACTTCATTTGCATACATCTCGCCTTCTCAGCTTGAATTAAGTATTTATGTGATATCTGGGAGACTGCTGGTCGACTTCACAACACGTCATTCTCTTCAAAGCCTTGAACTGCTAAGCTTATAAAATACAGTATTGTAATTGGATGGTTTAGGGCTTAGGGAGTGTTGATAGTCGAATGCAATTTGGGATCAAAGAGCATGCAAAAGGGTAAAGGAGGTCACATTTACACACACACACACACACTCACACACATATCCATGCTGTAAGAGCAGTGTTAGTAGAAGGAAGGGGCGCCTGACTAAATGATGTTTTCCCAGGTGGGCACAATTACCTGTGTGTGGAGAGTGTGTCTGTGTGTGTGTGTGTGTGTTCCTGTGGGTGCGCGCACACAAGCCTCAGCATGTGTGTGTGTGCATAAGAATTATCCACATGTTGTTTTTAGAGGATTCAGGTCTGTTACAATTAGGAAGACATGAATCAAAGTCAGACTCCCGCAGACCGCTCAGAGCCGTCAGCTGAGCGGCGGAGAGTCAGACCGCATCCCGATGCCTTTCTTATTATTACCACTTAGAATAATACCGTGCAGACAACTGTGATACCTAAGCAGCGTCCCGGGTTTATTTAACAAGCGGCTATTCATTCACGGTCAGAGCAGAGCACTCACAAAGCCAGAGGGAGCAGGAGGATGATGGGTCACTGCATAGGGGAGCAGAACACAGGCTCTCACTGTTGAGTCATGGAGTTTATGAGAAGCAGAGGCTAATCCTTGGTGAGTGTGTGTATGTGTTGGGACAAAAAAAGCCAGTGCCAGTGTGTTTGTGCGGAGGCATGCGCAGGATTTCACTGAGGGAGTGATACAAACACCTGCTTCAGTGCTTATCAAACCGAGGCACTGAGTGTGTGTATGTGCGGCCTTGTGTGTGCACATTTGAACCAGCCAACATGTGTCTCATTATGAGCAGAAATCACTCACAGGTGACTTTGTTTATTTGATCTCAATTAAGCCTCTGCCTCTTCCCATATGGAAATCTGACCAACAAAAAAAAAATCCCTTCTTCTAATAATTCCAAACAGCGTTCCAAGGATTGTGGTAAAACGCAGAAGAAGAGGGGGGAATCAGAACTGTGCCCGCCCTGATGGCTGTAACAACGTGCCATTTTTATCCACCAAAAATGAGAACACCTCGGAATACCGAGCACACATGGGCTCAATTATTATCCCGAGGAATTCCGCAAAAAGTAAAGTCGGCAATAAGGAAAATATTCCTCTAATCTGGGGTCTTCCTCAAGCTGGGTGTGAAGGAAATTTAGGGGGTCCCCGTTTTAATTGGGTCCAGATTCGACCACCCTATTGAAACAGGGCCGGGACAGTTTTTTTAGTGGGGTTATTTTGTTGGGGAGGAAAAAAAAAAACGGGACTGTTTTGGTTGTACGTGAATAAATGTCAGATTTTTCAGAGGGGGTTTCTGCAAAACCAGATCAGACTGCCCCAGTGTTATAGGAAGCAGATGGACGAGACCAAGGAAAGAAAACAGTGAGTCCCATAAGAGAGAAAGAGAAAGGCTCGCAGTGGAATAAAGACAGAGTTAGTATGACAGGAAGAAATGAGAGAATATGAGGAAAAAGACAAAATGTTCTTCCGTCTCAAACTTACTGATCAAAATGTGCAAATGCAAGAATGAAGCTACAGCATGTCGGTTATTAACGGTATACTCTGATCACACACTTTCTTAATGAGTTTAGCATGCGGGGCCACAAGTTCCACACAGTGAAAAACCACTAATCTCCACACACTCATACTCACACACACAAGCACACACACGCACCTGTATTTTGACAGATTTATCTGGTGAGTGGAGTGACGCAACTCACAACAACACTTGGCTTCCAGTGACAGCTCTGAGAGGCCACCATGAGAGGAGAAGTGTAACACTACTGTACACTTGGAGGTAGGGAAGGAGGGAAAGTGAAAGACTGGCAGATATGGAGGATCAGAAAGCCATTAAATTAATTTCCCTAAAAAAGTAGGCAATACAGACCACACAGCATCTGGAAAAATGACATGTCATTAATAAAACTTTAGATTTAGAAACACAAAATATATAGAAACACATCAGTTCTTCACTGAAGAAGAGCTTTGGATGAGAGGTGAAACATCTTCAAGAAACTCAAGCGAGTCCTGTTGCCTATGATATAGCACTTACGATTACCATGACCTGGATGACTGAGAATCTCCACCATCACACTGTTAGCTGTTACTTATCTGAAAACCCAATAAATAAAGAATCTATATATTTCTCGATTTCCTGTCAGCAACATTTTGATATTTAAAGCTGTCCACCATAGACTGTATATAAAGATGGACAACATAGCAGCTCCCCAGAGGTGAAGCCGAAACATCTCAATCGCCCTCCTGTGGCTGGCTGCGGTATAGATCATAAAGCCTGCCCTCGCCAGGTTAAGCCTAGTTCACATTACACGATTTTCACCCTGATTTTGTGTTGCAGAGACTATCGTAATCTTTTGAGTGTTCATACCTGCCAACGTGTGTTTCTGTCAGCGGCAGTCTCGCCAACTGCGTTACGACCTGTGTGTGCACACTACAAGATCGTGTAATGTGAACTAGGCTTTAGTGAATGGGACATGAAGCACATTAAAAACTCACAGCACACATGAATTTTTCCCAAAGATGGTTTGTGTCTTTTAAGGTAGTTTTCATCCCGCTGCTGTTTGTTCAAGTGTCCGTTTGCTTTTAATTGGCTATTTAATGCTATAAAATGGGGAGTTTACAACATGACTGACAACCATGTGAGCGAATTGGTGGACCTGCATTCAGTGGCGCTGCTCGTTATTGGTCGGACGGGTGTATAGATAGGAAGTTTGATACCGTGGAGGTTGCTACCGCGCAGACTTTGGCTCCGAATGATGTCACCAGAGCAAGATGACAGCGACTGTATCTGGGGTATTTTAGCTTCAATTCTGCACAGTGGGGGTAAGTGGAGACACGTCATGCATCTTTATATACAGTCTGTGCTGTCTAAGAGCCGTAGAAATCCGGCGCTTGGGCAGTGACTTGCAGCGTAAGAAACCAACGAAAAAAGGCATCCTTTAATGTCGGCATGATACGCGGACGGTTCCCGGCGCAAGAGGGGTAAATGCGACAGTACAAGGACGAAAGTTAAGGCGGCAAAAGTCTGAGTGGGGCTGGCGGGACGGGTGGTGGATGGGTCAAACAAACACAGACTTTGACCCGAGAAAGCAGTGTTTGTGTCCTGTAAGATTCTAAAGCCAAATCCTGTTCTTCTTTCCTAATCCTAACCACACGTTTTTGTTGCCTAAACTCAACCATGTGTGTTTGTTGTTGAAAAAAAAAAAACCCCGTAAATTTACGGTGTTGTACAAATGTGTGTATCTTGGAAGAAGACAATGCATGTAACAGGCAGAACTTGACACGGTGCCCCAGAACGTCAACAACCAACGCACCCTTATGCACGTCGTATGTGGATGTGGAAAGTCCCTGACCAAAACGTCAACATGTGACGAGGTTGGAGTGAGAATGTGTTGTGTCTGGTCTAACCCTAAAACTTTAGCACCGTCTGTTTTGTAAAGACGAGCAGATTGCTGTGTCACTTTCTGGTGTGACCAGGCCTTAAGAGCGTGGAAGAAAGACGCCTCTGAAGTGAAATGGTAGACGAAAAATACATTTACATTACACATCAGCAGAAGCCTTCTGTCAACTCCATAATTTTGTAAGGCAAGGAATAATCTGAGGGTTTGGCGTCCACGTGATTATACTCATAACAAAGAAGCTATGTAGCGTCTTGTGGCGTCTTCTCTTGTATCCCTGCCTAAACTTCACACCGTGATAGATCTTTGGGTTTGGAGGTTTTAAATATATTCATGTGTATGTCGGGGTCAGCAGATGAGAGAAAGAGTCACTTTCACTGGACCCCACAAGTTGAGAGTTGCATCAGCATGTTAAAGGCGCTCTGTCGGGGGGGGCGGGCAAAAAAAACACAACACCCACCTACTCACCCATTCACTTCACTCTCCCTCTCCATCCCGTTCTTTCTCTCTAGATGCCATTTGTCCACCTTGGTACTCTGATGCCCTTCCGGAGAGCCTAGTATCAGCTTTCTTCCCCAGTGGCCCCCAGCTCCCTCCACCATGCATTTTTAATGGACACACTCGTGCAGCGGACAAATGATTTTTATTTTTGACAGGGGAGGGCTGGCTCCAGTTACATAGGGATGGGGAGTGAGGGAGCGAGCACGCACCCGAGTGTGCACGGGGAAGAATGAACACACACACATACACAATGGACATGACCAAGAAAGAAAGTGAAGAATGACCCGGCTGTACTCTGCGTGCGTAAAGACCAGATATTTCCAAAAATGCATATCGACAGCCTTATTAAACCATGCATTTATCTCGCGTTTGCTTTACAAAACACACACACACAGTGCACGCACGCACACATGCCACACTCGCCATAAAGTGGTTGATTAATTCACCACTTGGATTATAATGGGCCGACATCCAGGATGATGAAAGAGGCAAGAAGCCCACCAAGGTCTTCATTAAACCAGGATTAGAGCCAGTCTAAACCCATTAACTCTGGCTTAAAACCACTTTAATTCCAATCAAATCAGAATTAAAATTCACACTGTGAGACTATGTGTATCCTACACATTGTGACAGCAGCCTGCTGTGTGTTAAACTGTCTGACCATGTGTGTGCGAGTGGTAACGTAACATTATAATCTCTCCTGTGCTGGCTTTGCCCTGGATGGTGTGATCCTTTAATAGAAACTATAGTATTACTAATTACGACATTTTTCTTTAATTTGAGCTGTTGGAACGAAAGGAAGTGAGGTGGATGGAGACTTAAGGGGATAGTTTGGATTTCTGAAGCGGGGTTGTATGAGGTTCTTATCCATAGTCAGTGCATTACCTACAATAAATGGTGGTCGGCATGCTCCCAGTTTGGAGAAGCAGACAGGAGTACAGCCACAGGAGCTAAGCATTGTACTGCTGTGGATGGGGGCAGCAGCAAAACTTATTTTAGCCACCTTAAAAAAATCAATATCGGTTTAAGTGGATGCCACATAGAGAATATTTTTACTGCTTTACCGTGTCATCAGGCAGACCTTTCCTTTGGCTCTACATTTTCTCAACTATATTCCTTCACAACGCTCTCTTTCGGCTCATTCAGTCACCCTCTGCGAAGGTTTTTCTGTCACCACAGTGAACAGCATTTCATCGTTGCTGTCAAAATGGCTCTTTATTTTGTTTTCCTGTATTTGTTGTCTTGTCTATAAACCCCTGACAATGTAGTGCCAAAGAAAAGGGTTGTTAAAGTTACAGCAGGGAAAATATTTCAAATATAATGTTCACTTAAACTGACTGATTTTTTTTCTTTCTTTTTTTTTGGTGGCAAAAATTCATTTCGCTGCTATCCCCATCCACAGCAGTACATTGCTTGGCTTCCGTTTCAGCACCCCTGCCTGCTTCTCCAAACTGGGGGCACGCTGACTGCCATCTACTGTTCCATTGGCCCAAAATTCCAAAGTGGGTGTAGTCAGAAAAATGTAAATAGTAAATGGAACTGCACTTGTATAGCACTATGTGTCACATTCACCCATTCACACAGTGGTGGCCGACCTGTTATACAGCCTTTTTTCACACTCACACACCAATGGAACAGCCATCAGGAGCAATATGGGGTTCAATATCTTGCTTAATGATGCATCAACATATGGACTGGGGGAGCCGGGGATTGAACTGCTGGTCTTCTGATTGGTGGAAGACCTGCTTTATCTCCTGAGCCACAGCCTCCCCTCAAAAATGTTTCATTGGACCGAAAGCCCATTTCTCTAACAGCCTTGAACCAAAAACAAAGCCAATTCCTCCAAAGAACCACTTCTCTGAAAATACACACTCCCTGCAGTTGGTTTCAGTTTCTCAGCAGCACTTAAAGTCACCAGTCGCAGGCGTTTTTACCGACCACTAGTGAAATTTCCCAACTGATCCTGGGTGTTTTTACTCACCCTTCACGGCGTTTCCCAGCGTGTTTGAGCCAGCCACTGCGGGTAGTTTTCACCGACCCATCTCTGCTTTTCCAGTGACTTTTATGCCACCAAATGATGGTGTTTTAAGCCAAAACATGAACTTTTCCTAACCATGACCAAGTGGCTTTTGTGCCTAAACCTAACCACAAGTTTACCACAGCACTGTTGACAAATGTTAAGGTATTTGTGGTTTACAGCAACCTACAATGCAAACTGCTTTTCTGGCGATTAGAATGTTTAACTGCAGAGAGTGTGTATTTTTGAAGAAACGAGACTTTGAAGCAATGGGCATTGGTTTTTGGGATAACGGGCTGTTGGAGAAATGGGCTCTTAGTCCAACAGGACATTTTTCAGACTAACCGAATTTTGGAATTTTGGGCCATCGGAACATTGGGCAGTCTCTACACAGTGATTATGGATAAGTGCCTTGTACAACAATAACAGGTAACACAGGGGAAATTAAAGGAATAGTTTGACATTAAAAATATGCTCACTGGCGAGTTAGATGAGAAGATTGGCACTACTTTCATGTTATTCTTAATATAAGGTTGGAGCCACTAGCTGGTTAGCTTAGCTTCGCATAAAGACTTGATATAGGGGGAGACAGCTAGCCTGGCTCTCTCTTCCGCCCAAGAAAAAGCTGTTGCAGATAGCTAACCTCAAATTGCCAATATAATGTGTTACATGTAAGTAAGCCCAGTTTCCACCAAACACTTTCAGTATGGTACCTTTGGAACCAAAAGTAACCCTTCAGAAATGGTACTTAGACCTTAGGTCCACTTTGTTGATGTCACTCACTGCTCCGTCCAGCACTCACTGTATTTCCTCATCACCAGTGACACAGATGGAAGTCTGCACCTGGTTTATCGTCCACAGAACGAGGCTGCACACCAACATTTTCAGAACAAACTCAAACAGGCTGCAGTGAGAGTCTCTCTCCATGGGATATTCAAAATAGCAGGTTTGTGCATTTAGTCCTTCTCAGGCAAGCTCAGGGGTTTAGTGTTGCCGGAGCCCACTGGAACTCACCCTGCCTAAAAGTCGATCATCCAAGAGAGACAATAAAAACTAACTGTATGGTCAAAGTTGTCACAGTGAAATTTAAGGTGTGCTGATGGATTCACGTCGTCAATTCATACATTGAGTAACATTGCAATTTAACGTTCCACCTTAAAAGTCACCAACAGTCGGCCCAGTGAATTAAGTTACTTTTCCTCCGACTCCAGCTGCTGCAAGAGGCAGCAAAACATCCTTTCATTTTATAGTTAACAGTTTACTAATAAAACTCTCCACAGTATGAACAGTGGTTACATGAGCCTCAAAACCAGCCACAAACCAGCCACAACTCAGCCCTGAGCAGAGTGACCGTCCTCTATTGACCAATCAGACTGCAGTGTTTAATAGGAACCAAATTAGGTACACGTGATTTCAATGAAGATGTCACATATCAGTGTAAAAAAAAAGAATCTGCTTTTATGGAGGTTTTATTTAGTTTTATGGACGGTTTTTGAAAATCAAAAATGTGTAATCCTATCAAAAAGCTAGAACACTCACACTTTAATCCTGCTTTAAACGAGAGGTAAACGCAAGTTAAATAAATGTAATTTGTTTCTTTCCACCTCCTGAGAGAGGAAATGATAGAGAGAGTGAAAACGTTAGGCAGGTTAGCTGAAAGAGCATTCCCAGGTGTGACCACAGCATTCCCTCCATACACTTTAACAAACCACTGCGTGTGTGTGTGTGGAGGTCTGAGGTTTGTAGCTCGTAGCCAAACTGGAGCTGAACTTCGGTCCTGCAGCCAATAACAACAACTCCTAACTCAAGCGTGCGCGCACACACACTCGCAAACACTGACATGGTTAAACACATTTGCACTCAGAGAGGTGACAAGTGAGGATAAAATGATTTTCATTCGACATGTCTTTTATTTAAATATTTGATGAAAAAGTCACCAGATCCAGGGCGGCAAAATGAGCGTATCCTTGAAACAACTTTGTCAGCGCACATTGTTGGAGAGTGAATGTGTGTTTTTGGGTTGTGTGAGTGAGTGTGTAACAGTGAACGTGTGTGAGGCCTTAAAGCTTTCCTGTCGGTATGTAAGGACATTAGCTCAGTTTCACTCTTTCCCTCCTCTTCTCTTAATCCTCTCTCTCCCTCGTTATAAGCTTCAATTTGGAGCTGGCAATGAAAGAGACTTGGCTTGATATCTGCTGAAAGTGTGTGTGTGTGTGGGTGTGTGTGTGTGATATAATCGACTGTATTTGCATGCCTAAATATTGAGTATGTGCTTGTATGAGTGTGTGGTTAATTGTGTGTGTGTGTGTGTGTGTGTGTGTGTAATGCGAGCCTCTTTGTGACACAGCAGTTGGCAGATAGAGGGGACTAAGTTACCCAAGCTCCCTTGGGGCATCCACATTGTGGAGGGCTGTCTGGGGCACCTCAGTGGTATGTATAGGTGAGTGTGTGTATTTCTGTGTGTGTGTGTGTCTTGGCAAGGAAACACGATGGTTCAGGGATGACAGAAAAAGAGGTGAAATGAAATTGGGGGCATGAAAGACAGTGGAGATGATGAGGAGGACAAAAGAACAGAAAGATGACGTGTCGACTATAAAACAACAACAGATGAGGGAAAATGTATCGGAATTAAGCTGAACGGCAGATTTAAAAATGAAAACATGACTTTGACACCTGAGAAACAGAGCGTCCTATACTATTGTGATAAGTTTGGAAACATAGTCCAAAAGTTCATATTAAGTGGGGTTTTTTTCCCTTAGCTTGGTCAGCGGCCCTCAGCGTCTGATACCGACACAC
The DNA here is from genome assembly GCF_006386435.1 of Epinephelus moara. Classification (NCBI taxonomy): domain Eukaryota; kingdom Metazoa; phylum Chordata; class Actinopteri; order Perciformes; family Serranidae; genus Epinephelus; species Epinephelus moara. The sequence continues at coordinate 30,318,526 of NC_065517.1, read as the reverse complement.
AAGACACTCTTTAGCATCTGTATGACATGCACCAGGCTCTCGACAAACTTCATTGTAAACCCGTCTACAGCAATTTTAAACATTGAGCAAATGACGCAGTATAAAGAGTGAGAAAGTCCACATATGAAGGAGGGAGGAGAGGTTGGATGGGTCAAACTAACACAGGACTTCCACCCAGGAGACTGCTGTTCAAGTCCTGTGAAAATTAAAAGTTAGCATTGAATTCTTTTAACTGAGGGTGCTTTCAGACCTAGAGTTGTCTTGCTTTGGTCTGAATCAGGGACTAATTTTGGGCCAGAAACAGCCCCCAGAGAATCTCATCTGACCCTTCAGATGAATGTATGAAAGAAATGATTGTACCTCTGATAATCTTGTTTTCATGAGCCATCAATAGATCAGTCTCACAGAACATTTTTTGCCACTTGATTAAATGGTCACTCAATCAGTAGCCCCTTTTACACTGCCAGATTTTCTGCGAATGTTGGGCCGTTTTGCCGGCAAGCTGCGAACGTTTAGACACACAGAGCCGGATTGGCGAGTTGATCCGAGGTGCCCAATTTTCCGCCTCGTAGGGTAGACATATTGGCGGAACATTTTTGGTTTTAAAAGAACGAGGCGGCCTTCCGCCACAGGAGGGGCTGTTGATGACTTGTGGGAGAAGCTGTTGATGACGCCGCACGTGCGAGCCACTGGCGGTGGATAAACAGGAAACAGCTGATAGCAGGAATTAGCGAGCAGCTAGTAGCAAGAGGGAAACGCAAACCTGACACTGTAAAGATGAGCAACTGGGGAGACAAGGAATTGCGCGCCCTCCTTGTCCTCGCAAACGAAGAGGCCATTAATCGTCAAATGATGGGAACGGTGAAGAACGGGCCAACTTACGAGAGAATCGCCACAGGACTGACCAGCCGCAGCTTCCCTCCCACGTCACTGTTTACGTCACATGCTGAGCTACACGTTTTGTTACTTGCTCACGCCCCCCATTGCCCGGAAAAAGGCGCATTCTGTATGAACAAAAGTAGGTAGGCGGCATTTTGCCGCACTCCCCGATTTTGTTTTTATACTGCCAATGCTAAAAGAAGACTGATTGGGCTTTCCTGCAAATTTGCACAATTCCTGTTTAAAAAGGGCTACTGTATCAATGCTACATCAAAATATCATCAAAAAATGTAACAGCCACCTCACTAATGGTTGAAACTCTAAATGCAGCACAAAAATGACAGCCATCAACGTAAGTCACCATGTTCTTAACAGACGCACCATAAACACTGTGACTTAGTATTTATACAAAGTCATATTTGCATTCTGGAGCATACAGACCTAACAGGAAACTTTAAACTACTAAATAAAACACTAGAACAGCACTAGACAGGCATGATGGGAACTGAGTGCGCTGTCATCGTTACTAGACTCTGAGCACCAGGATGAGGTACGCATCACAGCTGATACAGTGGACCAGAGTTACATACTATACTTCAATTACAAAATATGAAATACATTGCTGGAAAGTTAACAAACAATGATTCCATATATGCAAAAGTCGAATATCATTCTGCAGCTGACAGCTGTCATGTCACTCATGCTAATCATATCTGTTTGCAGTGTTAGCAAGGGAGCTACCTGACTACAGCTCATCAGTACCTTTAGTAATGTAGCAGTATGAGCTGTGTTCAAGCCGGCAGTCGCTTTAATCTCCATGGTGACATAAGCTAACGCTACAACTGTAGTGCATCCTAATGACATTAATATGTGTTACACTGAATAATGTCTTCAAACAGCCCAGATTGAGCTGATGGGGAGCTAGGAACAGACTTAGCAAAGTTTGCGGAAGGATGTGTGAATATGTATGGGTTTTCAAAATAAGGTGTTACAAAACAACATTAAGGAAATTCAGTTATTTGGATTTTATATAAGAAGTGCAAAATTAATTACCAGTGTCCCTTATAAATTAAAAAGTAAACACCTCTAACTTGTGAGGGAAATGTCTTTATTCTTTGATTTTTGGGTTGCTGGAAATAAAAATTAAAAAGATTATTCCTGATGTTGAGGACAAAACTCAAATATTTTCACTGTGCCAGTATTTAGAGATATTCCAAAGTAAAAGCCCCACATTCCTACCTTGAAAATCTGAAACTTGAAGTGCCATTAAAAAATAATACTTTTTTTTTTAAATGTTGCTCCATAATTCCTGACAATATCTGTAATATTTGAGTTCAGGATGTTTCACACTGACTGCACTCATCCTGAAAATCAAGCATCTTTACCACAGCAAAGTTGATATATATTTATATAAAGAGGCAGATATTTTCCTTAGGAGTTGGTGGAGACCCAAACAGAGCTAAAAGAGAGTGAATATATGGCTTATATTTGTCGGCTGGTCAGAAACATGACTCTTAATTAATGCTTGTGTTGCTCTGTGTCAGCTGGATGTGTAAATAGGTTTGCTAAAACACTCAAAATAACACCTTAATATAGTGATGATAAAACGTACCTCTTTGAATACACTTAATACGCCAAAAGCAAAATAGATTTGGATGGAAATGCTGCTTTGAGGTGATATTGAGTCAGTCCTGATATTGTGGGCTGAACACAGGAGCAGCTGCTGAATGTGACCAAACAGATGGCACAGGTATGATACAAACACACACACACACACACAGTATCCATTTGCCTGATGTGATGCATTAGGTATGCACACCCACCTGTCGGTGTAAGATATGAATGAACAAGGATGAGATTTAATGGCTGTTTTACATACCCATTATCTTACCTTCCCTCAGCCTTGTTCTCTCTCCATCTCCCCCTCTCACCGCCAGCTCCATTCAGCCCGAGCTTGTTGTTTGAATGAGAGGAGCGGACCACCCTGGGGAGAAATGGGGGAGATCACATTACCCCCAAAAATGTAGAGGGCCTACAAAAGGGCCATGAGACATCAGGGTGAGGGAGGGAGGGCGGCAGAGAGGGAGGGAGAAATAGGAGAGCACATGAAAGAGTGCATTAGTGAGGGGGGAGGGAAAGATTGATTGGGAAGGAGAGATGAGGGAGTGGATAAAGAGAGGTGGAGGTGAGAGACAGACGGGGTGGAATGGGGTGAAACTTCGATTATAGTGATGTATGCTCGTGTATTCAGCATTGTATGTATTTACACCTCTGTACTTTCATGTCAAGCTCTTATTCAGTCGGTCTGTTTTTGTCTGACCTTCATCTCTTCTTTCTGTATTCTGAACCTTTTTGTTAAAATATTTAGTATTACAGAGGTTTGCATTTGCAGTTTTGGTCATCATTCCTCTCAGTAATAGTGAGATTGTCACTCAATGATTTGCTGAGATCTGGGAATATGGGGACATTGCTGCACCAAAGTCACACAAGAAGTCAGATGTTCATAGAGGCTTTAATTGAAACCCTGGGGAGCCACTCCAAACAGCAAATGCACCAAATGATTTTAATGAGCATATTTGCACAGTTGCAAAATACACTAAAACACTGACCCTACCTTTAATATCCACCCTTATACAAACTAAAGCATGATAAATATTTATGGTTCTAATCATATCATCATCAGTCATATCAGATAGAAATGATGCCCAAAAGAGCCAAGCTGTAATGAACCAGAATGTTCCTTTAACTCAGCACTGGCATGATGTGACACATACACACATTTTTAAATCCTGCAAACCACCAACCACACTGATCACTATCTGGAGTATCTCTTCGAGTTAATGTGTACCTGTTGATTCAGCAAGACAGATATATATTATTAATGTGTTAAGTATCCCGTATGACTCAGCTACATAACTGTGGATGTGAAACAGTAGCTGGATGGAGGCTGAGGGATATATGAGGTAAGGCCTTCTTCTCATTAATGTTGCAGGTCAGAAGGTAGTGATTCACACATAATTTGGGTCATGACTTTATACAGAGACAGATTTGTCTCAATATTATTTGTGTCAACCGGTCAGAGTCCAATTATGTTCCAAACACAAAAATATATATATAAAAATATATATAATATGGTGGATTTCTACACTAAATGCATTCATAAATTATTAGCAAAAATGAATAAATAAAAAAATAATAATAATAATAATTCTTTCCAATGGACGAAGAATCTTAATGCAGAAATCACCGAATTTGACAACAAATTACAAAAATAATATTAAATAAAAATGACAATAAATTAGCTTTCAACAAAAGAACATGAGATTATTTATTTTTATGAATGGTTAAGTCATATCAGTGAAATAAAGTGATGCTTTAAAATACATATGTAAATATGTTGCATTGCATTCATCATCACACCCTAAAATACTCTCAATTTCTGAAGTTCATTCATTCATTATCCATAACTGCTTATCCTGTTAGGGGTCAGGGTGGCGGGGGTGCTGGAGCCTATCCCAGCTGACATTGGGCGAGAGGCAGGGTTCACCCTGGACAGGTCACCAGACTATCACAGGGCTGACACATAGAGACAAACAACCATTCACACTCACATTCACACCTACGGACAATTTAGAGTCACCAATTAACCTGCATGTCTTTGGACTGTGGGAGGAAGCTGGAGTACCCACACACACTGTTTCCCCAGTTCATTTTCCATTGACATTCAGATCCAGTGTCCATTCCAACAGACGGATATTCAAAGAAAATAAAAATCCTAATTAAAAGCTTCAAATCTATTACATGTTTTTTGACATGTCTAAGTAACATAACACCTTAAGACAACTTTAAACACAGTTTAAACAAAGATTATGTACTTTAACAGTATGATTAATCAATTAAAATGTACCTTATGTTTCCTCCTGGCCTCACAGTCAGCCATGCTTGTTGAAAAAAGGGGTGTGGCTCTACTGCAGTCCACTTTAGATGATGTGGAGCACTGTGATTGGCTTACAGACATCCCATCAAATAAGTTTGTGCATTTGGGTGGAGTCAGGTGAGAGTAACCATAGATCTAGACACCATAGAAAAGTAATTTCCATTGGAATGGATGGGGAATTTGGACGGGTTAAAGGGGAACTAATGTTTGTTTCAACCTGGGCCCTATTTTCCAATTTCGCCTTTCCGTTATGTTGTTGGATAATTATACTAACAATCCGAGCCTATCTGTGTGAAAAAAATGCACTTTTAGTGGATGTATTTTGACGTTGTTTGACGCTGTCTGGGTGCCCTATTATTTAATAGATAATAGATCGGAAAATAGGGCCCAGGTTGAAAAAAACATTAGTTCCCCTTTAACAGAACGACAATCTATGTGTAAATGTGTAATCTGTAAATATAGAAACACATTCCACAAATACATAAAAAAAAGATTTGTAAACTCAAAAAAATATTTTGCAAATATAAAACAGATCTGCAAATACACAAATTCCAAAAATGAAAAAAAAACTCATACAAATCCGCAAGCCTAGAATTAAGATTCAAAAATATTTGATAAAATGTTGTAAATGTTAAATATTAACAAATGTTTTTCTTTTATTTATTTGTAAGTGTATTAAATGTATGCACAGATATTTTCTTATTTGTGGAGTTTGTGTATTTGCAGATCTATTTTATATTGGCAATATATATACAGTATATATATATATTAATTCAAAAATCTGGAAACACAGTAACTCACGGAAATTATATTGATCTAAATCCATCTCTGTAGATTTGCCACATCACTGAATTCCCCCTCTTGTCTCTCACAGACTTTGCTGAGGTTGCAGTTACTAATAAATGTCCTTGGGAGGCGCTGTGAGTCAGGGCTGTGGGAGTTATCTGCAGTCCGGCTCTTCCTATCGCCTTCATTGACATTTAATGATAATTATAACTCGGGTCACACCAGGGGCACACACACACACACACACACTGGCTCACTAACAACACACACACACACACACACACACACACACACACACACACACTGCCTGGTTAAAAACATGAAGACATTAGCGGTAACTTGATGCTGAGTGAGTATTGATCTACTCTCAGGGGGCTTAGAGAGTGAGAGAACACTAGACAGCACTTTATCACAGCACTTGACCATCGAGGCTGGCCGGTGCAAGTGTGTGTGCGCCGGTGTGTGTGTTTGTGCGCTAGAGAGAGGAAGATGGAGCTTTAACAAAACGCTTTGTTACATAGAGATATGCTGTAGAAAACACGAACAGGATCTCAACTGTCAGGCTCGTTTTACTCATACATATTTCAACCTTCATTCATCACTAAAAAGCAAACTTCCTTTCCTTCTTTCCTTCCTTCCTTCCTTCCTTCCTTCACCATCTCTCCCAATATCCTCCTGTGAGGTCCTGACTGACACATTCAATCTGCCTCTATAACATTATACAGACCAGACTGAGTAGTAATCAGGCCTATGAGTGTGTGTGTGAGACCAGTAGGGATTTCATGATTATGATTGCTGAGGACACGTGCTGCTCAAATTCTTCAATGATTGCCTCCAAACGAAACAGAAATGCCAAACAAAACAATAAACCCTTCGAGAGGGAGAGAAATGACAACATCATATACTTGGAGTCTGTTTCTTGAAGATATCCAGACCACAAAAACATGAGCAAAAAGTGACCAAAAGGGACCCGAAAACAAGGAGCAGATGGAAAAACACCCACATAAAAGTGCATGTGTGTGTTTCCATGCGTGTGTTCTTGTATCTATACATTACATTATACACTGCACTCATTTAGGCTGTAATTGTGTGCTTGTACACGTCGTGCTCCTTCTTGGTTACATGTTATGCTTGTTTTCTGTAACACACAGATATCCTCTATCCAGTCCCCCGTATGTTCGCAAATCTTTCCTCAGCACACACACATTTACACACACACACACACACACACACACACACACACACACACACACACACACACACACACACACACACACACCATCTCCTCGTCAGAAGCCAAGCCAAGTCTGCAAAGGTGCTGGTCCAGACAGACAGTTACTGTACAGTATATCTTCTGTCTCGAAGCTTCAGGCCATTTGGAACATCTCTCCGTTTATCTGTCTTGTATTCTTTCTGTTTGTCTCTTAACTTGATATCTGCTCACTGCTTTGGCTCCAGTTCAGAGCCATGTTATGACTCTGATCACCCAGGGATGGATTACTGAACAGGCCCATCGTGCACAGGCCCAAGGGCCCAAAGTGTCAGGGGACGCCCGCCTTCACCTGCAAAATGTCACTTAAATTAACATTTAACGACCAGGAATAGACACAGAATGGCCACAAAGAGACACAAAAGGACCACAAAGTAAGAGAATTTAATGTTACTACAAAGAGGGGCAAATAACAACCACAAAGAGACACAAAATTATTACAGAAAGACACAAAAAGACCCCAAAGAGATGCAAGGGAACTGTTAAGAGAGAGAAATGTATTACAAAACAGGGCAAAAACACAAAGAGACAAAAAAGATCACTAATAGACACAAGAAGACCGAAAAAGACACAAAATAAGCTGAAATGGACATATATTGATTACACAGAAACACAAAACAACCACAGGGAAACACAAAAAGACCTCAACGATGCAAGGGAACTGCCAAGTGACAAAAATTTACCAAAAAGGGGCAAAACAACCACAAAAAAAAACAAAAAGCACAAAATGTCCCAAAGAGACACAAAATGAACTCACATTCTAAATGACTTAAAAGAGACACAACATGACTACAGAGAAACAAAAAACACACAAAGTTACTATAGACACACAATGAGCACAAAAGACAACAACCTTTACAAATACACACAAAACAACCACAAAAGACCTAAAATGACAACAAAGAGGCGCAAATCGATTACGAAAGACAAAGACACACAAAACAATTACAGAGACACAAAATGACATCAAAGAGACAAACAACCATAAAATTACAAAAAATGACCTAAAAGAGACACAAAACAACAATAAAGAGACGCAAAACGATTACAAAAGACACAAATCAACCACAAGAAAACACAAAATTACTACAGAGACATTAAATGACCATACAGAGAAACAGCAACTACAGAGCCACACAAAATAATTACAAAAACACAAAATGACCTCAAAGAGACACACAGCAACCATAAAAAGACAGAAAGAAACTACAAAAAGAGACACACAAACGACTTCCAAAAGACACACAACTATAAAAAGACACAATATAACTACACAGAGACACAAAATGACATCAAAGAGACACAAACAACCATAGAAAGACACAAAACAACTAGAAAAGAGACGCACAATGATTACAAAAGACACAAATCAACCACAAGAAAACACAAAATGACTACAAAGAGACACAAAACAACCATAACAAAGACACAAAAGAACTACAAAGCGACTGATAATGATTACAAAAGACACAAATTAACCACAAGACACAAAATGACTACAAAGACACACAAAATGTCCATACAGACACAACTACAAAGACACATGAAACAATTACAGAGACACAAAATGACCTCAAAGAGACACACAGCAACCATAAAAAGACACAAAATGACTATAGAGATGCAAACGACTTCCAAAAGACACAGAGCAACTATAAAAGACAAAATTACATCAAAGAGACTCAAAACAACCATAAAGAGACACAAAACGATTACAAAAGACACAAATAAACCACAAGAAGACACAAAACAACCATTAAAAGACACAAAATGACTACATAGAGACGCAAAACGACTTCCAAAAGACACACAACTATAAAAAGACACAAAATGACATCAAAGAGACATAAAACAACCATATAAAGACACAAAACAACTAGAAAAGAGACGCACAATGATTACAAAAGACACAAATCAACCACAAGAAAATACAAAATGACTACAAAGAGACACAAAAACTACAAAGACACACAAACCAATTACAGAGACACACAATGACCTCAAAAAGACACACAGCAACTAGAAAAAAGACACACAATGATGACAAAAGACACAAATCAACCACAAGAAAACACAAAATGACTACAAAGAGACACAAAACAACCATATAAAAATACACAAAACAACTACAAAGAGACTCATAACGATTACAAAAGACACAAATTAACCACAAGACACAAAATGACTACAAAGAGACACAAAATGTCCATACAGACACAACCACAAAGACACATGAAACAATTACAGAGACACAAAATGACCTCAAAGAGACACACAGCAACCATAAAAAGACACAAAATGACTATAAAGGGACGCAAACGACTTCCAAAAGACACAGACCAACTATAAAGACACAAAATTACCTCACAGAGACACCCAGCAACCATAAAGACACGAAACAACAATAAAGAGACACAAAATGATTACAAAAGACACAAATCAACCACAAGAAGACACAGAATGACTACAAAGAGATGCAAAACAACTTCCAAAAGACACAGAACTATAAAAAGACACAAAATTACCTCAAAGAGACACAAAACAACCATAAAAGACACAAAACAACTACAAAGAGACACAAAACAACAATAAAGACACACACAACGATTACAAAAGACACAAATCAACCACAAGAAGACACAAAATGACTACAAAGAGACACAAAACGACTTCCAAAAGACACACAACTATAAAAAGACACAATATAACTACACAGAGACACAAAATGACATCAAAGAGACCCAAAATGGCCTAAAAGAGACACAAAACCACCATTAAAAGACACAAAACAACTATGAAGAGACTCAAAAAGATTACAAAAGACACAAATCAACCACTAGAAGACACAAAATTACTACAAAGAGAAGCAAAATAACTTCCTAAAGACACAGAACAACTATAAAAAGACACAAAATTACCTCAAAGAGACTCAAAACAACCATAAAAAGACACAAAACAACTACAAAGAGACACAAAACAACAATAAAGAGACACAAAATGACTACAAACAGACACAAAACAATTTCCAAAAGACACAGAACAACCATAAAAAGACACAAAATTACCTCAGAGATTCAAAACAACCATATAAAGACACAAAACAACCTCAAAGAGACACAAAACAAAAATAAAGACACACACAACGATTACAAAAGACACAAATCAACCACAAGAAGACACAAAATGACCAGAAAGAGACACAACAACTACAACGAGACAAACAATAGAAAAACAGACAGAGAGAGAGAGAGACAAAAGTACTAAAAACTCTTGCTCCTGTGTAGGAGAGGTGGTGGGGCCTTTTGCATATCTGTGCCCTGGAGCCTGATGTCTCATCATCCGCCCCTGTAATCACCAGGAGACGGTCGCCTTTGATCTCTCCATCCTGATTCATTCATTTTCAGCCTTCCCTCACACGTATGATTTATGAGTAGCACCGTCACATAAAGAACCTACACACCCATGTACAGTACATACACACAACAAATGTATGCCTTACAGTTTAGTTAAAATCACTGATGTTGGACGTGATTAATTCTCTCTGTGATGTTTCGGGACAAAAGTAATTTCCACACGGTTACAAAAACAATGCCGAGCGCTTTGAAATGCCTCAGATTAATGTGTTTATTTCATCTGATTAGTAGAAAAATGGGACTTTTGGTAAAATAACATCTGACGTACAACGCTCAGTGGCTCCGCTGTGCTCTCTGGTCAACATCAAATGATTGATCGTTCAAAGGGGATTTTGAGAAAAGAAAAAAAAAGTTGGATACGCTGGTTTGGCGTCATTCCTCTGAGCTAAAGTAATGGTTTATACAGGAAGAATGATGATTTGTAGAGAGAAGAGCAAAGAAATAAAATAGCTGAGATGGATTTTTATTCCAAAATGTGAAATCTGCCAGATCATTTCTCAGATGCACACTTAGGGATCAACTGATAACTACAAACCCCATAAAAACACCTACTTATGAAATGACACATTCATGCCAAGCGGCCAAACTCTTGAACAAAATACTGAATGTGATTATCAAACCTGAAAAGTACACTTGGCCTAATTAAATCCACAGATGAGTGACCCCACATTTGACACTCTTTCTCTAACGACTGACATATAAAGTTTGAGATTTATCTTGGGTAATTGGAAAGGAATAAAAAAAAATCCCCTCGTGACCACATCTGAGCAAATGTTGTGTCAGTCAGACTCTGATCTCCAACCTTCATCAGCCCTGAGAAGACTCATCATGTAAAGCGTGTGGACGGATACAAATTAAACGAGACACTCTTTCTCTCTCTCTCTATTTCCTCTTTTCCCCTCAGTGTGTTTTCTTCTCTCTGGCTTTTTTTTTCCTCTTTTAATTTGGCCCCTCTGTTTGTTTTTCTTCATTCTTTCATTAGTTGAAAAAACATAGCAGGCATTCCAGCTGTAATACCACTGAGATTCAGTATCAGTGTGGGGATTCGGGCTCATGTGTGTGAGTGTGTCAGAGAGAGAGAGACTTGGAGAGATGGCAGTACACTGGAGACGTTAGGCATTGCCTCATAATGATTCATCCCTGTGCTATGCGTGAATGTAGGCAGACGTGTCAGCCACACAGGGGCATTCTGGGAATACTGGAAGTTCCTAATGAAGACGTTCAGACTGGTTGAGAGATGCATTTTTGTTTATTTGATTACAGTCAGAAGAGCCGTGTTGGTGCAGATACCCTCCACGCATGATCGGTAATTGCACCATAGCACCGTTTTCTTCATTGCACAACAGCTGCCAGAGCTCCCTTAGAAATCACCTGACTCGATGTACATTTGGTAAGGTTGCCCCCTAACAGTCGACAACGTTAGTCAACCACAAAGGTCATTAGTCGGCAAGATTTCATTGGTCGCTTAGTAGCAGAAAAAACAAAAACAAATGTGAAACTCTATTAGGAGCTGCGCCTTGTCAAAATAAATCAAAACCTTTCTGACTGGACCATGTGGGAATTTAATTTGAAAGGACAGACACAGGAAGTGTCCACGCTCAGCAGTCAGACAGGAGTCAGGTTAATTTCCAGGGCTGGTACCTGCAGTTATTCCACAGGCTAGTTAATAACATGTCGGGCAGGAAATCCAAAGTGTGGGATCATTTTGAGAAGGTGAAGGACGAACCCAAGGTGATATGTAAACTCATCTTCATTGGTCGACTACAAACATGACGTATCATCTGAAACATGGAAGTAGCTACATGCCCATTAGCCCACAGCGTCATTAACAGGCGGCTCGCTCAGTGTGTGACGTGCACTTGTAGATAAAATATAGGCCTATATTACAGTTTTTACCCATTGCTTGAACACTGTAGACACATGCTTAAACCAAAGTAACATAACTTGAAGTTGTTGTACTATACCTTAAACAAACTGTAACCATACCTTAAACAAAAGCGCTGCTTTGCACTTTAGTTGCAATTCTGTAAAAACACTTGCTCCTTTCTGCAACACACTTGCTCCTGCACACTACACACTATTTCATACATAAGACACTTAGTTCAAAAATGAAATCTCAGGGTACCATTAGGAAAACACATCTATTCAACAAAATATTCAACAAAACTGAACACCAATCAGCCAGCTACAAAAAGGCCTCAGTTAAGCCATTTTGAGAACTTTGCAAGCATGGAGGCAGGGAGAGCTAGAGGCAGAGGAAGAGGAAGACAGAGAGAGAGAGGAGGACGTGGTCAAAGAGGCCATGCAAGGACCATTATTTCGGATGACATAAGAGCAACTTTGGTGGACCATGTCATAAACCATGGCCTGACCATGAGTCCACCCTAATCTAAGCCGTTTCACAGTTTCATCCATAATAAGGACATTCCGACTGGAAAACAGGTATGTCTTTAGCTCTCTACTCTACTCAGACTGTATCTAGAATATTTACAGTACTGTACCATACCACGTTACCGTATCACATGGACTGTATTGCAGGGTGGCTAATGCTCCTTTTCGAACAAAAGTGGTAGTTTTGTGAAACATACCGTGATAACGTGTTGAGATGTTTCAGTACTGTGTATGGTAAATACAGTAAAGTACAGTTATATACAGTACTGTAAAAAAGAAGCAAACAATAACAATTTGTGGTTGCATTTTTCTACAGAATGGCTAGAAGACCTACTGGGGGTGGACGCCAACGCCTGTTCACCCAACAGCAGGAAGTTGCCATAGTGAACCTAGTCAGAGAAAACAATGCAATCTGTCTCCACCAGCTACAGCAACAAATACCTGCAGATAGGCAAGTATTCAACAACATAAATCGAGTAAGCATTACCACTATCAGACGCATCTTGGTAAAGCACAACATGACCATGAAGCAATTGTACAGGATCCCATTTGAGAGGAACGGTGTCAGGGTCAAGGAACTTCGACATGAATATGTCCAGGTAAGTGTTACAGTCCTTTACATTTACAATACAGAATGGGTGCAGTCCAGTAACAGCTGAATATGTACCACTGGATCAGTACCACATAGATACTTTCAGAAAGCTACACAGGTACCTGTGTGGTGGGGTGGGGCGGTTCTGTATGTGCAGTAGTGTAGTTGTGTGCTTTGAGTAAAGCCATCCACAATATGTATTTTTTGTTACAGAGAATCTTGGACATGGATGGAGCTGCCCAGCCTCATGAATGTATTTACATTGACGAGGCTGGATTCAACCTTAGCAAAAACAGACGACGGGGACGTAATATAATTGGCCAAAGGGCAATTGTGCACGTCCCAGGGCAGCACGGGGGAAATATCACATTGTGTGCCGCCATAAGTCTTCGAGGGCTACTGCACCATCATGCCAAACTAGGTCCCTATAATGCACAACACATAATCACATTTCTAGATGCACTTCATGATGCAGTTGTACAGGATAGACCAGAGCAGCCCAGGTTTGTTGTTGTCTGGGATAATGTTAGTTTCCATCGGGCTGCTCTGGTCCAAAACTGGTTCACCAACCATGATCAATTTGAAGTTGTGTACTTGCCCCCTTACTCGCCATTTCTAAATCCTATAGAGGAATTCATTTCCGCTTGGAGATGGCACGTATATGACCGCCAACCACATGCCCGTATGCCTCTTCTGCAGGCAATGGAACAGGCCTGCGGAGACATTGAGGTAAGGTCAATCCAGGGATGGATTCGGTACACAAGGGGATATTTTCCCCGATGCTTAGCGAGAGAAGACATTGCTTGTGATGTTGGATAGAGATCCTGTTGCTTAGCGAGAGAAGACATTGCTTGTGATGTTGGATAGAGATCCTGTGGCCAGACCCCAACAGACGGCAGGATCCATAAGCCCACTTGCTCACAGTTGTGTTTTTCTGTTTACAGTAGTGTATTGTTTGTTTTATTTTTGCTTTAACTGAATTTACTGTACTGTAAAATACACTACTGTAATGTAATGATTTTGAATTGAGTATTTCATTTTTTGGTTGTGAAAACATGCCTTCTGTGGAACTGAATAAAAACAGTGAAAACAAAAGACTGCAGTGTTTTATATAAAGTAGACTAGTGTGTTGCTGCTGATTTGAAAGCGATTCATATAATGCAAGTGGGTATCATTTTGTCAGAGTGACATTTTGACAAAGGATTGTTAGGTTTTGATAGCAGAGTTTCAATTTGACATAGATGTGAATGGTTTATTTCCCAGTGTTGTGTCTTATTTGCTTGTGTGTAGAGTTTTGACACAATGAGCCAAGTTTTGCAAAACGTGTTCAAGCAACGGACAAAAACTGTAATGAAGGTTCATTAGTACGGTTTTGTATTTCTCTTTAATGTAGCACAGTGTTAACAATGTTACTGATACTATTCTTTCTCACACCTTCAACTCAAACCATTGTGTTGCCCCGCCCAAAATATATCATTTAATATTAAATTAATATCGTAAACATGCAGGCGACTAGTCGAGTAATGGCCCTAAATGATGACTATTAGTGGACTAGGACAATTCTCGGGGGGCAGCCCTAACATTTTGACTGTTTCTGAAGCATGAACAAGTTGAGTCACTTTCATTAATATAGCCCCAAATCACACATTTCGTCACTCTCTGTCTTTAGACTCTCAAAAACAGGGAAACATGAAAGCATGATGAAAACAGAAAATAACTTATTTACATGATTCATCTCTAAAAGTATATTTAATTTATCTCAAAAACATCCATCTATCCAATAGCTATACCTACTAATTCCTTAAAAAAGTTGATTTACTTACCCAGTCTCATTCCAAAGTTGCTGAATACTGGTGCGCGGGTAGTGACTTCCACATAAGGCACTGACGAAAAATGTATTTGTTCACTTGGGCATGATATGCGGACAGCGTCGGGGGAAATGCAGCTGGACAACAACGAAAGCTAAGGGGGCAGAAGTCCTAGTAAGGCAGGGAGGAGGGGTGCTAGATGGGTCCAACAATCACCAGCCTTCTTCCAGGAGGCTGGTGTTTGCTTCCTGTATGAATATAAAGCCAAACCCTGTTATCTTTTTCAAAACCTAACCACATTTCATTGCCTAAACATAACCATGTGTGTTTGTTGTTGAAGGAAAAACATGTCAAGTCCCAGTGTTGTATACTGACTAGTACATTTATTTTGAAAGAGAGTGTGTGCAAACTGTACATGTCCTGTGAAAATGGAAATGTATTTTGAAAAGACACAATGCATGTAACAGGCTGAAGTTGACCCAGATGTGCCCATGTGTCTGCTTTGGTGCGAAACTTACTAGAACAGTTGTGTTGTCCTGTGCACTGCTTTGCGCCAAGTGTAAGACAAGTGAGACATTAGTTTGTCCTTTGGCAGGCAGAGAGGGATCAACACAGACCAGGTGTATAATAAAGTCCCGTTTTCACCAAACATTATCAGTATGGTACCTAGACCCTATAACCTGGAAATCCAGATGCCCTGCCCCTAGGAAATTCGAATTTGCTCTGCATCGGGATATGGCCCCGACAAGCAGAGCCCATTGAATCGCCATCGGACCAATCAGATCAGTCTATCTGACAGAGGCGGGCTCTGGGCGGGCATAACATGATGTGCCATAGGAGTCGAAAAGTCAACAGCCAAGATGGCAGCTACCGAAGGGCCGCGTCCATTCAGTTTAGCTTTGGAAGAAACGCTAAGCCAACTACACTTATCTTTTTCCTTGAGAGAGGAACAGAAGACTGCCCTAGTTTTGCCAACGGGCTACAGCAAAAGCATAATATATCAGTTAGCCCCACTGTTTGGCAAACCAATGAGGCTTACTGCAATGAATACCTTGTTTTTTGCTCTGATTGGCTATCGTGCTATCCAATTGCTTGCGGTGGCATTTAATATGCCTCAGTTAGTGCCGCCCCTTGGGTAGGAAGGGTGTATCGGTTAGGGCCAGACTCAAGATCTTTCTAGATTTGAGTCTGGATTTCCAGGCTATAGACCCTAGCATTTCCACTGCAAACCGTACCCTTAATTGTGGACAGGGTTGTTGTCACTCACTGCTCTGTCCAGCACTCACTGTATTTGCTCCTTCAACAGTCTCGTTTACCGTCCACAGAACGAGGCTGCACGGTGACATTTTCCGAACAAAATAAAACAGGCTACTGACCAATCAACAGACTGCAGTGTTCACAGCTCCACCTTTTAGTACCAGATCTGTGTGCTAGGTACCCCAACAGAGGGGGGATCAAAAATGGGGACGGTACAGAACAGTTCCATTGGTACCATCCACAACTTTTCACAGTGGAAACAGAAAAAAAGCGTACCAAACTGAACCGCACTGCTCATGGTTCCATCTCATTAACTATTGGTGCAAGTTGAGATGTTACAATTGCCTCTGGTCTCCCATACACCTATCTGGTTTAGCCAAAGAATAAAGAAAATAACCAGTATCATTTTAGATTGCAGCCCACAATAGTGCAGTTTGTACTGAAACATACATGTAGATACAAAGTAACAAGGCTTGAAGTTCAATTCAATTCAAAAAGGCTTTATGCTGTAGGTATTTTCTAACAGGTACATTCTGATAATACAGGGCCTGTGACTGTCACCAACCTTGAGCAGAGGTGGAAGAAATAAGCACCCCAGACATCCCTCTCCCCAGCAACCCTTTCCAGCTCCTCCTGGGGGACCCCAAGGCGTTCCCAGGCCAGATGTGACATGTAATCCCTCCAGTGTGTTCTGGGTCTGCCCCGGGGCCTCCTACCAGTGGAACGTGCCCAGAACACCTCCAGCGGGAGGCACCCAGGAGGCATCCTGATCAGATGCCCGAACACCTCAACTGACCCCTTTCGACACGAAGGAGCAGCGGCTCTACTCCGAACTCTCCAGATGTAAGAACTCCTCACCCTATCTCTAAGGCTGAGCCCAGCCACTGCACAGAGGAAACTCATTTCCGCTGCTTGTATCTGCGACCTCATTATTTCGGTCACTACCCAGAGCTCATGACCATAGGTGAAGGTTGGGAAGTAGATGGACCAGTAAAACGAAAGCTTTGCCTTCTGGCTCAGCTCCTTCTTCACCACGACGGGCTGGCAGAAGAATTACACTGTATGATGCAGGTCGTAATCTAAAATGTTAGCAAATAATCCTTGTTTTCTGACTGGTTTCAGTCTGTACAGCTTCTGCCTTTAGACCCTCAGTTCAGACAAAGAAGAACTCCCCAAAAATGAGGAAACATTGGTTATCATTGTTATCATTTTAATGAGTCTGATCTCAAAATATTTACATGCTTTTACTATAACAATCTGTTTAAAATGCATGAACAACAGCTGATACATCAAATTGAATCATAACAGTGAATTTATGTAAAGTACATTGTAAAATTAAACCAGAAAACCTAAACTAAAACATACACTGAATGATGTTAATAAGATGATTGTATGTACTTCTATACAGTTGAGGAACTCACATGAGCTAGGTTCAAATAAATGATACTTAGTCCCTAGTATGCATCAACCTCCAAAAGCACTGGATCCTACATTTCCCAGACTGCTCTCCAATGGCATCTTCCATCAGACCCTCATTGCCTCCTAAATGCCTGTCCAACCCCATCCCTCCAGCTTGTGACGCAGGCTGTTCAAAATTATAAGCTGAGGTAAACCCAGTGACATCAGGGTTATTTTTTAGATTTTAGAAATCTCTGCCACTGAAAACATGATACATTACACCTACTGTTTTATCCTCACTGACACTACAGCTGGGAGGATTTTCACATTCCCACGAAAATATGGAAAGACAGTTTTAGTGAAAGTGTATTTGATGGTGTGTACAGGTCTTTTTCTATCAATGTCAAAAAATGACAGTATGCCTTGGTCATAATCTAGATGCACTCTGATCTTTTGGGGCTCTGTACCCTTGAAGTCGATTCTGTCATAATCCTGTTGAGTATATTCTAACAGAACGTCTGCAGCATGTCTGAGGATGCCCCAGAACCCTTTTGGATTCTTGGTTCTAGCAGCGACACCAACAGCCCAACAGTCCAGCCCCACCTCCACATCCCAGCTGTGTTTTCCAGAGCCAAACCCTTCAGAGCCGAGAACGTCCCAGGTCTGCCGCCTTTCTGGGTTTCTAGGAAGCGGCTTAGTCTTGTTCTCTGTCGAACGGGTCATGTGTTCTGATATAATCAATAGCGAGTCGCCAGTGTTGGGGTCCAGAGTTACAGGAGCTTTAGAGAAGAACACATAGAAACAAAAGGTTTGTTATATTAAAGGTTTACTGAAGGTATTACAGTGTATTCACAGAACAGCCTGGTGTTGTTTGGTGATTAAGTTCATCAGTTATCTGCACACTGCAGATTGAAATGTAAAATTAAGTCAGACAGAAACACTTTGCTTACTGTATTGGATTATGTCCTTCATCTTCCTCCAGACTGTGAACAGCAGGTTCCCCAGGTGTTTGGCCTCGTCAATCAGGGCTCCTGATGGAGTCTCTGGGTCTGGCAGGTTGCACTGGGATCTGCAGGAATATTAGGCAGCCACAGATTACCAGTCAAATGTTTTTAATACGCCCACGTTGGACTTCCCCACCTTCGATCTAGCTCGCCTCTCCCTTAAACCTTTTAATGAGATGCATCCACATCTTTTCCCCACAGAGTGGATGAGACTCAAACTGCCATCAGCCCTGACTATCACTCAGCTGTGTTTCAATAGAGAGCGTACAGGAAGCAACTTACCGCTTCATTGTGGATCTGACATTCTGTCAAATAAAGAGAAAACAGGGTGATGAATGAATACCTCCAGTTTAGTTAAATATTCAATGTTAAGGTCAGAATGTTCATTAACACAGGAAGTCACTGAGTACCAGCATAAATGAGATGTTCTCAGCCATCATCTCCCTCTTTGTGGTTCTGATTCTGTCTTCAAGCGAGGAGATCTCTGCAGTCAGATTAACAATCCTGATGTTCACCGCTTCACTCTTGAGCGTCGCCTCTTTCCTCACTGCATCAATCCTGGCAGCCTCCTCTGCTCGCAGGAACTGGTAAAGCTTCAGAAACTCCTCTTTGATCGTCTTCTCAGTCTGCTGAGCCTGGAGCTGAGGAGAGACATTATTAGCAGAGGCTCTGTGCACCCAGGATGCCTAGGACCCTACACTACAGGGACACTACAATGCATGCATCTGTGAAAAATGCCAAGGAGCTTAACTTAACACTTCAAGAAGAGTTGAGGCTGGTTTTGAAATGGGTATCTGAAAATAGGCTAAAGGGGCTGATATTTGGCAGGTGTACAACTCTTCGCACGAGGCAGCTATTGAGCAGGTTAAAGAGGCCAAATTGTTGTGGGTCACACTTCTTTCATGTTCCCCTTTTCGACAGTCATGAGCCCCTTTTACACTGCCAGATTTTCCACGAATGTTGGGCTGTTTTGCCGGCAAGCTGCGAGTGTTTAGACACACAGAGCCGGACTGGCGAATTGATCCGAGGTGCCCAGTTTTCCGCCTCGTAGGGTAGTCATATTGGCAGAACCTTTTTGGTTTAAAAAGAACGGGGCGGCCTCCCACCACGGGAGGGGCTGT
Organism: Epinephelus moara; assembly: GCF_006386435.1. Taxonomy (NCBI): domain Eukaryota; kingdom Metazoa; phylum Chordata; class Actinopteri; order Perciformes; family Serranidae; genus Epinephelus; species Epinephelus moara. Next base: position 30,298,670 of record NC_065517.1, on the reverse strand, counting down.
TGATGACTTGTGGGAGGAGCTGTTGATGACGCCGCACGTGCGAGCCACTGGCGGTGGATAAACAGGAAACAGCTGATAGCAGGAATTAGCGAGCAGCTAGTAGCAAGAGGGAAACGCAAACCTGACAGACACTGTAAAGATGAGTCTTTGCCCTCGCAAAAGAAGAGGCCATTAACCGTCAGATGACAGGAACGGTGAAGAACGGGCCAACTTATGACAGAATCGCCGAAGGACTGACCAGCCGCGGCTTCCCTCCCACGTCACTGTTTACGTCACACGCTGAGCTACATGTTTTGTTACTTGCTCACACCCCCCATTGCCCCAAAAAAGGCACATTCTGTATAAACAAAAGTAGACAGATGGCATTTTGCTGCACTCCCCGATTTTGCTTTTATACTGCCAATGCTGAAAAAAGACTGATTGGGCTTTCCTGCAAATTTGCACAATTCCTGTTTAAAAAGGGCTAGGGATGAGGGTGGAAGACAGACTACCATTCAGCCAATGTCCAGTACATTCGTGTAGGGATACAGCCGATGTCAAAAGCCACAGAGGGCTCACCTTTGGTGGGGTGTATTTCCTGGAGCTTTACGTTTTTGTGCCGTCGGTCGTAGTAGCCGAGGTGTTTCAGACCGGACATGTTTTCTGCAGTGTAAAGGGTTTTAGTCCGACTACCTGCAGCAACTTTGCTCTTGTCATCTCTCCTCCTGACAAAATCAAAGTGATGGGAATGATTCCAACTAGCTCGCTGCTTTGTGATGTGCATGTGCAGCGTGATGATTCTGAAAATGATTCCACTGATGTGATGTTGTATTTAAAGTCAGTAGTGATGTGATAACAAAAGTAGTGTTGTAACAGGTTGTTTGGTTTTTGCAGTTACTGTGATATTATCACTGAAATTTTATTAGGTCCACTACTTGTTAATGGAAAAGTAATATTATTACTGTTACAGCACTGGATGTAACGCAAACTAGCCAATCACATCACGCACTGAGATCCAAAGTAATGCATCTAGGGGTGCAGCAATATACCGATTTCGAGGTTTACCGTGACATAAAAGTTGACTGTTATTGTATCGTCGACATTTGCTTATCTACGATATGGGGGGGAAAAATGCAGCTGGACTTTGAATCTCTTTGTAAACTCAGAGTAGACAACACATGTTGCTCTTTGCTTCAGTAACAGTTTTGTGTGTGCCCTACCTTGATGTGGCCGGCCATTTTGTCACAGGTGACTTTTTGTGCTTTAAACGACCCCAGTTTTGTTTTTAAATGCAGGATCTTCAGCTGGAGTTGAGCCTGCAAATAAAGGCGTTAAATCCTGTTGCGTAATATTAAGAGTTATTTCTAAAATCATGAAAAACACCAATGCCAAAAACTTTCTATGTTGTTTTTATTAAACTATTCATATGTTCTTACCCTGTAGGAATCTGCTGCTTCGTTGATGGGGAAGCAGTTGTGTTTCTTGTGTTTTTGTGAATCCCTACAAATCACACAGATGAGCTGTCGATCATCCTGACAGAAGAGCTTCAGCCTCTCACCGTGCAGACTGCACATCTCCTCAGACCCTGATTTAGCTCTCTGACCAATCTCTTGTCTCAAGGTGTCAGACAGGTTTCTCAGTGCCAGATTTCGTGGAGGCTGAGCCATCGGAAATATTTCCTTACAGACCGGGCATGTCTGCTCTCCACTCTTTCTCCACCACTGCTGAAGACAGTCCTTACAGAAGCTGTGACCGCACAACAAGAGCACAGGATCCGTGAATATATCACAGCACACAGGGCAGGTACAGTCCACCTCAGACTGTGATGCACTGGAGGCCATTCTGTTGGTTTCTCCTGTGGTTTTACGCAGCTAACTTACTTTCACTTTCACAGACTGACTCGTATTTGCTCAGCTCCAGCGCTATAAGCTCCGAGCGCTTTGAACAAACACTCATAAAACATACATAAACGTCGTATTAACTGGATTTGTTTTCTGAGTTTTGTTTTCAAATATCTCACCACAGTACTCAATATTTCCTGTTTTCCATGGAAAGAGGAAGGAACGGCCTTTTTCCCCACCTCTTCCATGGGTGTCGAACATGCGGCCCGTGGGCCAGAACCGGCCGCCATAGGGTCCAATCCGGCCCACTAGATCAGTGGTTCTCAAATGGTGTGCCATGATGTCAATCCAGATGTGCCGTGGGGTTTTGTAATCACCACACATTATCACTGCAATATTCAACTGGGCCTATACAAAAAGTTATGAATTTAATACACATAGAGTATATTAAATAGATATTATATAGATATAAATAAATAATTAAATGAAATTAATTAAGTTAGTATGTGAATTATTTGTACATATTTATAATTATTCAAATTATAATTATTAAAGATATATATATATATATATATACATATATACATAACTTATATTTTCTATAAATTAGAGATTTGTACCTACGTGATGCTATCATGTCAATCTTGGTCAAGTCAGAATCTCTGGGGAAAGTTTCCAGCACCTTGTTGAATCTATGCCACCAAGAATTAAGACCAGGCACCAGCAAGGTGTACCTAATAAAAGCCCTTTTTCGGGGCAATGGGGGGCGTGAGCAAGTAACAAAATGTGTAGCTCAGCGTGTGATGTAAATAGTGACGTATGACTAATGACTTGCGCCTTGCTCCGAGGGAAGCCACGGCTGGTCAGTCCTTCGGCAATTCTCTCGTAAGTTGGCCCGTATACACACACACACACACACACACACACATATACATATATACATAGCTATATATACATATATATATATATGAGGAATTTATCCTTGTTTATCTGTTGTTCCAGACTCTTACTCTCTTGTTCCCTAATTTCATATTCTTTCCCTTGTTCCTACATGTATGTATCAGTATGTACTGGTGACTGGTGCACTGTTAGTACAAATAATTACCTTGTAAATGGACAAGAATTACACTGTATGATGCAGGTCGTTATCTAAAATGTTAGCAAATAATCCCTGTTATCTGACTGGTTTCAGTCTGTACAGCTTCTATCTTTAGACCCTCAGTTCAGACAAAGAACTCTGCAAAAATGAGGAAACATTGATGAAACATTACAATTGTCTTTATTATTTTAATGAGTCTGATCTCAAAATATTTACATGATAAAACTCTAACAGTCTGTTTCATATATCAGCATTAAAAACAGCTGATATATGAAATTTAATCAAAACACTGGATACATTCAGAGTTCATCATAAAATTAAACTAGAATTGATTTCAAAAACTCAAACTTTCAACAAATTCATATATTCAGCTCTACAATCTACTTACAACATTCAATGAATTATATTAAACTGACTCTACAATTATTTAGTTTCATAATTCCATACAGAGAGATGGAGAGAAAATGTTGGTAATAGTTTTGCCCTCCGCTAACTGGGCCAAAGACTCATAGCTGGAGCTTTAAGTTCACGTCAATGTAGCTAACGTTAGCTAGAGCCTCAAAGTATGTCCTCCGCCTCTTTCCCCACCGCCAAGTGAGCAGCAGCTTCAGAGATGGACCCCCAGTACCCCACAGCAAAAGAGCTAGCTTTAAATGACAATAATCAAACTTAAAGCAGCAGAGGTGGAGATATCCTGACTTGTAATCCCAAGTAGGCGTCAACCTCCGAAAGCACTGGATCCTACATTTCCCAGAATGCACCCCAATGGCATCTTCCATCAGACCCTCATTGCTCCCTAAATGCCTTTCAAACCCCATCCCTCCAGCTTGTGACGCAGGCTGTTCAAAATTATAAGCTGAAAGTCCAAGCTGAGGTAAACCCAGGGACATCAGGGTTGTTGCTTTTTTAACTTCACATTGTTCTTCCAGTGCCATTGAAGACATTACATATCTACTGTCTTATCTTCACTGACACTACAGCTGGAAGGATTTTTGCCTTCCCAAGAAAATATGGAAAGACAGTTTTAGTGAAAGTGTATTTGATGGTGTGTACAGGTCTTTTCCTATCAAGGTCAAAAAATGATAGTAAGCCTTGGTCATAATCTAGATGCACTCTGATCTTTTGGGGCTCTGAACCTTGTAATTCAATTTCCTTTTCTCTCTCTTGAATATATTCTAACAGAGGGTCTTTGGTATGTTTGGAAATGCCCCAGAACCCTTTATTGATTGACTTTTTAGTTCTAGCAGCCACACCAACAGCCCAACAATACTGCTCTGCCTCCACCTCCACATCCCAGCTGTGTTTTCCAGAGCTAAAGCCCTCAAAGCCGAGGATGTCTGAATTCTGCAGCCTTTCAGGGTTTTCAGGAAGCGGCTGACTCTTTTTGCTCTCTGTCAAACGGGTCATGTGCTCTGATATAATCAATAGTGGGTCGCCAGTGTTGGGGTCCAGAGTTACAGGAGCTTTAGAGAAAAACACATAGAAACAAAAGGTTTGTTATATTAAAGGTTTACTGAAGGTATTACAGTGTATTCACAGAACAGCCTGGTGTTGTTTGGTGATTAAGTTCATNAACACATAGAAACAAAAGGTTTGTTATATTAAAGGTTTACTGAAGGTATTACAGTGTATTCACAGAACAGCCTGGTGTTGTTTGGTGATTAAGTTCATCAGTTATCTGCACACTGCAGATTGAAATGTAAAATAAAGTCAGGCAGAAACACTTTGCTTACTGTATTGGATTATGTCCTTCATCTTCCTCCAGACTGTGAACAGCAGGTTCCCCAGGTGTTTGGCCTCGTCAATCAGGGCTCCTGATGGAGTCTCTGGGTCTGGCAGGTTGCACTGGGATCTGCAGGAATATTAGGCAGCCACAGATTACCAGTCAAATGTTTTAAATACGCCCACGTTGGACTTCCCCACCTTCGATCTAGCTCGCCTCTCCCTGAAACTTTTTAATGAGATGCATCCACATCTTTTCCCCACAGAGTGGATGAGACTCAAACTACCATCAGCCCTGACTATCACTCAGCTGTGTTTCAATAGAGAGCGTACAGGAAGCAACTTACCGCTTCATTGTGGATCTGACATTCTGTCAAATAAAGAGAAAACAGGGTGATGAATGAATACCTCCAGTTTAGTTAAATATTCAATGTTAAGGTCAGAATGTTCATTAACACAGGAAGTCACTGAGTACCAGCATAAATGAGATGTCCTCAGCCATCATCTCCCTCTTTGTGGTTCTGATTCTGTCTTCAAGCGAGGAGATCTCTGCAGTCAGATTAACAATCCTGATGTTCATCGCTTCACTCTTGAGCGTCGCCTCTTTCCTCACTGCATCAATCCTGGCAGCCTCCTCTGCTCGCAGGAACTGGTAAAGCTTCAGAAACTCCTCTTTGATCGTCCTCTCAGTCTGCTGAGCCTGGAGCTGAGGAGAGACATCTTTTTGATGATAGAAGACAACACATGTTGCTGACTGCGTTAAAACCATTTAGTTTGTGACCTACCTTGATGTGGCCGGCCATTTTGTCATAGTTGAGTTTTTGTGCTTGAAAAGACCCCAGTTTGGTTTTTAAATGCAGTGTCTTAAGCTTGAGATTGGCCTACAAATAATGGCACACACGTTAAATACACCAAACCAAAGATTCTGTTTGTTTTATAAATATATATGTTCTTACCCTAAGGGATTCTGCTGCTTCGTTGATGGGGAAGCAGTTGTGTTTCTTGTGTTTTTGTGAATCCCTACAAATCAGGCAGATGAGCTGTTGATCATCCTGACAGAAGAGCTTCAGCCTCTCACCGTGCAGACTGCACATCTCCTCAGACCCTGAGTTCGCTCTCTGACTCCTCTCTTGTCTCAAGGTGTCAGACAGGTTTCTCAGTGCCAGATTTCGTGGAGGCTGAGCCATCGAAAACATTTCCTTACAAACAGGGCATGTCTGGAGTCTACTCTGTCTCCACCACTGCTGAAGACAGTCCTTACAGAAGCTGTGACCGCACAACAAGATAACAGGATCCGTAAATATATCACAGCACACAGGGCAGGTGCAGTCCACGTCAGACAGCGATGCACTGGAGGCCATTCTGTTGGTTTCTCCTTCGGCTGTCAGACAGTTGACTTACTTTCACTTTCACAATTTCACTCGTATTTGCTCAGCCAGTGTTCAGGATCAGCACTGTTGGCTCCAAACAATTTTTATAAATTCCCTGTTATATCAACAAAAGTCTCTTTTACTGGATTGTCTTGCTTTTTTGGTTTGTTTTCAAATACATTACCACCAGTAGCGTTGGGTGCTGACTTCTTGTCCCTTCTTCCTGTTTTCTGTGCTGAGAGGGAGTTTTTTTTTTTTCTTCAGCCCTACAGTTTTGTCCCTGCCCTGTGCAGTTAACCGTGACACACACATCTAGTTTAGCCAAAAGAGGAGAGAAGAAATGATTCTGCTTATCTGATTGGTTTCTGTGACACAAAAAGGCAAACCTACTGTAGACCATACACAACCTTACAGTTACATTACGCTGAAAGTGCAAACATAAATCAGGGGGAAAGATCACTCTTTGTGTAGGCGTGATAGTCTAATGATTAACACACTGCTCAGACATTGGTAACAAGTCTCAAAGGATTTTTTTGTATATAATTATTTTAATAATTAAATATTCTTAATTCTTTAGCCTTTACTTCTTTCTGTTGTGAGAGCAGGATATTTTAGAATTATTACTCCATTGAAATACTGCAGTGTTTCCCTACACTTCACCTGTTGAATGCCACTCTGCAGTTCTGATTTAGGAATAAGGTAAAGACACACAACATAACTGTAAACTGCAATGTTAGCATGGCAAAAATCAGTACATTCAGGTACACTGTTAGTACAAATAACTACACTGTAAACTGGGAAGAATTATTCAGTATGATGCAACCAGAATCTAAAGTGTTATTAAATAATCCTTCTTATCTGACTGATTTCTGTTTCAGTTTGTACACTGTCTGTCTTTAGACCCTCAGTTCAGAAACAGAAGGACTCAGGAAAATTGTCTTTATTATTTTAATGTCTGATCACAAATATTTACATGATTAAACTTTTTTACATTTGCATTAAAACATCTGATATATAAAATCAAATCATGACAGTGGATACATTCAGAGTGCATCATAAAATGACATGATTTCAAAAACTCAAACTTTTAACAGATTCATATATTTAGTCTTCCCTCTAAAACCCTGCAGTGGATCCTACATTTCCCATAATGCAGGCTGTCAAAAATTATAAATTGAAAGTCCAAGCTGAGGTAAGCCCAGTGACATCAGGGTTATTTTTAGAAACTTAAGAAATCTCTTCCACAGCCACTGAAAACATTATACACCTACTCTCTTATCCTCACTGACACTACAGCTGGGAGGATTTTCACATTCCCACGAAAATATGGAGAGACTGTTTCTGTGAAAGTGTATTTGATGGTGTGTACAGGTCTTTTCCTATCAAGGTCAAAAAATGACAGAATCCCTTGGTCATAATCTAGATGCACTCTGATCTTTTGGGGCTCTGAACCCTGTACTTCAATTTTCTTTTCTCTCTTTTTAATATATTCTAACAGAGGGTCTTTGGTATGTTTGGAAATGCCCCAGAACCCTTTATTGATTGACTTTTTGGTTCTAGCAGCCACACCAACAGCCCAACAATACTGCTCTGCCTCCACCTCCACATCCCAGCTGTGTTTTCCAGAGCTAAAGCCTTCAGAGCCGAGGATGTCTGAATTCTGCCGCCTTTCAGGGTTTTCAGGAAGCGGCTGACTCTTTTTGCTCTCTGTCAAACGGGTCATGTGCTCTGATATAATCAATAGTGGGTCGCCAGTGTTGGGGTCCAGAGTTACAGGAGCTTAGAGAAGAACACATAGAAACAAAAGGTTTGTTATATTAAAGGTTTACTGAAGGTATTACAGTGTATTCACAGAACAGCCTGGTGTTGTTTGGTGATTAAGTTCATCAGTTATCTGCACACTGCAGATTGAAATGTAAAATAAAGTCAGGCAGAAACACTTTGCTTACTGTATTGGATTATGTCCTTCATCTTCCTCCAGACTGTGAACAGCAGGTTCCCCAGGTGTTTGGCCTCGTCAATCAGGGCTCCTGATGGAGTCTCTGGGTCTGGCAGGTTGCACTGGGATCTGCAGGAATATTAGGCAGCCACAGATTACCAGTCAAATGTTTTAAATACGCCCACGTTGGACTTCCCCACCTTCGATCTAGCTCGCCTCTCCCTGAAACTTTTTAATGAGATGCATCCACATCTTTTCCCCACAGAGTGGATGAGACTCAAACTACCATCAGCCCTGACTATCACTCAGCTGTGTTTCAATAGAGAGCGTACAGGAAGCAACTTACCGCTTCATTGTGGATCTGACATTCTGTCAAATAAAGAGAAAACAGGGTGATGAATGAATACCTCCAGTTTAGTTAAATATTCAATGTTAAGGTCAGAATGTTCATTAACACAGGAAGTCACTGAGTACCAGCATAAATGAGATGTCCTCAGCCATCATCTCCCTCTTTGTGGTTCTGATTCTGTCTTCAAGCGAGGAGATCTCTGCAGTCAGATTAACAATCCTGATGTTCATCGCTTCACTCTTGAGCGTCGCCTCTTTCCTCACTGCATCAATCCTGGCAGCCTCCTCTGCTCGCAGGAACTGGTAAAGCTTCAGAAACTCCTCTTTGATCGTCCTCTCAGTCTGCTGAGCCTGGAGCTGAGGAGAGACATCTTTTTGATGATAGAAGACAACACATGTTGCTGATTGCGTTAAAACCATTTCATTTGTGACCTACCTTGATGTGGCCGGCCATTTTGTCATAGTTGAGTTTTTGTGCTTGAAACGACCCCAGTTTGGTTTTTAAATGCAGTGTCTTAAACTTGAGTTGAGCCTGCAAATAAAGGCGCATATGTTTAATACATAGTAAACAGTGGATTAGCTTCACAACAAACATTGCCTGCTATGTGCACTATGATTAATCAATATTAAATTATGGAAACCACCAACCCATCCAGACAATTCAGTTCTTACCCTGTAGGCTTCTGCTGCTTCATTAGTGGGGACAGGATTGTGTTTCTTGTGTTTTTGTGAATCCCTACAAATCACACAGATGAGCTGTTGATCATCCTGACAGAAGAGCTTCAGCCTCTCACCGTGCAGACTGCACATATCCTCAGATCCTGAGTTCGCTTTCTGACTCCTCTCTCGTCTCAAGGTGTCAGACAGGTTTCTCAGCCGCAGATTTCGTGTAGGCTGAGCCATCGGAAATATTTCCTTACAGACCGGGCATGTCTGGAGTCTACTTTGTCTCCACCACTGCTGAAGACAGTCCTTACAGAAGCTGTGACCGCACAACAAGATAACAGGATCCGTAAATATATCACAGCACACAGGGCAGGTACAGTCCACCTCAGACTGTGATGCACTGGAGGCCATTCTGTTGGTTTCTCCTTCGGCTGTCAGACAGTTGACTTACTTTCACTTTCACAATTTCACTTGTATTTGCTCAGCCAGTGTTCAGGATCAGCACTGTTGGCTCCAAACACTTTCAGCAAACACTCATAAATTCCCTCTTATATCAACAAAAGTCTCATTTACTGGATTGTCTTGCTTTTCTGGTTTGTTTTCAAATACATTACCAGCAGTAGCGTTAGGTACTGACTTCTTGTCCCTTCTTCCTGTTTTCTGTGCTGAGAGGGAGGAGTTTTGCTTCTGTTTTTAGCCCAACAGTTTTGTCCCTGCCCTGTGCAATATATAGTGACACACACATCTGCTTTAGCTACAAAATACGAAAAAAAAACAAAATCCTGTTTATCTGACTGGTTTCTGTGACACAAAAAGGCAAACCTACTGTAGACCATACACAACCTTACAGTTACATTTATGCTAAAAAGTGCAAATATAAATCAGGGGGAAAGGTCACTCTTTGTGAGGTTTTTGGTGTCGAGAATTGTGGTTCCAAGTCTGCAAGGGGACTGATGGGACTGAAACAAGGCGAGCGAACGGTGGCAGATTACTCAATTCATTTCCGCACCAAAGCCAGCCAAAGCAATTGGAACAGCTCAGCCCTCTGTGAAGCCTTCCTCCATGGTTTGGCTGACTATATTAAAGATGAACTGGTTTCACATGACACCCCCATCACCTTGGATGGGGTGATTGATTTAGCCATCCGCATCGACCTTCGAATCCAGACTCGTCAACGAGAGAAGCGTCAAGGGGGAACCCAACGTTCTCTTCCACCTTGCTCCCATGGGGGTGCTGCTGCAGCCAACTCCACCTCATTGGGTCAGCAGATTGGGGATCCTGAGGCCATCCAGTTGGGTCGCACCTACCTCTCCCTGGAAGAGAAGGAGCGCCGCCGCAAGTCCAATCTCTGCCTGTATTGTGAGCCAGAGCTCACCAGTAGTTGGGGAGACCCTGGTGAGCTCAACTGCCCTGTCACTTCCCCAAAGCCAGAGACCTCTGTTCCAAGGCCGCCTCCTCCTTCCAGATGGCCCTCACACCTTGGCTATCTTCATTGACTCTGGGGCCGATGCCTGTACCATAGATGAGGAGGTGGTCCTTCAGCTGGGGCTCAAACGGGTTCCTTTGCCTCATCCGGTTCCTGCTAGAGCCTTAGATGGACACATCTTGGGCACCGTCACGCATCAGACCTCTCCTGTTCACCTGCTGCTTTCTGGTAATCATCACAAAACAGTCCAGTTCCACATCCAGAGCTCTTCCTGCCTGCCACTCATCCCGGGGTATCCATGGCTCTGTCTTCACAACCCTCACATCGACTGGGCCACTGGGGCCGTTCTGGAGTGGAGCTCCTCCTGTCATCAAAGGTGCTTGCAGCAAGCCTCAGCTCCGCTACACTCCTCCAGCTTTTCACCTGACCTCACCGGGGTGCCACCTGATTACCATGATTTCCGCCAGGTCTTCAGTAAAGCCAGAGCCACGTCTCTGCCCCCACACCGCCCCTACGACTGCGCCATAGATCTTCTGCCTGGTACGTCACCTCCCAAGGGGCGCCTGTACTCTCTGTCTGAGCCCGAGACAAAATCATGGAGACTTACATCAACGACTCCCTGGCCGCGGGCATCATTCGTCCTTCTTCATCTCCTGCTGGAGCAGAGTTTTTCTTTGTTGAGAAGAAGGACAAGACATTGAGACCCTGCATTGACTACCGAGGACTGAATGATATCACCATTAAGAACCGTTACCCACTGCCACTCATCTCCACTGCCTTTGAACTGCTCCAGGGGGCCACCATTTTCTCCAAACTTGACCTGCGCAATGCCTACCACCTCGTCCGCATCAGAGAAGGAGATGAGTGGAAGACGGCATTCAACACCCCAACCGGACACTACGAATACCTCGTAATGCCGTTCGGCCTCACCAATGCCCCTGCCGTCTTCCAGGCACTGATAAACGATGTGCTCCAAGACATGCTCAACCGATATGTCTTTGTTTATCTTGATGACATACTTATCTTCTCCCAGTCCAAAGAGCAACACATTCATCATGTCCAGTCCGTCCTCCAGCGCCTCCTGGAGAACTTGAATATGCTCACAACTCCCTTGTCTGCTCTGCCACTGGCCTCTCTCCATTTCAATGTGCATACGGCTATCAACCACCGCTGTTCCCAGCCCAAGAGAAGGAGATTTCCTGTCCGTCTGTCCAAGCCTTCATCCGCCACTGCTGCAGAACATGGCCCCAAGCTCGCTCCACCCTCCTTTGTTCTGTGGGTCGCTATGCTGCCACTGCCAACCGCCACCGTACAACTGCACCTACCTACCAAGCGGGTCAGCAAGTGTGGCTCTCCACCCGAGACTTACCTCTCCGGGTGGAGTCCAAAAAGATGGCACCTAAGTTCATCAGGCCTTTCACTATCCAGAAGGTCATCAATCCAGTGGCAGTCCGGTTGAAGCTCCCACGGTCCATGAGAGTTCACCCAACCTTCCATGTCTCCAAGATTAAGCCAGTCCACAAAAGTCCCTTGGTCCCTGTGCCACCACCACCTCCCCCTCCACGAATGGTCGATGGCGGTCCAGTGTATGCAGTGCGTCGCCTTATTCGCTCTCGTTGGCGGGGTAGAGGTCTCCAGTACCTTGTGGACTGGGAGGGTTACGGTCCTGAAGAGAGATCCTGGGTTCCTGCTCACCATATTGTGGACCCCAACCTCTTGGCCAACTTTCATGGGCAACACCCCGACCAGCGAGCCAATGAGTCTGCTTGTCGAGGGACCCGCATCTTGCCCCCACCTGTCCAGGATGTTGAGGACCGTGCTATGGGGGAGATGTCAGATGTCTCCACCACACTCGTTGAGCCTGGTGAGAACTTTTAGACAATTACCTGCTCACGAGTCCCACGCGCTCCCTACCTGCCCCGTTGGTCCTGTGATAACTTGCTTGCCTGGTACATGGGAGACCGGGGTTCAAATCCTGCAATACTCACCTGGATCTCTCTGCTGCATCTTCTGGTTAGCTGTGTTCCTGCTTTAACCTGCTTAATAAAGAGTGTTAATAACAAGAAACCTGGCTCATTTGTGCTGCAACTGGGTTCACTCTATACCCGTTACAAATTTCACTCGTATTTGCTCAGCCAGTGTTCAGGATCAGCACTGTTGGCTCCAAACACTTTCAGCAAACACTCATAAATTCCCTTATTTCAACAAAAGTCTCATTTACTGGATTGTCTTGCTTTTTTGGTTTGTTTTCAAATGCATCACCAACGGGAGCGTTAGGTACTGACTTCTTGTCCCTCCTTCCTGTTTTCTGTGCTGAGAGGGAGGAGTTTTGCTTCTGTTTTTAGCCCAACAGTTTTGTCCCTGCCCTGTGCAATAAATAGTGACACACACATCTAGTTTAGCTACAAAATACGAAAAAAAAAAAAAAAATCCTGTTTATCTTTTTAGTTTCTGTGACACAAAAAGGCAAACCTACTGTAGACCATACACAACCTTACAGTTACATTACGCTAAAAAGTGCAAATATAAATCAGGGGGAAAGGTCACTCTTTGTGTAGGCGTGATAGTCTAATGATTAACACACTGCTCAGACTTTGGTAACAAGTCTCAAAGGATTTTTTTGTATATAATTATTTTAATAATTTAATATTCTTAATTCTTTAGCCTTTACTTCTTTCTGTTGTGAGAGCAGGATATTTTAGAATTATTACTCCATTGAAATACTGCAGTGTTTCCCTACACTTCACCTGTTGAATGCCACTCTGCAGTTCTGATTTAGGAATAAGGTAAAGATATTTTTGTCACACAACTTAACTGTAAACTGCAATGTTAGCATGGCAAAAATCAGTACATTCAGGTACACTGTTAGTACAAATAACTACACTGTAAACTGGGAAGAATTATTCAGTATGATGCAACCAGAATCTAAAGTGTTATTAAATAATCCTTCTTATCTGACTGATTTCTGTTTCAGTTTGTACACTGTCTGTCTTTAGACCCTCAGTTCAGAAACAGAAGGACTCAGGAAAATTGTCTTTATTATTTTAATGTCTGATCACAAATATTTACATGATTAAACT
>NC_065517.1:30281582-30284213 GCF_006386435.1 Epinephelus moara | reverse complement strand
TGGTTCTGATTCTGTCTTCAAGCGAGGAGATCTCTGCAGTCAGATTAACAATCCTGATGTTCATCGCTTCACTCTTGAGCGTCGCCTCTTTCCTCACTGCATCAATCCTGGCAGCCTCCTCTGCTCGCAGGAACTGGTAAAGCTTCAGAAACTCCTCTTTGATCGTCCTCTCAGTCTGCTGAGCCTGGAGCTGAGGAGAGACATCTTTTTGATGATAGAAGACAACACATGTTGCTGACTGCGTTAAAACCATTTAGTTTGTGACCTACCTTGATGTGACCGGCCATTTTGTCATTGTTGAGTTTTTGTGCTTGAAACCACCCCAGTTTGATTATTAAACACAGTTCCTTACTGTTGAGTTTGGCCTGCAAATAAAGGCACATATGTTTAATACATAGTAAACAGTGGATTAGCTTCACAACACACATTACCTGCTATGTGCAATATGATGAATTATTTCTTAAATGATAAAACCAAAAATTCTGTTTGTTTTATAAATATATATGTTCTTACCCTAAGGGCTTCTGCTGCTTCGTTGATGGGGACACAGTTGTGTTTCTTATGGTTTTGTGAATCTCGACAAATCAGGCAGATGAGCTGTTGATCATCCTGACAGAAGAGCTTCAGCCTCTCACCGTGCAGACTGCACATCTCCTCAGACCCTGAGTTCGCTCTCTGACTCCTCTCTCGTCTCAAGGTGTCAGACAGGTTTCTCAGTGCCAGATTACGTGGAGGCTGAGCCATCAGAAACATTTCCTTACAGACCGGGCATGTCTGGAGTCTACTCTGTCTCCACCACTGCTGAAGACAGTCCTTACAGAAGCTGTGACCGCACAACAAGAGCACAGGATCCGTAAATATATCATAGCACACAGGGCAGGTACAGTCCACCTCAGATTGCGATGCACTGGAGGCCATTCTGTTGATTCCTTGTTCGGCTGTCAGACAGCTGACTTACTTGCTCGTGTTTGTTCAGCCAGTGTTCAGGTTCAGCACTTTTATTTCCAAACGCTTTCTACAAACACTTAAGAATTCCCTGTTACGTAACTTAACGTCGTATTAACTGAATTATCTTCCTTATTTTCGTCACAAATGTACAAATACATTACCACGAGCAGGTTTAGGTGTGGACGTCTCGTCACTTCTTCCTGACGTTTGTGTGAAAAAGGAGGAGTTCTGTTTTTTTATCCATGCAGTTCTGCCCTGCCCTGTGCAGTTAATAGAAACACACTCATCTGGTTCAACCAAAGTATGAGGAAAGAAAAATTCCTGCTTATCTGATTGGTTTCTGTGTGACACAATGGTGAACTAGACCATGCAACCTGTTACACTTCCTTCACAGGCTTAAGAGAGGTATAACAATAAGTTAAGTGTGTATCTTCAGTGTTCATTGTTCAGGAGGTTTTTAGTGGGATTAAGACAGGTGGGGTTTGGTGGGGGTTGGGGTTTGGTGCCTTACCTGGGGGCACCTTGGGCGTGCCCAGGAGGTGAACTGGCACCTCTCCAGCTACCAGTCCACACTCCATATTTGGTCCAAGTGGGGGCTCCTAAAATATTCTAAAAACTTTTAGTAAGGAGTCCTAGCTAAGGAAAGTTCTCGGAGCAACTCTGAGCAAGGAAGAGACAGAAACTTTTACCTTAGTGAGGAGGTGTGGTTGACCCTGTTGCTAGGTACGATGCATTCTTTTAACAGGTGTGATTGGTTGTCACAGACAGACCATTTTGTGAGCCTGCAAGGTGTGGACACCCTGTGGAAATGAAATGAACTGCTGACTGTGAAAGTGTTGACATTGTTCGTGTGATCACTCTGCTGATGGAAGGTTGAGACAGACTCAAGTCATCACTGCTGCACTGTTGCATTTTTCCAGTTTTACAAATATCTCATTGTGATCATTTTATTAATGCCATTAATGTGTTAGGTGGGAAATGTGTGCGTATCCCTAATGACATCAACCATGCATATGATCCCTGCAGGATCTAATCTGTAGTGTTTCATTTACTCATTGTCATCCAGTGTTTGTAGAATATTTCTCCAAACTCTTCGTGTTTCCACCGTTTTCTCCTCTGCTGAAGAAACTCTTCAGCTTCTTAAAAGTCCTCCTCCCTGCTCCTAACGGTTTTCACCTTAGGAGCTCTTTTAAGGTCTAAGATGCTCTGTGAATAACATTTATCTTTACAAGGACCTAGTCTTAACTCTAAGGGGAAATTCCAGTCACTAGGAGCAACTCTGTATTAGGAAGCTTTGTGAATACGGCCCTAGAACTTTGAGTGCTTCTACTCCACTACATTTCAGAGGGACATATTGTACCTTTTGCTCCGATACATTTACAGTTTTTCTTGATTGTTTACACACATTTTCTGAAAGCATGCCTCATACTCTCAGAACTCTACACACAAATCAAAAAACACACACACAATGGGCAAAACCCCTCAATTCTTCTGCAAAATGAAACTTTACATTCAAAACAATGTTATTTCTTCTCAAAATGGTATTTTGTTTTCAAATGACACACACAAACCATCATATGAATAGACATTTATAAGAACCAGTTGAACACTGATGTACTCAATGTAAAACACTATGATGAATGGAAAACACTTCTTCTCCATTCATCATAATGACTTAGGCCT
>NC_065517.1:30184827-30280731 GCF_006386435.1 Epinephelus moara | reverse complement strand
AGCCTAAGGCAGGGAGAGCAGTAGCAAAGACCCCCGGGAACAGAACAGAGCAGCATCAATGACAAACAGAAATGACATTGATAAGTCAGACACAACATGAAAAGGAGGAGCTGAGGTGGAGGCAGGTTGCAAAGCAGCTTGTAGAGGAAGCAGCAACAGTAGGCAGGTCAGAGCAGTTTAAATAGGGCGCCTTGAATGAGATTCACCAATTGGCTGCGTAGAAAGGAATCATGTGATCAATCAGCTGACTCCCTTCCATCAATCAGCTGCTCCATCAGTTGATTGGGTGTTTGAGATCAGCTGATGTGGCTGGGATGTGAGCTGAGCTTGACATCATGTCCTGCCTGAACTAACACTATGCTCAGTTTTGATGTCAAGTATTTTTTGATGCCAACACAT
The DNA here is from genome assembly GCF_006386435.1 of Epinephelus moara. NCBI lineage: Eukaryota > Metazoa > Chordata > Actinopteri > Perciformes > Serranidae > Epinephelus > Epinephelus moara. The sequence continues at coordinate 30,280,332 of NC_065517.1, read as the reverse complement.
TTGTACTTTTACTGAAGTTGAATTTCAAATTCAGGGCTTTTAGTTTTAACAGAGTACCTTTTTTTTACACTGTGGTATTTTTTACTTTTACTTCAGCACAAGTTTACTGCAATCACAGCAGTTACAGATGTACTGTATCTACAACACTGGTCTGGTTGTGTTAATGAGGCTTGAAGAGGGCTTCTGTGTGTCAGTATAAGCAGTCTGCAGCTTATTTTACACAAATTTTAGAAAGACAATGCCCAAGATATACCAGAGTCTCAATCCCTGGTTTTCAATTTTTGTGAGATATCTCATTAATAATGGTGCAAGTGGATGATATCAAATTTGCTGCAGGAGTAGGTGGATACAGGATTTGATAACAGTCCTCGAACTTGATGACACAGCATCGACTATGAGGTTATTCTTCAGAGCAGGACATGATGTAAGATGTTTCTGAGGCGGTAACGTATGGAAGGATAATGCACAGAGATCTGGTCACTTTTTAACAAACAGATTTTCTTTAACATTTCCCTCTTTCTCCCTCTCTGTCTCTCTCATTCACATTAACATGCGCACGAGCTACACACATCGAGTTCACAGCAGTGAAAATCACAAGTGATTTGCCCCCTGACCGCTGCAGCAATAGCTATCAAAGGCTAACTGTTTTAACATGACAGCACACACCACCATGTGGCCAGCTGACATACTCTTTACCTTCTCTCTGTCTCCCCTCCCCCTGTCTTGTTTCTCACACAGACTCTGACGGAGCGGACCGTGAATCAATCCGGCACTGTTCAAACTGTGTCCTCTTCTTTTCAAAGAAACAAAACAAAAATTCAAAAAAGAGAAACAGCAGCAATTCAGTTCAATTCCTTTTATTGTAATTGTAAATTAATACAATTCAATTAAATGCACAGAATAAAATAAATAAATAATAAAGTGGGGGATAAGATATAATTCATTCATACTCTAAACACACACGCGCACACAAGCAGTGCCAACATATGCCATGAACATAAAATAAGTTAAAATCATTGCACATAAAATAAATAAATAAAGTTATTGCACACAATGTAAGTATAAATATTAAATATCACTGGTTGTGTGATTTCAGTGCAGCGTTCAGTGTAGTAATGGCTTTGGGGTTAAAAACTGTTCAACAGTCTGCTGATGCGTGTTTTAATTGTCTGATAACGTCCTTCTGGGGGCAGGAGGTCAAGCAGATGGTGGGCAGGGTGATACCTTCAGGATGTTTGTCGATTTCTGGAGACAGTGGGAGGTGAAAATGTCCTCCAGAGCAGGTAGGTGTGTGTGTGTGTGCTATTTTCTGTGTAGCTTTTATCACTCTCTGCAGGGCTTTCTTGAGTCAGAACACTTTCCACTGAGCAGTGATAGAAGAACAGCAGCAGAGGTTGTGACAGGTTGATCTTCCCGAGAGCTCTCAGGAAGTGTAATCGCCGCTGTGCCTTCCTGATCATGCAGTTCGTGTTATGTGCCCATGTGAGGTCCTCTGGGATATGTGTGCCCAGGGACTTGACTCTCCACACCTTCTCCATTTATCCTTTTTCCTCCTGAAGTCGACAACAACAACAAAAAACAACCATGGGTAGCTTTTAATGATGCTCCAATTAAGCAGCATCTTTATATACATAAAAGCTTAATTGTGGGATATACTTTTTTACTGTTCCTGCACCAAAATGAGGAAATTAATTTCTTTTTTGTCTTTTTTATTAAGACATACAACTGCCTCGAGACAGAGAGGAACATTTTGTAGTTTTTGCATATCTGTATTTTGTAATTTTCTATACTCTTTGAACGAATGAGAGTGCAAAACTGTTAAGAACGAAGGACTGCATGTTTCCAAAAACACTATTATGTTGTGTTCATACCAGGCAGGAATAACACAGTTTACACTAGTGAATTACATGTAAAGTCAATGTTAAGACGCGATTAAATGCAAATTTCTGCCAGGCGGCACGATGGACGTGATGGACACAATGTGAATGATGCGAAATATGCACATTACGCAGCACAAATAAAGCGAGTAAAGGGGGGTTTATAGTTGTATGGCAGACCCTACGCACGTGGCCTACGCCGTTGTGAGCATTTATACTTGTGCGGTGGTGTGTCTGTGTCAGTCTGCAGTTACACCTCCAAAACATTAGTCAGTGGTGGAGGTTTCTGTGAAGCACTGTAAAGTTAAGTTGATTCAAAACACACATTAAACACACATTAAACATGGCTTAATAGCGACAATTTCAAACACAAGTACACAAATCAGCTTCACTATAACTGGTAGCATTCACAGACAAACACTTGTCTTTGTCTGGACACAAATACAACATGCTTATGTTTTCACAGGCCTATGGCATTTTACATTGTATAAATTAGCCTAGCTGCTAGCGGACTTTTCCTGCACTCATATGAAGCCAGGGACAACAGCAACATTTAACACAGGTAACATTTTAAAATTCGGCTCCATTACAACTCACAAGGTTCACTGACAAAACAACTGTCTTATACTAAACACTTTTTCCAAACAAATATATCATGCTAAAGTTCTTACCACAAGCCTATGGCATTTTACATTGTATAAATTAGCCTAGCAACAAGCGGCAATTTCCCCTGCTCATATAAGGCCAGGATAAATCACACACAAGACTTAAAATGATATTTTTGTGGAGGCTTTATTGTCTTCACAATTTATTGTTTCTTATCTGTGAAATTAAAATAAATAAAAGCTTTGTTTCCACTGAGGGAAATGGTTTCAGCTTACAATAACAGACAGGAGGTCTTCATTGCCGTGACGTGTAGTTACATTTCTGGGGAGGTGCACATCAGACTACAGTGTAGTCTCTATACTGACATAGAGCCTATGGTTTCGCCTGAGGCAATAACGTGTCATACGCTTAGTCGCAAGAGGTGAAAAATCTGATCTTCAGCAACCAATTTGCGCCGCGATAGCCAATCAGCATTGAGATACAACGGGCATGCATGATGCCGAGGTCATACCGCTGGAAGTTCATTCATCTATCCAGCAATTTCACGAATGTATCGCGCCAGGTATTTGAACGTATGAAGCTAGTCAACACAAAATATCATAGCGTTCAAACTCGTGCAAGTAACGCAACTCGAAAATTTGCATCATGTTTGGTGTGAACACAACATCAGTGTAAGCTATTAAACTGATAGTCCATCGATTTCTCTCACTGAGGAAACTCATAGCAGTGGAGGAAGTATTCAGCGCATCATGCTCTAAGAATATCATTACAAGTTATGTGCAACACACACCGCTGCTGGCGCGGCGCTGTGGCCGTCAAGTGCTGCCCCCCAACACACACTGGCAGCGGCGCGCAGCGGCACCGTCGACATGTATTTCCCACCCCAGCCCGCTAGGTGGCTGTACCTACACTAGTTGCCAACGGTTGCCAACTGCTAGTAACGGAAGAAGAAGAGGAAAAACTTTGAGGCAACAACAACTTGGATTTCACGGGTGAGTTTCTTATCAAAGTCGTCTTATTAAAATTTTGAAACAACCGGAGTTGATACTACGGCGGCCGAGACGTACTTAAAAGGCTTTTCTCGCATGGCCGCCATGAGCGCCGGCCGCGCTGGAAATAGAGCAGTGGGCTGAAGCGGCGCGGCACGTCAGCCAGCGCCAGTGTGGGTTGGTTCATAGAATATAATGGAGGTGGGCGTTTTGACGCGCGGCGTATGGCGGCGGTGTGTGTTGCACTTAAGAGATCTGTACTGAAAATGAATATGCACTTAAATGAATATCACTGCTGTAGCCGATTTTAACTATTTTGTATAGTACTGCAACTAATGATTATTTTCATAATGGATGAATCTGCTGATTATTTTCTCTATTAAAGGGTAATTTTGGTATTTTTCAGCCTGGACCATTTGTTCCCATGTTTTTGTGTCTATGTGACTCATGGAGGCATTATTATTTGAAATTGAGAGGGCTGCAGCAGGCAGCGACAACACAGGCTGCAATATAATGACTCAGGGCATGTTTGCACCATCAATTTACGCCCACTAAAAGTGCTTGTTTTTGGCACTGACAGGCTCATATTGTTATTTTAAGTAATCTGATAACATTATGGAGAGGATCCCTACAGAGATAGACCTTTTGTTTAACTAGAAATTACCTTGAAATTGCTGTCACCATACTCACAAGACTCCATTTAAATAAACAGTCATTTTATCATCATAAAACAAACTTCATTCAAAGCAGACAGAAACAAAGTAAAACTCATAAAAGTCATCTTAGTTCGTCTTTCCACTGTTCCGACAATCACCAACCCTGGTTTGGTTGAAGTAAACCAATATTCATCCAGTTAGATGTGAAAATATGCTGACTTTATACACGATAAAATTACTGTTTATTTAAATGGAGTCTGGTGGGTTTGGCAATTTTGATTTTGGGGCTGTTTCTGGTTTAACAAAAAGGTCTGTCTCTGAAGGGATCATTTCCATAGTGTTGTCTGACACTGATAATAATAATCTGATCCTGTCAGTGTCAAAACAAGCACTTTTAGTGGATGTAAACTGACGATGCACAATTGCCCCCACTGATTATATTACAGCCCATTTCGTCGCTGCCATCTGTAGCCCTCTTTCTCAATAATGGTCCAATTTCAAAATCTGTTGTTCCCATTAGTCACTTAGACACAAAAACCTGGGAAAGTATGGTGAAGGATGAAAAATACTGAAGTGACCCTTTAATTGACTGTTTGTTTGGTTTGTAAAAATTCGTTAAATAGTGAGGAATTCTTACGTAATTACCAAAAATGACACCTTCATCATGTTTGTTTTGTCCAACCGACAGTTCAAACCTCTACTTTATTAGAAATAAATTGGAAGGATTAAAATAATTAAAAGGAAAAGCAGCAAATTCTCAAATGTGCGAAACTTTAACCATGACATATTTTTTGCATAAAAAATGCCAAGACATTATCAAAATAGTTGCCAATTCATTTGCTGTCAGTTGATTAATTGGCTAATATGTACATTCCACAATCATTTAACAGTTACATAACTTAATTATAACGTCTCTGATACAGTATACAGATTTTTCCCACTTACCTTTCCTATGCTGGTGTAATTATTAGGGCTGGGGATCGTTGTGCGGGGGTGGACTGTTCCTATACTTAAATATTATGTCCATAACCATAAAACATTCAATCCACATAAAGCCAAGTGTTCTGGATCTGGCCACAGTAGCCTCCCCAGGGTGGTGCAGTAAAACCGCCCTGAGCCGCCATTAGGTGGAGGGAGCTGGAAGAAATACTGGACGGAGGCTGGGACCGAATGAGAGCCAGAGCACAGCTGATGGTAAACTAATTTTGTTGGCCTGATCACACCCCCCCTCCAAAAACCCACACACACATGCAGTACGTGTTGTGTTCACACACTCAGAGTCCACGTCTGTGTGGAACTCACATGCTGTATTGTATCATGCTTTCACACAAGTGAGGAGTCTCTGAGGACGCTCGATGTGGGACAGAATCACACACCCTCTCTCTCCGTCTTTCCATCTCTTCCCTCAACCGCTCTCACACACTTGATCACCATCTCAGCGAGTGAAAGGCATATGCTCCATCATTTGCCTTGAGGGACAAAAGACTGGGAAAGAATTCAGCGAGACACTGTAGTACTTCTCTGCAGACTCTTGGAGAGAAGTGCTGTATTTGTGTGTTTTAACAGCGTTCAGCTGCACAGCTCGCCCGTCTGTGTAACAGGAGAAACACTATACAAGTCTGAATCTGGACCTGATACTCAGTGTATTTAAAATGAAGGAAAGGAAACATAAGTCATGTTCTCCACACGATAAATAGCTCCAATTATGTCTGAAAGGGGGTTGCATGTTAATGCCAGAAATCATTGTGTAAAAGTGATATGTCAAGCTTTTAAATGTCTTAATTTGAAATTGAAACAGCCTTCCTGCCACGTGAAGCACCTGATACTAAAATCACTGTCCACCCATTTGATGGCCCAAACACAGAGGAATAAAGGGATAACAGAGAATTTACTGTAGTCATGACAGGAGGCCACACACAAAGAAACCCAAAACATGCAGAAAAAGCCAACTTAATGTTTTGCTTTAACTGTCTCTGACTGTATTATGTTTGTCTCTTTCTGTCACCGGACACTAATAGAGAGTCAGCGAAAAAAAAAAGTTGTAAGTGTAACCGGAGCGGCAGCTCCTCGGCAGGACATTACAGGAATTTACGATGTGTTAAATGTTTCCTTTGTTCCTCCCTGTGGCAGCTCGCTCCGGCAATTAGGGAAGGCAGCGGCCTGCAATGAGCTCATTATCCCTCCCTCTGTAGTTTGAACATCATTTTTATGCAGAATTATTAGATTGATTGATACTAACAGTAAGTCATTTCATATGCCAGCAGGGAGTCAGCACCATTTTAAAATGTTCATGAAAAACAATCCTTGCACCTGCATGAAACATGAAAGCAGCATGCGTTTGACTCGTGCACCGCCATCTTAATTAGCACAAGAGATTGATTAAATATCGCATTTGTGTTTCTTTCAATATTGTGATAAAATCTGAAACCCAACCGTGGCACTTTGCCAAAGTCTAAATTTCTGTGCCCCTGAAATAAACCCCATGCGCCATTCCATTTGGCAAACCAATTTTGGGATGGAGGGTGGGGGCAGGAAAGGGAGAGGTATAGGTTAGCTGTAGTAATAATCATAAATCACCTCTGAAATGCTGCCATGTCACATGCCAGACTGCGCCACTAATGACCAAGCCCATCTTTCACCGGGTATTTTTATCTGTGTGCCCTGACACTCGACTTCTGGAAGCGTCCTCTCGTTTTACGTCGTCAGCACCTCGGCCCGGCCTGAGCACAAGTTCCTCACATATCTATAAATACCGGCCAGCTAAATGGCATTTTCTCTCACCCACCCCCTGCTTGGCAAGAACCAGGAGCTCTGTGACTTGGCAAAGGGAACCGCAGTCCTACGCCACTAAACATCTTGGGGCTTAGCCCCCCCACCCCAGCGTCACCCTCCAGAGAACAGCTGGCTAAAAAAATAGATCCATCTGCCACTGCCTTCAAATTCCAAAGTGGTTTCAGTTTAATTAAACAAGTTGGAATTGATTTGGTAAAAAGCAGCAAACGTTAGCGAACTGGCTCCGTTTAAAACCACCTGTAGGACAAATTCCTGACACTGCAGGTGTAGTTATAACATCAACACAGATTAGTGCTTGTGACTCATGTGCTGTATACACACTCACGCACCAGAAACATACAAACACCTGTACATGCTTCCTTTGTGCAGAATGTCCTGCCAAGTTTTTTAAGCTTGCTGACATGTGGCACTAGAGACTGCAGGTCAGCGACAGCTTCCTGCTATTTCGGGCTCTGTCACAGCTTGAGGTTTTAATTTATTCTGCCAGAATGTGTCAATCACTGAGCGGCAGGCTCGGGCAGGAGGGAGAGGGAGAAGGCACAGCGGGTAAGGCCGTACAGTGAGAGTCGAACAGGATTCAAACAAACTGATATTATGACGGAAAGTAAACTTCACCCAACCTTCTCCTCCTGACCGTACCCACAAAGTGTGTGTCAAAGGTTTTTGTCCAGCTAAGCATTTTCAGACTATTTTCTACGAGTTTGCTGTCTGCACTGAAAAGCAGGGAAATTGATTTTTAACGAGTGGGAAGCCAGTAAGGGATCAGGTACTTTTTTTTTTTTTAACTGTGCTTGTGAAGCTCATTGATGGCAGGTGTGAAGAGCCTCACAAGAGAACCATTAATACAAAAAGATTTGTTTATAAGAGGCGTGTACGAGTCACTTAAAGATGGCAGATGCAGAAATCTGAGAAGGCAAAAAGCAAAAAAAGCAGAAGTCCAAAGCCCCTCCCACCACACGACCACGGGCATAAGCACACGCATAATATTGTAACCCTGTGTTTCCCATACACGGATTTATTTAATCTTATTTCATTGTAGAGTAGCGCACAAGTCATTCGTTTAGCCCCTCCTTGCCCCACTGTCTCTCTGTTTACCAGACCACAAATGAAACAAGAATTAGCTAGCCACCCCACGGTCCTGCCACCTCACTCCTTGCTGCTCTGGACCGACTCCAAAGTCCAAAGTTTTCCTGTGAAAAAAGAAGTATATCTTGAAAGAAGACAGTGCATGTAAAAGGCAGAGCTTGACACGGCGTCCCAGAACGTCAACAACCAAAGCACCCAGGATACCTTTCATGTCGTATATGGACATGGAAAGTCCATGACCAAACGTTGACATGTGATGTCAATTTATCTTGGTGCACTAACCTGGGTAATGGCAGCAACAGAAAGTTTGCTGATCCTAAGCATTGGGGCTGCCTGGTCCCCTGGAGCTGGGGTTTGCGTTCACTGGGGATCCGTCTCCAGAGCTCCTTTTCACCGAAGGGAAGTGCAGATCAGCATTTGTAGGATAGCTAATAGGGACATCCTCTACTTGAAATGACCTGTGATTGGTCCCGTCATAAGCTAGATTTTCTAAAGTCTGAAAACAGCCAAGAGGAAGTGCAGAAGTCCAGTTTTCTCTCAAACCACTTGGTTTACAACACGTTTCTTATAAGATCTTTGCCCAACAACGGCAAAATGAAATTGCCTACCCCAGCATTAACACAAAGTCCATGCAGGCTGCGTACTAGAGGCAGCACATCACAAGAGCAGCAGTTTCAGTTTTCCATCAGAGGCTACACGGGATGCGTTCAGGGACAGTATTGTGTGGACAGAGAGACATATAGGATAAGACTATGTGCTGCCTGTGCATACAGCTCATCATGTGGACCCTTATACTACATTTATATTTATTAAAATGAGACATGAGGGAAAAAAATCCGTGTCCAAGCTGAGTTTAATGTGTTCCCTTTCTTGGTGTGGACATGATATCAGTCTTGATGGACTTCATATAAACTTTATGGAACGATTCCAGATGAGCATCTCAGGCCATTTTACCCAACTGGCCATTTTAGCGACAATGACTACAGCGATTATTACTCTCTCTCTCAGCATCAGGCCCCTGTTTCCCATGCCAGTGTCTGTCCACAGGCCATGCCAAGGGTTTGAATTTGACCCTCTTCGTGCTGTGCCAAAACACACACACACATCAGTCATCATGTGATGTCATGGCTACTACGCATGGCATCATATGACTTTGCAGTTCTTATGTAAGAAGGGACTGAAAAGCTCAGTTGTAAAGCACTGTCACCTCACAGGAAGAAAAACCAGGGAATTTGCATCACTCCCTAATTTCATCTAGGTCTCATCTCAGGGTCCAAAGGCAGCTGAGCAGTACACAGTGAGTGTGTCAGCCTGTGTTTTTGTGACGAATGGATACCCTGTCCTTCTTTGCCTTCTACCAGGTGATCACATTTAAAGTATGCCTTAAAAGATGAGACAGATGTGTCTTCAGAAATACATTCTGTCATAGCTGCTGCATGCTGACTTTAAAAAAATGAACTTCAAGAAAAAATCTTGACCAAAGTTGTAATAATTCATGCATGATGTTTTTGCATCAGTTTAACACAGCAAGACATTTCTTAAACATGCATTTGATTTACAGCCAAAAAAAAGTCACTGCAGATGAAGTATTTTCAAGAACAACAAATTTCCTGGCAACATATAATCAATATTTGGAATATTTAACAACTGTATCACTCCTTAGATGTTACTTTATGTGACCAGATTTTATTCACCTGTCAGAGTCTCCTATTACAGAGGGATTGGCAAGATATTCTTGAGCTGCACAACATTTCTTCTATCTGTCGGCCATCTTGGTTTTGAGAGATTTGTGTTGCACTGACAACACCTGGCCAGTGGGTAGCAGTGTATGGCACGACACACTCGGGTTCACTGCAGTGACTTTAACAACTACAGCATCAAAACCCCATGCATGTACAAGAAAATGGCTTTTAAATTGCTGTCCACTGCAGTGACCACTATATGTGAAGGGGTCAAGGTACAGTATAGTCTCAGTATGTGTGGCTTGGTAGCAAATGTGGTAATAATTCCATAATTTCACCCGTATAATGATCCTTTGTATATCAATTACTCTCTCCTTGGTACATTGCATTTGTGAGGAAAACCTGCCGTTAACCGCGGTCACTTTTTGCTTTAATTCATCAAGAATTTTCTCAATTTTGGGATTCATTGTTTACCGTGGTTGCATGCAACAAAAGCAACGTTTCCTGCACAAATTTCTGGCCTGCCTACTGTTGCTGCTTCCTCTGCAAGCCACTTTGCAACCCGCCTCCACCCCAGCGCCTCCTTTTCATGTTGTGTCTGTCTGACTTATCCACGTCATTTCTGTTTGTCATTGATGCTGCTCTGTTCTGTTCCCGGGGGGTCTTTGCTCCTGTGCTTTCCATGTAGGCGCATGGAAGGGCAGGGAGGTTTGCTCTCTCCGCCTTAGGCTTTCCTCATTTGCACGTGGAAGGGCAGACAGGTGTGCCTTCCCTGCCTTAGGCTTTCCATGTAGGCGCATGGAAGGGCAGGGAGGTGTGCTCTCTCTGCTTCAGGCTTTCCTCATTTGCATGTGGAAGGGCAGACAGGTGTGCTCTCTCTGCCTTATGGCTTTCCACGTAGGTGTGTGGAAGAGGCTTTCTGCGTAGGCCCCAGGAAAGGCAGAGGCCCCAGAACAGAGCCATGCCACCAAATATAAAACTGCAAATGGAAATAAAGTTTTCTTTGACAAAAGTGTTCCTGACTGAAATGATAATTGTGTTGGTGAAGTATTCCTTTAATATTTAGCTATATTTCGCAATGATCCACTGTATTTCAAGTCCCACTAAACCCAAATGCAAGAAAAACCTATTTCCAATATGGCGGGAAGCCAGAGAGGGATCATGTCCTTATCGCTGCTCTAACTCGTCCTCTGCTAGAGAAACATCAAACTAGGGGACTGCTGTTCATTTCCCGTGTCCACCCAACAGTCAGTGTTGTTGGGTTTTTTGTTTTTAGGAAGACCGCAATCAGTCTTCAACCTTAAAACAAATGTTTTATTATTGTAACCATGACAACAAAGCTCCACTTAACGAAGTTGTCATTTGAACCTAAACCACAATCTTTCCCAACCTTACCAAAGTACTCATTTCAACCCAAACTATGAAGCTGTCCCTTCACCAAGTGGTTTTTGTACCTCAACCAAACTGTAACCATAATGCTGTCACGTCGGTAAACAGATTTATTTTTCAGACGTGTGTCAACTTGCGACGGTTTTGGAGGCCACAGCCAAACGATGCTGAGCGGCCAATAGGGGTGTCGGATCAGAAAAGTCTTCTGTGTTGGTCTAGAAGTCAGAGACAGATGTGTTTTGTTGTTTAATTGGGAGGACTTGCTGTGTAGCACAGCATGGCGGTGGCCATTTCCTCGCCTAGCCTCAGCTCCCGGAATTGTCTTGCTGCTAATAAGTGATGACATCATGACAAGATATAAACCCAAAGTTGAGAGCAGCCACTGTGTGACATCACTAATTCTGCATCCATGTTTTTTCTGCAGACACGTGGAAAAAGAAGATGAATGGACCGAGTAAGAAAATTAATATCACAGCCTCCTCTTCTCTCAGATCCCTCCTTTTCAGTCTTTACTTAGCCAGTTTGTCAGCGACTTTCTCTTTCTCTCTGCCAGCTGATGCCACAAAGAACACAACTTTTTTTGTCTGTAATTGTGTGTGTGATGCAAGGGAAACCTTGGCTCCGAGAGGCCCTTTGAATCATATAAACAAATTGCTTTTGTGCACATGAGATGGGCAGAAAAGCAGGGGAAAGAATGTGAGATGCATGTGCGTATATGTGAGTGTGGGTGTGTGTGTGGATGTCAGCAGGATCTCGAAACCAACAATCAGGGATCAGTCAGAGAGGCTGCTGACATCATCATCCCAAATAAATGACAGCATGGTAAAAGAGCGCTGATCCGAGGCCAGCGGGATCCAACAGTCACAGAATCCATAAGCCATAACAAACATCCAATTTTTCAAATAAACTACGCTCCGTGGCCAAATCTGTCATCTCTGTGGGGCCACTGTGGAGCAGCACTGTCTGACTCTACTCGCACAAGATGTGTTTGAGCCATGTTTGTTATTTTGTTTTGTACACCCAGCATGTTTTTGGGCTTTTATTGGCACAATTATTCTCTATTTCTCTGTGTATAACTGTATATACAAATTAACCAGCACCGTGTTTTTCCTCTGCATGTGTGTTTGATTTTGTACTTCTGCTCTGATGTATGTATTACTGGGTATTTTCTCTCTGTCAGGGGCTTGTTTCTAGTCGAGTGAGTCGTCATTTGAAGAAGCTGCCTGTGTCTGCATCCTCCACAGTGTTGTAGAAATGTACTTGTGTGGATTACGAGACAATGGGCCCCAAAAGACTCAACTACGTTTCCTGCAAGATACAAAGACTTAGTGGTGGTTTTGCCTCTTTTAATTTTTGTCATTGTTTTGCATCTCTTCCTAGCTGCTAATTTTAGTCTCTTTTTAGAGACATTTTGTGACTCTTAGAAAATAATGTTGTGTCTTTTTTTGGATGTTTTGTGTCTCTTTGCAATTGTTTTGTCCCTTTATGGAGATTTTTGCATCTCTTTGAAGTAATTTATGTCTTTTCTTAGTTGTTCTGTGTCATTGCTGTGGTTGCTTTCCCCCTTTTTGCAGTTATTTTGTGTCTCTTTGAAGTTTTTTTGTGTCTTTTTTAGATCTTTTGTGTGTCATTGTGATTGTTTTCTTTGTTTTAGTAGTTATTTTGTGTACCTTTGAATTTATTTGTTTGTTTGTTTTTAACATTTTGTGTCTCTTTGCAATTGTTTTGCCCCTATTTGTAGTTTTTTTGTGTCTCTTTGAAGTAATTTTATGTCTTCTTTTAGTTGCTTTGTGTCTTGTTGTGGTTGTTGTTCCTTGCTTTTGTAGTCATTTTTGTCTCTTTGAAGTAATTATGTTTGTTTTGGACATTTTGTGTCTCTTTGCAATTGTTTTGTAACCTTTATGTCGTTTTTTTGTGTCTCATTGAAGTAATTTCATGTCTTTTTTAGTAGCTTTGTATCTCCTTATTGTGGTTGCTTTCCCCTTTTGTTGTAGTCATTTTTTGTCTCTGAAGTGTTTTGTGTTTTTTTTGGATGTTTTGTGTCTCTTTGCGATCGTTTTGTCCCTTTTTATAGTTTGTTGTGTCTCTTTTAAGTAATTTTGTCTTTTTTTTAAGTTTTCTGTCTCTTCGTGATTGTTTTTTCCATTTTTGTAGTAGTTTTTTTTTTGACTCTTTGAAGTAATGTTGTGTCTTTTTTTATGTTTTGTGGCTCTTGCAGTTGTTTTGCCCCTTTGTCTCTTTGAAGTAATTTTGTGTGTGTTTTTGGATGTTTTGTCTCTCTCTGTAATCGCTTTGTCTCTTTTTTATTTTTTTTTATTTTTATTTTTTAATTTTAATTTTATATACTTTATTAATCCCCCTGAGGGGAAATTCAATTTTTTCACTCTTGCTGTCAATTACACACAGGTCCGAAAGACACACACATGCACAAACAGGACCTATACATGCACAAAGTGGAGAGATGTCAGAGTGAGGGGGCTGCCCTTTGGTCAGGCGCCCCGAGCGGTTGGGGGGTGTGATGCCTTGCTCAGGGGCACCTCGGCAGTGCCCAGGAGGTGAACTGGCACCTCTCCAGCCACCAGTACACGCTCCATATTTGGTCCGGACGGGGACTCGAACAAGCGACTCTCCGGTTCCCAACCCAAGTCTCGTTGTAGCTGCTTTCCCCCCCGTAGCTATTTTGTGACTCTTTGAAGTAATTTTGTCTTTTTTTTGGACATTTTGTGTGTCTTTGCATCGTTTTGTCCCTTTTTTTTGTGACTCTTTAAAGCAATTTTGTGTCTTTTTTTGGCTGTTTTGTGTCTGCGATCGTTTTGTCCCTTTTTGTATTTTTTTGTATCTCTTTGAAGGAATTTTGTGTCTTCCTTTGGTTGTTTTGTCGCTTTGTGATCGTTTTTGTCCCTTTTTGTAGATTTTTTGTTTCTCTTTGAAGTAATGTCATGTCTTTTTTTATGTTTTGTGTCTCACTGCAATTGTTTTGTCCCTTTCTATAGTTTTGTGTGTCTCTTTGAAGTAATTTTATGTATTTTTTGGGATGTTTTGTGTGTCTTTGCCATTGTTTTGTGTGTCTTTGCCATTGTTTTGTCCCTTTTTGTAGTTCTTTGTTGTCATTTTTTGGATGTTTTGTGTGTTTTGTTTGTCCCTTTTTGTAGGTTTTAGTGTCTCTTTGAAGTAATGTTGTCGTTTTTTTGGATGCCTGGGCCTGTGCACGGTGGTCCCATTTAGTCATCTATGGTGTTGTCGTTTTTTTGGATGCCTGGGCCTGTGCACGGTGGTCCCATTTAGTCATCTATGGAAATGTAATGTGTGTCTCTGTGTTGAAGTGTCAGTTCACCCAAATTACAAAGTCTTATTCAAAATCCTTAAATTTGACCAAACCTCATTTAAGTTTCCTGTTTTTTTTATCGGAAATGGGGGGGGGGTTATTGTTTGCTTCTTTTATTTTATTATTTATATTTATTTTATGTCATTTTATTTTATTTTTTCAGATTTTTTCCCCCAAATTAAAATGTGTCGGAAAATAGCATACATGTTAACATGAATCAAACATAATCACAAAAATACATTATCCTTTTTGTGAAAAAACAAAAACAAAAAAAACAACAACAAACATTTAATTTCCAGTACACAATACTGATAACAGACTAACTAATACCCAGGAATCCTTATAAAATGTATTCATGATGCATAAATATATGAATCTGTCCATAACTGAATAGTCTAATATTGTATGCACTGTGACAGTATGTTAATACTTTGCACTTTAGGCTGCCCTACCCTTTATTGTCGGCCCAGTTCAATATGCAGCACAATTTTTGTATAGGCCTATGTAGTGGGGGGGTCCCTGCTCCATGCCTCTGTCAGCTCAGGGGTCCCTGGCCTGAAAAACATTGAGGACTCCTGCTCTAATGCTCAAAAGCCAATAGTGAACTCTTAAGGAGTAAATGAGACATTAAAGAAGCTTAAAAAGAAGAAAAAATGTGATTTAATCATCCAAAATGTGAATATAAATGGGAAGAATCTTGGGGTCCTCTTTTACAATATCTGGACTCAAATGTTTTCCCTTTATCCTTCATGGTTTTCTTGTTCCTGCGTACTCTCGTCTGTGATGGGCTGGGTTTTCTGTGTTATTAACTCTTGAGTATGTTGAATTTAGGTGTCAAGATCCCTTTTTTTCATGTGTGTATGTGTGTGTTTGTGTGTGTTTGTGTGTGCGTGTGTGTGTGTGTGTGTGTGAGTGTAGGGATTTTTGCTGGTGTTTGTATGTTCATGTTGAAATAAATTATCATCAATAAAAATATTATTTAAAAAGAAGAAGAAGAAAGTGCTTGATTGACATGATTTCCTCATTGTTATTTTCTTAAAAATATTATTTAAAAAAAAATATGAAGTGCAACTGTGGAGCAGCTGTATGAATAATCTGTAAAAACACAATATATATAGATAAAAAAACAAACATAGCCTAAATATATGAATCTAGCTGGTCAGTGGGTGCGTGTTGTTTTCACCCTGATGGGATAAATAAAACTGTGAGCACGTCATTTGGGCCAAACTATTAATAAGAATGTCATTTTGGTACCCCCCCTCCCCTCTGAACCCCATTAGTCCTTTGGGCACTTGCCCAATAGTGTCCGCATGGCAGCTGGACGCATGCGCAGCAGCGGCGCGGTCCGCAATAATGAAGTTGAGCCTAATGCCTGAGAACAGCCCGGTGCTCAAACTTGGACGCGGACTGAAAATCATGGTGTTTCCAGCTGAGGTGAGCGCTCCCGACACCGACACCGAGACCCGGGACTCCGGTTTGAGTTTGTAAATTAGTTTAATAAGTTGTGATTAACTCCTCGGGCTTGTTTTTTTGAGGGGGGACTGTTACTGGTAATGGGCAGCAGTGGCTGAAGTGTTTTGATCCCAGTCAGTGACAGGCTGCAGACAGCAGGGAGAGCTGTGAGGCGACCACACTGCATCAGATCATGAGCGTCTGGGAGAAGTGAAGGAAATCTGGGAGCTGATTTCTTGCCGGGACGAAAGTTATTGAAACACAGGTATGTTGACTTTGTTTCTTTGATAAGGAGACACTTATAGATGTGTGGATTTACTGTGACAAACATCAGGTGGGTGACAGCTGAGGTGGCTGCTGCCCGAGGACGATACTGACTTTGATTCAGGCTGATTAATTAAATTAAATGTTGAATATTAAGCGAAACATTGAGGCATTGCTCCTTTTAAATCATGCTTTATTTAAAATGATTAATCCTCCAATAATTGAGTATAAACAGTTTAATTTTCACAGTTGACAATAATGAGAATATCATGAATTTATCTGTGTAAATTGTTATTTTAAGACAATTATATATTTGTTAGTATGTCTGCCAAAGGAGGTGATTGTAATATTTAATTTGGTGTTCATTTTTCCACAATTCTTTTTGAGATCGGCACCTTAAACCCGCCAAAATTCATTTTATTTACCTATTTATTTGCAAAGATGTTGCCCTTTATAGGTAGACACGTGCGTAATTTAATGTTATATTAATTTGGATTTTCCTGTTTCATGAAGCTTTTCTTTTGATTTAAAAAAAATGAATTCATATAAATTAAATTATCCTGATGCTTATTTGCCCTGATGATCTTTGACTCCAGGTCACTGTGGCTTCTCCATCTTTTTTTTTTTTTTATATCCAGATTTCATCACACATGGAGGCATTTCGTCCCCCCCTCTCCTCGGCTGCTCTGTCAGCATCCCTCCGCGCATCCTCCACTTTTTCCTCCCCATCTCTCCTCTCATCCCACGTGGAGTTTGTGTTTATATTTGATATGTAGGAAACGGGAATCTTATACCACGGCCGGGCTCTCAGGGTTTGAATGGCCCCTGGCTATTGGCCTGCCCTTAACAACATGACAAGTTACGCGCCGACTCAAAATCTGATAGGCCCTGCTGCTGCCGTAATCCATACAGATTAGATTTCACATTAAGGACTCATACTTAACCAATGCGCATTAATGCGCGAGAGATGGATGGGATTTGGTTTGTGGAGATTTTTTTTTGGGGGGGGGGGGGGGAGGGGGTGGGGGGATGATAAAGTCCTTTACGCACGGAGGATGGAAACAAATCATTGTTCTGGCCTTTAAAAGAAAAAAAAAAGAAATAGTTGGGACATTTAGAATAAAAAACAAACCGGAAATAGATGGTTTTGCAATATGATGAGGAAATACAGCCTGCTCACGTTTTCTGTCATATGAAGTATAACCTATATTTAAAAAATAAAATTAAAAAAAATAGAATATCAGTTTATGATAGGCTTTTTATTGCCCCAATAAATTTTTCCTTTTTATTTAATATTTATATCATATGTTTTATTTGTTTCTTTTTGTATTGTTTTTATTTTATTTATTTATTTTTAGTTTTGCAGGATAGTTATCTACAACCACCTTTTTTAATATATAGATTTATTGCGAGACACTTGAAAAAAAAGTGGTCCTGAAGCAGAGAGGGGTACAAAACCTAATAAATAAAATAAGAAATTATTTAATCAAAATAAAACTATTTATATTATTTGTTTTATATTATTATTTAATCAAAGTGTAATTTATAATTGTGTGCCATCAATAAAGGAAAATCGTCACATCCTTACAAGGTACTTTCCCCTTTTGCTCCATTTTGTCCTGAAAGAATATTCTGGTAAATACGCAGCCCCATATCACGCATTTATTTTTCAAATTTGGATTAATTATAAGAATAAATGTGTCCCAGTATTGCTGCTGTAAATAGTGCGTGTGGCCCATTAAAGCTCAGAGTTACATCTGAAGAATAAAGACGACTGAGGGGGGAATGTCATGTAAAAAATCGACCCGTGCGTAAAAGTGGCTCAGTCAATAAAGTTTGAGTCAAACTGAATATGTGCCTTCTCACTCCGACCTCTCCATCCAGCAGCAGTCTGCGGTTTGTTCAACATTCCCCTCTCTGCGGCTTTTATAGCGTGAAATTACCGCAGTGCAGCCGTGTAGTGCACTTTCTAATCCTCCGCCGTCCCATATGTGTTTCCTCTGTCGATAGTCATAGTGAGAAATCTAATTCTCTCTGCTGGGACGCTGAAGGAAATGGCAGGCGCTATTGATTCCCCGAGCAGTGTCAGGTTAACTACTGGTTTTAGGGCCGTGTGAGGCTGTCATGTGTAGTGGCGTATAACACACAGAAGAGGTGGGTGAAGCAGTTGGTCACAATTAAGCAGTTAAAGAAATGAGAATATTTAACAGCAGCAGTTTATACATATATATTTTTAAAAGACCAGCGCTGATACTCACTTTGAGCATGGGCGGATTGTAAAACAATGGGGCCCCGGGCACAGATAAGCAAAAGGCCCCACCACCTCCTCAAAACATACAGAATTTGTGATGGTTTTCTTCTTTTTCCGATTTTTCATTTTTGCATCTTTTATGAATTGTTATGTGTCCTTTGTGTCTCCTTGTGGTTGTTTTGTGTCTTTTTAAGGTAATTCTGTGTCCTTTTGGGTCGTTTTGTGACTCTTTGTGGTTGTTTCCCCCTAGTGTAGTTATTTTGTGTCTCTTTGCAGTTCCTTCACATCTCTTTGTTGTTTTTAGTGTCTCTCTGTGGTAATTTTATGTCTCCATGTAGTAATTTTGCACCTTTTGCGTCTCTTTGTGATTGTTTTGCACCCTTTTTGTAGTTATTTTTTGTCTCTTTGCAGTTCCTTCATATCTGTTTGTGGGCCTTTTGTGTCTCCTAGTGATTGTTTTGTGTCTTTTGAGTAATTTTGTGTCCTTTTGGGTCATTTTATGTCTCTTTAATAGTTATTTTTCCCAATTTTGTAGTTTTTTTCTGTCTCTTTGTAGTTCCTTGACATCTCTTTGTGGTCTTTTGGTGTCTTCTTGTTGCGACTCTTGTGATTGTTTGTGTCTTTTTGCAGTAACTTTGTGCCCTTTTGGGTCATTTTATGTCTCTTTTATGGTTATCCCCCCTTCTGTAGTTATTTGGTGTCTCTTTATAGTTCCTTTTTGTCTCTTCTTAGTCTTTTTGTAATAATTTTTTGTGTCTTTATGATAGTTTTGTGTCTTTTTGAGGTAATTTTATGCCCTTTGTGGTCGTTTTGTATCTCTTTGTGGTTGTTTTTTCCCCCATTTTGTGGTTATTTTGTGTCTCTTTGCGGTTCCTTTATATCTGTTTGTGGTCTTTTTGTGTCTCTTTGTGGTTATTTTGTGTCTCCTTAAGATTGTTTTGTGTCTTTGTAAGGTAATTTTGTGTCCTTTATGGTCATTTCATGTCTCTTTAATGGTAAATTTCCCCCTTTTGTAGTTATTTTGTGTCTCCTTGTAGTTCCTTCATGTCTGTTTGTGGTCTTTTTGTGATAATTTTGTGTCTCCTTATGATTGTTTTGTGTCGTTTTAAGTTAATTTTGTGTCTTTTTGTGGTTGTTTCCCCCCTTTTGCAGTTATTTTGTGTCTCTTGGCAGTCCCTTCACATCTCTTTGTTGTCCTTTTGTGTCTTTTGTGGTAATTCTGTGTCTCCTTGTGGTTGTTTTGCCCTCTTTGTAGTTATTGTGTGTCTCTATGTAGTCTCTTCACATCTCTCTGGTCTTTTGTGCCTCTTTGTGGTTGCTTTGTATCTTTGTGAGGTTTGGTGGTTATTTTGTCTCCTTTTAATTGTTTTGCGTCTCTTTGAGGTAATTTTGTGTCCTTTTTTGTCATTTTGTGTCTCTTTCTGGTTGTTTCCCCCCCTTTTGTAGTTATTTTGTGTCTCTTTATAGTTCCTTTGTGTCTGTTTGTGGTCTTTTTATGGTAATTTTTGTGGTGATTTTGTGCCTTTTGTGGTTGTTTTGTATCTTTGCGGTCTTTTTGTGTCCTTTTGGTCATTTTGTGTCTCTTTGTGGTTTTATTGCGCCCTTTGTAGTTATTGTGTGTCTTTTCTGTGGTTATTTTGTGTCTCCTTTTAATTGTTTTGCATCTTTTTAAGTTTTTTCAGTTCATTTTGTGTCTCTTTGTGGCACTTTTGTGTATCCTTGTGATGGTTTTGTGTCTTTTGGGGGTAATTTTGTGTCCTTTTCATTTCTTGTGCTTCTGATTGTGGTTGTTTTATCCCCTTTTATAATTATTTTGTGTCTTTTTTCAATTCCTTCACATCTATTTGTGGTCATTTTGAGTCTTTTCCTGGTACGTGTTAACTTGAGTGACATTTTGCAGATGAAGGCCAGTGGGGCCCTTGAAACTTGGGGCCCCTTGGCCTGTGCCTGGTAGGCCCATTCAGTAATCCATCCATGACTATGAGAGTCAAATATGTTATAAATGTATCACTTTTATTTCCATAAAGTCCACTACTCCTAAAATGATTAATAATATTTACATGAGTTTACTGTCAGCTGCGTCCTCTCTAAAGAGGAATAAAATGATGACGGGGAGAGTGAAATGCAAACGGATGGACGGCTGCTTCTGTCCTCCACAAAGGTGAGAGGGGGAGAGACGGAGAGAAAGAGAGGAGGGAGGAAGGGAGGGAGGGAGGGAGGAAGGGAGGGAGGGAGGCTTGGGCACAAATCAATTCACCTGAGAGACGCATTATTGTCTTCGGTTTCAGGCGAGGAGGAGCTGAACGCTATGAAAAATTAAAAGGATGCCAGTTAGTTTAAAGGATCGAGCCAGAAACTCCACAGCGGGCGCACACACACACACACACACACACACACACACACAGACTGAACAAACTCAAAAGTCTTCTATTACACCAATTTAATGTTCTTACTTGTTATTTTGGGACGTTTCTATATAAAGTTAGCATTTTGAATACTGATGAACGTTTGAGGAAGAGTAAACGTTTTACTTACATGTCTTTTGTTAGAGTCATGTAAGGGACAAGGGAGGAACTATACCATTTCTTCCTTCCTGATACCGATTCAGATCCCTAAACTTGCCTATTGGCCAATACTGAGGATTATTCTGATACCAAGAAATGCTGTATGAGCTGGCACTCCTTACGACACTTGCTGGGAACCACAGATCTAATGACAGGGAAGGACTTTTTGTGTTTGAGTGCACGTCTACGCAGCCTACTCTTTTATTCAGCTGTCAAACTTTAGCACAGTATACTAGAGGGGAGCCATTTTGTGCCATGATGCTGTTGTTTTCCATTCTTTCAGCTGGCCTTTTGTCACAGCGTCGCCCTCTGTATGACAGCGGCAAAAAAAAAAAAAAACAAGTGTCTCGTTCTGATCGCAACATCTAATCTCACTTAAGTTGTAGACAATCACCTCAGCTTCTCCGTCGCTCCGGACTCCTGCGCCAACCTGTCTCCTGTCTAGTATTAATAGGGTCACTCACTGTCTTTGCGTGCTAGCCAGCCACTGTGACTGTGGGCCAGAGCCAGCCAAGCAGCCGTATCATTTACACTTCTCCATTTTCATTGTTGATATTTACTTCTGCAATTATCTCTCCACTTCACCCTCGGCTGAAGATGATATGCTGAAGTTACCGCTGCCGCTTCCCTCCTTCAGTCTCCTGTTGCTCACACATAAACACACTGACAGAAGGTCTAACCGACAGATGCACATAGACGTGAAAAAAAGGCAGAAATTAATACGGTACGGTGCGTGGTTTCATCCACAATGTGTGTAACTGATTAAATTTGCAAACCCCCTCCGCAAGGAAATGTTCAAGCAACATCCCTGGAAGTTAGTACAGGTGATGATGAACCATTAAACCTGTGCACAGGTAAATACAAAATGGTGTCTTTGTTTCATTTATACCCACTGACCCATATTTTATCTTCTCATTTATTTTGCCCCTCAAGTGTGTGGTGGAGCACAACTCAAGAAGCCATGGAGGCCTCACAGGACCTCAACGAACAGATGGTGAGTTAAACGCTACTGTATGCATGCGTGTGGGTGGGTGGGTGAGTATACCTTGTATCGGCCACACAAGTCTGAGGTATGGGTGCATTGGAGAGATGTGTGTGTGTGTGTGTGTGTGCGGTAACACACAGCAGATGTGGTTCAGTGAGTGTACAGTAACCATATGGCAGCGGTCCGGATGAATGAGACTTAGAAACAGTGCTGGATGAAGACATCAATTTAGGAATTGTTTTGGGTGTGTGAGGTGTGGACGATGGAGACCCCAGAAATTTCGTATAGGGGTGGCCAGATGGGGCCAGTGAAAATCCTGGGGTGGCACACCAAAACCAGAGGCCATAACTGAATTTCAGGAATTCGACTATGCTGTTAAAGTATATAGGGTAATTAAATGTCAGTATGGAGAGTTAAAGAATTGCATACTGATAGACTGTTTTTTTCTTAGTTAACAGTTTTAATATTTACTGGTAACAATCCTCAAGTTTAGGGGAGACTCATGGGTACCCATAGAGCCCATTTTGAGTTAGATCTCTTGAGGTGAGAGTTCAAGAGACCCCTTTGAAAATGGCCATGCCAGTTCCCTTGCCAAAATTTAGTCTAACTTTGGAGCGTAATTTAGCCCCCACCTCAACAAGCTATACCGACATGGTTGGTACCATTGGATGCTTTAGATCAGTGGTTCCCAGCTGGTCCAGCCATGGGGTCCAGATTTCTCCTTAGTCATTAGTTCAAGGTCCACACAGTTTAATATATTCAGCGTCCCACTTGCATTTCGCCATGTCATCAAGCTAGTTTGCTGTCTCTGTCAAGTAGCTGTTAGTCATTTACTCTACAGCAAGAAACAGCACTTCAAAATAAAAGCTCTATGCCAGAAATCAACTGTACGTCAAAATATAAAGTGTGTTTTTTACAAACACGACATGTTCGCGAGTTACTTGTGGTCATTCAGAATGGACCCGCAACCCACTAGTTAGGAACCACTGCCTTAGATTGTCTAGTTTATAGCTAGCTTAAAAAATGAATGCGCCACAGCCTCTTAAAGACAGTAATATCAGCCTCACATTATTTTTGCCAGGGCAACTTGGTCTCACTCCGAGCTTGTCATATACCAATGTTTGGTCGGTGGCCTATCGGCACTAGACACCAAAGCAAAGAAGTATAATTAAGTGGCAGTATGAGACCATCTGGGCAGCTGGGCAACTACTGTAGTACAAATAGCAAGAAAGTACGCATTGGGCAGGCAGGAGGAGGAGGTAGGTGTGCCAAACAAACTCTGGACTTTTACCTGGGAGCCTGCTGTTTGTGTCCAGTGTGAAACCAAAAGTCAGTTGAGTTGTTTTAAAAATGACATAGTGTGCTAGCATGTGTCGCATACTATGCTAGTTCATTCATGTTCTGTAACCGCTTATTCTGTTAGGGGTCATGGGGGGTGCTGGAGCCTATCCCAGCTGACATTGGGCGAGAGGCAGGGTACACCCTGGACAGGTCACCAGACTATCACAGGGCTGACACATAGAGATAGACAACCATTCACACTCACATTCACACCTACGGGCAATTTAGAGTCACCAGTTAACTATGCTAGTGATGTGCTACATTAGGTTAATAACAAGCCAACTTATTTTAAATAAAACCATGCTGTTTTTTTAATCTGCATTTTAAGTTTATTTTGAAAGAGACTGTGTGCATTTAACAAGCAAAAACTGTACATTCCCTGTGCAAACCCAAGTTTATTTTGAAAAGAGATGATGCATGTAGTGAGCGTAAATTGCTCTATCTTAACGTCAAAAACCAATGCAGGAGGGCTCCCTAGAGCGTCGTATTTTGGCGTGACGAGCCACTGACGAAGCGTTGATATTTGACGAGTTGGAAGTGAGAATGTGTTGGGCCAGTGGGGGACCAGCAGTTGTATAAGGTTGGCCATGGCCCCCTCTGCTCCCACCTTGGGCACACCACTGTAAATGCATGTAATACACGTGAATCCAGAGTCATTTTAATGACTGATTAACTAAATTTTAAATGTAGGGTTTTTTTAATCTTCACCATATATTTTAGAGCTCAGTCACACACACACACACACACACACACACACACACACACACACACACACACAAACAGTGAGCCTGAGGGTTTGTTAGTGTCTCAGCACAGCAGGCCATCTCTGCGTCATGTCAGCGCAGCGTCCCAGTTCTGCTTGTTTAAAGATCAGGCTGTATTGTTGGGAAAATGATTTTGGCGGCGAGCGAGGTCCGCTCGCATTTCAAAGTCGTTAGTCAGCCACCAGAACAGGTGTAATTTCATCTCCTCCTCCTCCTCCTCCTCCTCCTCCTCCATCAAGCTTGCTTCTCTCTCCCTCACTCTCCCTCTGACCTGCCAGCCTCGACAGTAATAATAGCACAAAGTGGGACAGAGCGCATGAAGTATGTTGTTTTTCCCCCCACTTTTTGTGTTGCTCTGTCAGACTCGCCCTGGGTTAGATTACGGGGCTGACCCCAGCGGAGTACTGTCACTCACGCATACAGTACACTACATGCACACAACAAAAACACACAGAAAAAAACACAGAAAGAAAGAAAGAAAGAAAGAAAGAAAGGGGAAGAGAGGAGCATCCATCTTGTCTCGCTGCCATCCAAATATCAAATATTGATGTCCATATTCCACATTTACTTCACCTGCTTTAAATAGGGCAGTGATATCATTTATAATGTGAATTTGAGCTGCGGCTCAAAGACATTGATTAATCGTGCAGGTTGGAAATGAGACCTCAGTGCAAGGACAGAGATTTTAATCATACCACACAGAGCTATAAGCTTACTGTACCCAGCTGAGATTGGTGACTTCTGGAAATGTTTGGTCTCAACCTTTTACAAAAAATATATTTAAGTTCACTTTATAAAGCTGAATCAAGGTTGTTTTCATTGTTGTGTATCTATTTTTAAATCTGCATTTTGGGGATACAGTCGAGGGTGCAGGTTTTGTTTTAACATTACAGGGAGGTTCACATATGAAAGTAGGAATTGGACATCCTCTCCCAGGAATTTTTGAGCGTCAAACTCTTAATTTCCTGCATTCTGGTAAATTTTTCTGCACCACTTTATGGTAGAAATGTATTTAATTTTGTCAAAATAAAACTTCTCTGCTACATTCATTTTTTTATTGGGTGGTAAAATGATTATGATCTAAATATTAAGGAGGAAGTGTCCCCTGCGTCCCCTCTGAAATCTACACCTATGGATAGATGTACACTCAGCTTGTTAGAGACATCTAGGCAACATGAATGCAGTCTAAAACAACAGCCCTGCAACAAGTCCTACCTTTATTGGGTTATAATGTTCAGTCATGCATTGGTTCAATCATTGGGTCCATGAAAAATCAAGATAGTGAATCACGCTTCCCCAAAGCCAAAGCTGAAATACTCAGATATCTTGTTTAGTCACACCAACAATCCAAAACCCAAAGATGTTTAGTTTATTATCAGAGAAGATCAACAAAACCAGAAACAGTCATAATTGTGGAGGTGAAACCAATGACCATTTGGCATTTCTGCTTAAAACATCAAAGTAAGTAAGTAAGTAATTTTCTGTCATTGACTCAGTGGATCATTTCAGCTCTGCAGTCTTAACGATAACCAAATCCAAGATGATATTCATGCATGCACGCAGTTGAAGTTACTTCTTAGTTGAAACTTAATTTGCAGTTGTGTGCTTATTGTCAGAGTTGGGAAGACGACTTTGAAAGCGTAGCTGAGCTGATCTACAGCAAAGCTGCCCTATAAGAGAAATGTAGCTTTGTTAACGAAAGCTACTGGAAAAAATACTTCAAACTACTTAGCAAAAATGAATCAAATTGACAATGTATAAGTGAGACGAGACGAGACGAGACGAGACCAAGACCAAGACCAAGACCAAGACCAAGACCAGACCAGACCAGACCAGACCAGACCAGACCAGACAAGACAAGAGAAGAGGGATAGTGCAAACAGGAAGTAAAAACACAAAGCAATATCATAAGGAAGCATCAGAGAGAAGCAGAATATAATAAAGAGACAGACTGAGTGGCTGATTCTACAGTATTGACCGATGGAAGTATAGATGACTGATCATAAGCAGATCATAAGCAGTAAAAAATAAAAGCAAGATATGATAATGAATAAGACAAGCTGATTGGCAGAATTTATATTATTGCACGTATGAGTGTTGATATTTCGCTGTTAGTATGTACAGATACAGATATTACACATTAAATTATAATGAAATATAATACAAAAAAGTCAGCATAAAATGTCACTCTTTTCACTTGTTCACAGGTCACACATTAAACATAAAAGAAAGAGAAAGAGCAAGAAATGTCAGCTCGGGTTTATACACCTGTTGCACCGAGCAGGATCACTCAGTTAACCAGGTGACTTTTAAAATAGCCTGCAACAACTTCAACATTTGCTAATAAATAGCAATAATCAGTACTGATCAACTGTGGTCCATGGGGGTTTAAATAAGGAGAGAGGCAATATAAGAGTAAAAAGATAATTTCGTTCACTTTATGGCCCACAATTGTTTGTAGTTTTAGTAGTTAACTGCACAAAAATGGCACAAAAATGTAATTTAACTACTTGAATCCTTATTCAAATATTAATGTCGTAAAATTACCAGCAAGCTACTGCAAAATGTATTTTAACTACTGGTTTAATAACATGTAGCTCACCATTTTAAGTGCTTATTGTCTCACTTTGATAACAACTAAACCTCAAATTCTAAGTACTGTTGTAGCTGTATGACAGCTTTCACAAATTCAATTTAATTTCACTTGAAAATGCAGGTTATAATTTGTAATTCGTTTCCTTGAAGTGTTTTCAGCAACAATATTTAAACTGAAAGTGGCTAATTCTCTCCCCGCACTGCTTCATTGAAATAGGCGTGTCTCGGGTGACCGAGAAAACAGCGGCAGACCTCACACACAAAGTTTCGGGGAGTTGTCTGTTGACACCTGATACCCCCACCCCTCCCCTCTACCCTTTTAACGTGCCCCCCTCCTCCTCCTCCTCGTCCCTTACTTCCTCCACCCCGCCCTTTTCCCACCACATCCATCGCACGTCATCTGGGTTATGGTCAGGCGTCCTCTCTGGCCGCCTGCCTGCCGAGGGCCAGCCTGCCGTCTGGGGTCCTCGGGGAGCGCTGGAAGGAGCCCGAGGCAGGGCCGGCCAGCAGTGGTTAGCCCCATAATGCTACTTTTAGCCTGTTTAAGTGTCTCGCTCCACCTGTTGTCACTTACTTGTTTAGCTTTGGAAAAAAAGGTGATAAGTGCTTTTTGTTGGGGGTTGTTGTCTTTGAGTGATGCTTGGTGAGGTGATGACGAAGACATGATGCTGGTTGGGTCAAATGTTTTATTATAAATGAAGTAATTTGTATTAGTATTAAGCAGATATTTAGTAAAGACAGACCAGCATGAGTCCGCGAGTACACACACACACACACACACACACACACACACAAGCTCCACACACACTCCCTCAATGGCTCTTGATCCGACAGAGCCCTGATTGAAGTCTCCAGTCTGTTGGCTTGTGGAGGAAGCAGTGAGAGCTAAGGGGGGGGGGGGGCGGTGGTGTTTGTTGACCCCGGGGAGCCTTGCAGGATTTAAATGTATGACCACCAGAAGAAAAAAGTGAGAGAGATGAAGGAGGAGGAAAAAAGGATGAAAAAAGAGGGGAAAAAAGGTTCTTTTAGCTGTAGCCTTTTCCTCTGGTGCGCTGGGAGAGGCCCCGAGTATGGCAGCTGTCCCAGTCTATGTGTGTGTGTGTGTGTGTGTGTGTGAGACAGAAAGACGGAGAGAGCGCGAGAGACCAAGTTAGAGGAGGAAAGGGGTCAGGTTGCACCCCTCTTTCACCCCTACAACCCCATACAGACACATTCACACAAACTTACATGCAGCAGCAGTAGCTAAATGCGAGCACGGCCCAACCCTGATTGCCAAGATTGCATTGGCGTCATCGACAGACAGTTTTAAAATCTGCCCGGCGACAAGGCATGTGGACGGATCACAGGAGTGTGGAGTGTAACAGCTACCCCCTGGCATCCCTCTAGTAGGCTGGCATCCTAGTTGTGGCACTGGGGTGCACTTCAATTTCAGCTCGGTGTACAGTGATTCTTGTAAGATTTATGTTTAGTTGACAGCTGAGTGTTACTGAGAGAGGCTGCTGCTCAGTGTGAGCTGTACAGAGGGAAGAAAATATTTAGGACATATTTCATGAAATAAAAGCCATTATTCTTGACTGTATTACGGCCGGTAGCTGCAGCGAAGGAGGAGATGAAGTCAGACAGAAGCAGACAAGTTAAAAAAGGAGGCAAAATTGGGAAGATTCTTGTTTTTTGGGTAATATGCTTATTCACTTTCCCAGAGGTGTGGATTCAAGTCACATGGCTTGGACTCAAGTCACAAATTTGATGACATTAGACTCAAAAATCAAAAAAGACTTGCAACTCAACTCGGACTTTAACACTCGTGACTTCACTTGAACTTTAGCCTTTTGATTTGAAAATACTTGATACCTTTCCCACAGCCCAAAGATTTAAAAGTATGTTACTTCAAGAGCATGACACGAATCAATTCATTTCCCTTCATTTTCTAAATCAACTAACGCTATTCAGTCCGAGCAAGGCGACACTTTATTACCCAGATCAACTTTGTTTGAACCAATCCAGCAGCATGCAGTCACATTGCAGGAGAACCATGAAGAAATAACGTTACTGGGCACCATTTTTAAAAAATGATACCAAGGATAATATGCAGTGGTCAACAAAAAACACATTGCAGTATGCCAACCATGCAGGTCGAAAAGTACCAACGGAAACACAACAGCTCTCAAGAAACTTGTTTAAACAAAGAGCGCATTATAACTTATTTGGACTCGAAACTTTAGGACTTGGGACATGTCAGTCCAACATATTCTCGCAACTTATCAAATACAGACCCTTGGTCAGTGGCCCTACATGTCAAACTGTAACGCTCTAGGTACCCTCTAGCATCAGTTTTAGATACTCAGGGACTGCGTGCCAAATTACGCTTGTTCATGCATTGTGTCTTTTCAAAAATAAACTTCAGTTTTCACAGGAAATGTGCAGTTTCTGCTCGTTAAATGTGTACAGTCGTTTCAAAATGAACTTGGATTGTCGATAAAACAGTTGTTTTTTAGTTTTACTTCCTTAGGTTTAGGTAAAAAAATCAAGTGGTTAGGTTCACAAAAAAACATCATGGTTTGGCTTAAAATAAGTACGCTTCTTACAAATATATGTCACGTGACATGTTACTAGCATAGCATGCTACACATACTAGCAGACTGTGCTGTTAGTACAATAACTCCATTGACTTTAGGTGTCACCAAAAAGGACACAAACAGCAGGCTCCTTGGTGAAAGTCCGGAGTTTGTTTGACCCATCCACCTCCACTCAGACCTGCCCTCTGACTTTCTCACTCTTTATATTACAGTAGTTGCCTGGAGCGTCAAATAATGTCAACACCCGATGTGTCACAAAGTACCACCACCGTGTATCTGTGTCTGATGCAGAGGGACACTGACCAAGCTTCGGTATGTGACGAGTCGGGAATGAGACTGGGTTGATCAGTCTTGACTTGGGGCTTGACTGCAGAGACTTGAGACTTAATTGTGACTTGCAAAACAACGACTTGGTCCTACCTCTGTGCTTACTTGCTTAGAGTGATGGCTAATGCATTTTTTATCAAACCCACGCTGACTTCAAAACATGCAGCAGACGTACAACACCCCAAGACCCCTCACAAGAACTAGTCAGGCATATAAAACCGCAACTTTTTGTTTTTACATTTCAGTTTTTAGCACGGCTTAAACAAGTGAGACATAACCCATTAAAGGTCCAGTGTGTTTGATTTAGTGGCATCTATCAGTGAGGTTGCAGAACTGAAATTATTCATGTGTGCCAAGCATGTAGGAGAATTACAGTGGCCAAACAAAAATGCAGATGGCCCTATCTAGAGCCAGTGTTTGATTTGTCCGTTTTGGGCTACTGTAGAACAACATGGCGGACTCTGTGGAGGACCCGCTCTGTATGAAGACATAAACGGCCCATTCTAAGGTAACAAAAACGTGTCAATTCTTATTTTCAGGTGATAATAAGCTAATGAAAACACAGTTATGAATACGGTGTATGATTTCTACCAATAAATACCCCTAAATCCGAAACACTTGACTTTTACTTTGGGAACTTCACAGGTGTTTGTAGACTTGATAACCTCAGCTGTTTCCCACTGCTTACATTCTTTATGCTAAGCTACGCTAACCAGCTCCTGGTTGTATTCAACAGAAAGACAAGAAAGTGGTATTGATCGTCCCATCTAACTTTCAATAAGAGAGCAGATAAGTGTATTTCCAAATATCTCAAACTATTTCTTCACTGTTTTATCTGGGGCATAATGTTTTCTGTTTTCTCTGGCATTTAACAAAGTATTAGATTAATCAACAAAGAGAACCCACATAAATAGTGTAGGTAAAGGATCATGTGAAAAATGGAAAAATAATTCCTACAGCCTCTTTGTTTTGATATTACTTTTATTTAATGTCCCTGAAACAGCCAAAACATCTGTCTCTCACAAAAACCTATTCAGTTCTTGCCTTGGTTCAGATAATCTATAACTCATATATAGGAGAGTCGAGTGAGAGTCTGGCTGGACAGGGAACGCCAGCTAGGTGTGAGGTGAGCAGGTCACAGACAGCCTGTGAGCCAATCGCAGTCTGACAGAGTCAAAGCCCCCAAACAGACTGGAGAATCCATCTAGCAACCCAGAGCAACCAGCGTGGGCTTTCTAGAGGAACGCACCAGACAGGAAACCACATGATATGTGTGCTTTAGTGTCTGCCGTGTGTGTGTCTGTGCGAGAGTACGTGTGTGTGTAGGTGTTTCTTTCTCTGTTATACACATATAGTCTCTGTGGTGTGGGACGGCTGAGGTCATCTGAGTGGAGACGGTCTCATATTGTGACCATGCTTGTTTAATGGAAGTCAATCAGGGCTTGACTCTTCATGCCAAGATTCCTCACTTTATTGATTACTCAAAGAGTTTTCAAGGAAATTCACATTACTGCCAGATGTTAGATTTCTCTCTGCGGAACATTTTAACATGAGAAGCTGATTTTTAAAGACGCTCCACCAGTAATGGCACTGAATTCAAACTCTGAAAATCATTACAAGAACGGAAGTCCTAAAGTAGTAAAACATTTTATTTTTTTGTTCCCAGTAACTTCCATAAATAGAGCCCTTGATAACACAGCCCACCTTTTGTTCGGACCGGTCTCCTGGCCAAACGCTCATCTGCCATTGGTTACAAAAAAAGGAGCGTATTTCCTCATTTTGCTGGGAAGGAAATGAAATTGCAACAATCATGCTTTGGTTACGGAGGAACCTGCCTGCCGCGAGAACTTCCTCTGCTGCTCTGCTGAGAGATTGGATTTCTCTCTCTGCAGCGGAGAAGCAGAGAGGTAGCAGAGGGGTCGGCGAGGCCAGATGGGCTGTGACCTGGGTCTCTGTCCTCAGTACTCCAGACTGCAGCTGCAGCTAATGATTATTTTTTATCTTTGATGACTCAGTTACTCAGTTTTTCCTTTCCTTTTTTAACATATGCATGTTGAACTTTTTTTTTTTCTGTCTTTGACAATAGATCATTGGTTCCCAACGGGTCCAGATTTCTTCCTACTCATTAGTTAAAGGTCCACACAGTTTAATATATTTAGCATCATACTTTTGCCATGTTGTTGAGCTAGTTTGCTGTCTCTGTCAAATGTCTGTTATTTACTCATTCTACAGTAGGAAACAGCACTTCAAAATAAAAGCTATGTGACAGAAATTCCCTGGACTTCAAAATAAAGTGTTTTTTGTTTGTGAGTCCCTTGTGGTCCATTCAGAATGGACCCCCAACCTACTTTTGGACCGTGATCCACCAATTGTGAACCACTGCTATAGATTACTACTGTTCATTATCATCAGAGTGTTTAAAGGGACAATTCGCCACCTTTGATATGGATATCTAATCACTGTTGATGGAAAATGTAGTCAATTGAAGCAATGAATTCCTCAGTTTGTGTGCTATACAGACAGAGAAAGCTGAATTATCCTGCTTGCAGTGCTGTGATGGCAATGCCTACATGTACCAGGAAGCACTGAGTTTCTGATGCCCATCATTATTACTATAGCTATTATTTTGTTGGCCAAAACACAGTGAAGCAGAGTTTTATAAGCTGCGCCAGCCCATTCTCATCCTGAAGTCAAATACTGCTGCTTTGTCAGTTATTCCGGCGTCAGACATCAACACCAAAAGCTACCTTTCACGTCAGTATTATATGCTACCGGGCAGCATCAGTTTGTGACATAGCCGGATGGAACCTTTCGCAGTGTTGTGATATGCTGCTAGCTGGCTAGAAGGCACCTGTAGAGGTGGTATGATACGCTGCTGAAAGGCGTCAGTTTGTAACGTGGCTGGATGGAACCTTTCAAGGTGTTATGATACGCTGTCTGTCAGCTGGATGGCACCCATCATGGCAGTATGATACGCGGATGGGCAGCGTCAGCTAATAACGCAGCCAGACGGCACCTGTCAAGGCGGTATGATGCACTGCTGGAAGGCGTCAGTTTGAAATGCTGCCAGTAATGACATAATATAAGCAGCTGGAAAGCCCCTATGAGCCCAGCAAACTCCGGACTTTCATCCGCAAGGCCGATGTTCACTTCCTGTATGAATATCAAGCCAAACCATAATGGGTTTATTTTTCTAAACCTCACAACATGCTTGTGTTGCATGGCTTAAATTGACATGCCGTCCCGGAACGTCAACAACAAACGCAAGAAGATACCTAGTGCGAAAAATGTAGACGTGACCAAGCGGCAATATGTGGCAACTTGGGATGAGAACGGTTTCGTTGCAACTATATTTCTATGGGTAACAAAATAAAAACACAGAGGTTCCGTAGTCTGAAACAGCTTGGACCAAGACAGCAACACTCTTTATTAGTTTTCACAGTGTCCACGACAGCACATTACCGCTTCGCTCATTCTGTTTTTTTTCCCTTCACATTAAAAGCCTGACTTAAATTACACAGAACATGTTGCTAAGAGGCAATTCAACAAATAGTTTACAATAGCGTTGTGGCAAAAATATTCACTCAATAGTCAACTGCCTCTCGACCCTACTGATCTTGGTTGTGTTTCAGTTTATCGTAGGGATGCTAAAGAAGGTCTTCAGCGCGCCTTTGTCCAAGTGAGGAACTTTCATGTATAGTAACGCACAGACAGGCTCTCTCAGGGTCGGCATGACAACATCTAACAAAATATGCCCATGCTGAAATTCACTGAAGCAAAATGATTCAGCTTCTTCTGGTATCGGCAACCCGGTCTCACTCTGAAGTCGTCGAAATCCGGTGCTTGGGCGGTGACTTGCGGTGTCAGACACTGGCGAAAAAAGTCGTCCTTTAACGTTTAATGTTTGCAGCTGCAAATTTGGCTTTCGCTGTCAATATAGCACGCGCTGCAGGATTTATTGCTTCAATTGACTACATTTGCCATCAACACTGACTGGATAGCCACATAAAAGGTGGTGAATTTTCCCTTTGAGCCCGGCTGAAAATTGAATTTTTGTTGTTTACGAAGCGCTGAGCATACGCCTGGATAAATAAGACTTGGATTATACTGTGAGAGTTCTTTTACAGATGATTTTTTATAGTTTTGCTGTTGTTAAAGGCAGAATTTTGAATTATTTGTTCACTATGGAGGCATGTGAGAAAAACAATGGGTTTTTTTTTTTTTAACAAATTCCACTTAACACAGGATGAGTAATGGACATACAAATGGTCATTTGGGGGGTGAAGTATTTCTTTAAAACTCCCTAAGGAAGCACATTTGTCCATCTGAGTGTGTTTGAAATGGATCCATCCAGCGTTGATGCCTAGAGAGACACATTCTCCCTGTCCTTGATTCCTCCTGCCTGTCTGTCTGTCTGTCTGTCTGTCTGTCTGTCTGTCTGTCTGTCTGTCCCACCATCTCTTTCTCCGCCGGCCTGCCCGCCTCTTCGTCTCTCCCTGTGTCTCTCTGGCTAGAGTGATGATTCAGGGCCTATTGTGAAGTCAGCAATCCGATACAGAGCCAGCCCGAGAGCAGGGAGGGAGGAAGGTGGACGATAGCGGGAGGAGGGAGGAGGGAGGGGGGAGAGAAACAGAAGGGATTATGGGTGTTCTCAAAGCCAGGTCCATGCTGTCTGGAGCCCCGGGCGCTTTGGCACCCTTTACCTGTCCTCTGCTTTACCTGTTGCTCTCATTCTCCGATTAAGTCTCCGTGTCTCTTTGTCTTCCTTTATCTGTATCTTTCTCACACCCCCGAGCTCCACACTGTCCCGTTTTTGCTCTCCCTGCCCTTCCCTCTTTTCTCTTTCACACTTACGTACATCCTCCTCTCCCTCAAGCGGCCTTCCTTCGTTGCAGACATATGGTATAGTGAGTGATTTTATTAGGAAGATGATATGAAGTGTTTCAAGGCCTGGTATGATGGAACAGCTTGCGACTTCGGAGACGCTCTCCTCGGCGCGCAGGGCAGCAGTAACTTCTAACAATATTGAATCTGAGAGCAGATGGCATGTGAGAGCATACCTATCTGTCCGCTGAATGTCCCTCCATGTGTCTCTTTTTGGAGGATATCTACCTTATGTTGTACCTCTCACAAGCACACACGCTGTGATGTCATGAGCAGCATTATTTAACAGGCAGCTGGGAGGCCATTCATCATTTAATTAAAAGCGTCTGAAAGGGATCTGAGGCCTAATGAGATTAGCTTTAATTATTGATGCTTCTGCTGCTGCCACAGACACGCACTTACACACACACAGGCTCACAAACACACACACTCCAGTTATGACTACCACGGACACTTTCTTAGACTCTCAGTTCCAGCACACAAACACTTACATGGTTACTTTTTTTTTTGCTTTTAATTCTTCGCTCTCGTACCTGATGTTGCTCCCGACACACACATCTCATTGATTTCAGTGGGATGTGGAGGTGCTTGGGGGGCTGGGCTGGTGGATTCAGAGGGGGGAAGGCTGCGGTATGGGGACCGAGCAGGGGGTGCGGTAGCTGCGGTCGGGTTGGGGATGAGGAAGGGCGAGGAGGGGGGTTGCAGGAGGACGGTGTTGAGTTTCTCCAGGTCTCACACAGCAGCAGAGAGGGGCTCTTACTGTTCTAGTCCACTCGCTCGATTCTCCATTTCATTAGGTTGAATTCAGCCACGAAAAATGGAGTCCATAAACACCAGTGGATGTATTTGGAAAACCTATTTAAGTTGGTCAACCCTCTCTCAACTTTTATTTATGTACTTTGTTGAAATAATCTCATTTCAAACTTTCTAACAGTGTATATTCTCAATCTGTTCTCATTTTAGCGTCATCAATAAATCAAATACCGATGCTTTGTCGCACCCCTCAGCGTCTCATAGTGACACACAGGGCACCCTTTAGTGTCTCTATGTGACTTACAACTGAAGCACGTAACACATGGTTAATGTTGTGACACAGCTGTTTAAGTTTAGCCAACAAAACTACTGTGCTTGGTCAGGTTTTTTAAAAAAAGGTCATGTTTTGGGTTTAAGTAAGTACGTAGCGGTAAGATAACGTTAAGTAAATTCGGCAAGTGAGTGGCGTCAGTGCGCGACACCTGTAGGTCAGTTACTTTTCATTAAAATGACACTGACGTTTGGTTTCAGACGGGACACAAGTTGCGTTCTCGTGGGTGAAAGTCTTGTTCTATTTGACCCAAGTATTGCCGCAGATAGGTTTACATTGAAGTTAGCTAAAGCCTGGCGCGTGTCATAAAGACGCCAAGGGGTGTGACAAGGCCTCTGTATTTGACAACCTGGGGGAAGGGAACAGGCTGATATTCTTGTTCCAGCTTTTTATTTTTTGTACCTGCAGCATTTCATTATTTTATCAAATGGAAATATTTTAGATGTCTTATGTGTCTTTTTATATTAATTTTCTCCAGAATTTAGCCTGACATGTTTGGTTTGTTTGCATCATCAGCTGCAGTAGAATTTGAAATAAAGTTTGGTTGCACAGTTTCAGTTTGTTATGGCCCGTCCTTGTCACTGACATGGCTCAAATCAAAGATAAATTTGTGCTAAATATCTTGATTCTTATTCTTTGTTTTTGTCTTCTTGTTTTTTCCTTCTTCTCATTCGTCTTCTTCTTCCTCTTGCTATTCTTGTTCTTCTTTTTTCCCTTTCCTTGTCCTGCCTTTGTCTTCTTTTTTTGTTCTTTTTCATTTTCTAGTTTTTTCTTTCTGTTCTTTGCTTTCATTCGTCTTCTTGTTCTTATTTTGTCTTCTCTTTCTCCTTTTTTCATCTTGTTCTTCTTTTCCTTCTTTGTATTTTTGTTTTTCCTTTTTTTGTCTTCTCCCTCTTTTCTTTCTTCTTCTTTTTCTTCCTCATTTTCTTCTCCTTCATTTTTGTCTACTTGTTTTTTTTTCATTTTCTTGTCCTATTTTCCTTCTTTTTTTTGTCCCCTTCTTTTCCTTCTTCTTGTCTTCCATTTTTCTTCCTCTTGTTCATTTATGTTTTCTTCTTCTTTTTAGGCTTCCTTGTTTTCTTCTCTTTTATATTTGTCTTGTTTTTTTTCACTTTCTTTTTTGTCTTGTTCTTGTTCTTTTTGTTGTTCTTCCTCATCTTTGTTTGTCTGCTTCTTGCTGTTTTCCTTCTTCGTTTTCTTCACTGTCTTCTTTTTATCTAGTTCTTTTTCTTCTCCTTGTTTTCTTTTTCGTCTTCTTTTTGATCTTTTTCTGAATCGAACCTTCAACTTAAATTACCTCTGTTGACAAACAGGTTTAGTTTAGTGAGTACATATCTGTAATATTATCTTCCATACTGTCACAACTTCTACCTTGGTGACTAATCTGCGACTGCGCTCCTGCTCTGACTCATACACATTACGCAGCGTAGAGCTGGAATTCATGCATTGAATCATTCTGTTCAATTATTTAGCGCTGCTGATTTTCAGTTAATTGATTAATCACATTGTTTATAAAATGTTATAGATGAACGTTACAGAAATATTAACGATTATCTGTCTGTGTTTGACTTTGTTTCTACTGATGTGTAGATTGTATCTTTAGACATTTCATATTGTGTGTTTCTCTGTGCCACTGATTAGAGTGGTGTGTGTGTGTGTGTGTGTGTGTGTGTGTGTGTGTGTGTGTGTGTGTGTGTGCNATTGTGTGTTTCTCTGTGCCACTGATTAGAGTGGTGTGTGTGTGTGTGTGTGTGTGTGTGTGTGTGTGTGTGTGTGTGTGTGTGTGCGCGCCTGGTCAGCCGTGGACTGGTTTAGGTTTCTCCCAGTTGTTTTTTTAATCACTCTCATCAGATTAGCTGAGCAGGGGCAGTCGAGGCCAAACGCTTCACAATTAACAGTGCAGAACTGGGCCTACACACACACACACACACACACACACACACACACACATCCATCAGTGACTTTTCATTTGTCTCCATTGAGTAAAGCTGCATTAAATCATGTCTGTGATCCCCTCACTCTCTGAGACAATGAGGAGCCAATTTAAATGGCAGATATGAAGACCACCAGGACGGCAAGGAGGCCTTAGTCCCTCTCCTCCTCTACTGCTCTTCCTCCCTAAATGTGTATTCACTACAAGTTGATTAAATACAAATAATCTGAGATTCTAAAATTACAGCAGTGAAGTGCGCTGACCACTCTTTGTCCATAGCTGAGATGAAAACTCAAGATGTTATTTTTAAAAATGGCCAATTAAACCCAGAAGGAATAATGAAAATAATTAATAAAACGTCACGATTCCTTGCTTTGTAATCACAAGAAATTCATTGTTGAATACCAGAACCATATGATACTGTAAATGTGGACTTTCTGCTAGGAAACGTAGTACCGACCTAGCAAGGGTCATGCGGAAACGACCTAGCATTGTCCTCATGTAGACATGGCCAGTATGAGGTCGGCAAGCTGTTAAGAATGCGTTCTCAAACAGGAGGATTGAATGATAATTTAGAAAGGGTTTACTAGTGAGGTGTGACCGCAGTAACGGTGGCTTGACTATTTTTCTCTACAACTTGGGTTTGTATATCGCTGAATTTGCTGAATCAGGTGTAAGAATCTGATGGGTCGCAGAAAAGTAGGCGGCTGCCCTAGAGTCCGAACACATTCTCACTCCAACCTCGTCCACATTCCGAAGTTTGGTCATGGACTTTCCACTAGGGATGTCCCGATCCAGCTTTTTCACTTCCGATCTGATACCGATATTACAGCCTTGAGTTTTGGCCGATACCGATACCAATCCGATCCAAGCGCGTATTATACATATTCACTTATTTTGTTGTCAGTCATGTTAGAAAAGGTTTGATCAAGCGATATTACTCTAACAAGAACAACTTAATCAGGTTAGTAAGAATGATCCACAACAGTTGGTATGAGAAACTGACCTGTTTATTGTCAACAGGGTTAAATAAACAAACTTTAAACTTGAACATTAACATTAAATAAAAAATATAGCTGGTTTGCTTTGGCTGCTTTGGCCCCCTATTGAAAAGAAAATAAATTAACACAAGAAATCTTTAAAATGTCTAACATTGAAATTAAAATAGCAGCAAGACTCCACACACTTGTGCTTTTTTTTTGTGCCCCTAATAAATAAAAAATAGATTAACACCACAAGACATTGTTGACATTTAACAAACAATGCAGCCTTTCCTTTTCAGTTATTTTAGTAGTGTCAGTGCCAGCCTGGTGCTGCTGTTTGCTGTGTGTCTGCATGCTGGCCTGGTGGATTGATAGTAAGTGCTGGATCGGATCACTGGAATGGACTGCTTGAATCACAGAGTGCTGGGCTGGCCGGAAAACCTGGATTGGACTCCCTGAAAAACTGGATCGGAGTTCTTGGATCAGCATTTTTCCATGCAGTCCAATCCGATGCTGATGCACGTTTTTTGCTAATATCGGCGGCCGATATTTGGATCGGGACATCCCTACTTTCCACGTCCACATACAACGTGCAAGGTACCCTGGGTGCGTTGGTTGTTGACGTTCTGACACTGTGTCAAGTTCTGCCTGTTACATGCATTGTCTTCTTTTCGAAATACTTACTGTTTACATTAAGTCTCTTTCAAAATAAAGACACTACATCAGTACAACACCGCAAAATGAAGGTTTTTCTTTCCTTCAACAACAAGCACACATGGTTGGGTTTGGGAAAAAAGAACAGGGTTTTGCTTTAGAATCTTACAGGACGCTAATACAGCTCTCCCAAGTGAAAGTCCTTGTTTGTTGGACCCATCCACCACCCCTCCTACCTACCCTACTAGGACTTGCCACCTTAACTTTCGTTGTTGTCCCGCCGCGTTTCCCTGAGTCTGCCAAGCACCGTTAAATAATAGTAATAGTGACCCCCTGCATATCATGCCAACGTTTAAGGACAGCTTTTTTTCATCACTGTCTGACGCCGTAAGTCACTGCCCAAGCACAGGATTTCGACGACTTTGGAGTGAGACCGCGTTGTCATGTTCAACGTGAGACTATAAGTCAATGTTAAGTTTTTTTTCCCCAACTTTGAAGTTGTAGAATGTCACGTGTCACGTAACATGTGACATACACGTCATGTTGTGTTACATTAGTAACAAACATACTTAGTTTAAGCTAAGCATGATCTTTTTTCTAAAGCTAACCAAATAATTTTTGTAGAGATGCGACTGTTTCACAACTTGAACTACGCGTTTAAACCTGTGACTGTTAATGGTCATACATGAGCTTTTACGTCATCCACCAGGCGAGCTAATTTAGAAAGTACTCCTGTGGGTTGTATCTAGGGATGGGTACCGAACTGCGGTATTGAACGAGCCCCGGGGCTACATTCTTCAAGACCACAGTATTGATAAGCTCTGACCTTAACGGTTCTGCTATCGGTACTTGAGCAGTCGCGTTTTTTTTTTTGTTTGTTTTGTTTTTTACAAGATAAACGTTATCTAGCACATTAATCTCACCAACTCCGTCAATTATCCATCATTGTATCATAATTTTCGCTATTCTCCCTGAAGACGAGAGATCTGTGTCACTCACCCTGGCTGCCTGCTGTGTGTGAGTGGAGAGAAGGGGACGGGGCTGTTGTTCCAGTGACACACACACAAACACACACGCACACAAGACAGCGCACACACCAACTCAAGCTCGTAGCTTACCTTTTAGATAGATAACAATGGCGGAGAGAGCCAAACGGTCAAAAGTGTGGCTTTACATTACAAGAGGTGATGCAGACACAGCACGTGGCGGCAACACAAGTAATTTGTCAAAACACCTTGTGAAAGTGCATCATATTCAGACGTACAGGGTCTGACTGCCCTAGCACAGCTAGTTCATTTACGTCCAGTTCGGGTTTGTAACATTATGCTAGCAGCCAACACGAAACGAGCCTTTCACATTACTCTTTGTGGCAGGGAACGGTCCACAAACCTCACCGCATTTTAGGGACTGTTCGTTACTTATGAAGGGACTGTCAGGGGAGGAGGGTGGCTGGTTGATTTTTATTTCATTTTTTTTATTTTATTTTGATCCCCCCATGTTAATCACTTATTGATGCTGTTTTTGAAGTATGAATGTCAATAATTAATATATTCCACTGAAATATCATTGATGTATTATAGAAAAGTGATTTATCTTTTTATAAATGACAAAAGGCACATCTGCCTAATTTTTGCTGTGGTATTGTGATACTACTCAGAACCATGATATTTTCACTGGTATCGTACCGTGGGTCCCAATTTTGGTACCGTGACAACACTATTATTTTATGTATTTTACATTTCAAGTTGTAAAAAGTAAAATGTTTTGTTAAAAAACTATTTTGTTGCAAAATGAGAATTGAGAAAATAAAGCAATTTATGATCTTAATTTGTTTTTTTCTTCCTCAAAAAGTATCAATAAGAGTACCGTTAAAATACCGGATTGATAAGCAGTATCAATAAGAGTAGTAGTACCGTTAAAATCTTAACGATATCCATCCCTAGTTGTATCAGTGGGTAATAACATACAACCTGCGTCCCATGGGTCGGAGAACTGTGCAATGTGTATTTTATGCTACAAAATCACTGTTATCTCTTGTTTTGTGTTTTCCTTTCCGAGCTGATGAACTCACACACAACATCAGTCTTTTAAAATCCACTGTAAGTCCTTTGTTTGTCCTGAATGGCGTAACATCTCTGTGTTATATAGCTTGGAGCGACCGTGCTGCGTGTTGTTCTCTCGTTTATCAGATTGTTCGTATTGTCTCGGGGGTTCGATGTAGAGGTCAGCGTCTAGTTTTAGCGCTATTTTTGTCTTTTTCTTTTTCTCTCCCTGTGTGATCTGAAGACAAAGGTTCAAAGACATTTGATACTTTAACTGTGTGTGAATATACCTTCAGCTCTGTGTCCTCCAAATTGTGAGTAATACTCAGCAGCTCTTGGCAAATTCATTTGAAAATAACAGGTAAAACCAGAGAGAGAGAGAGAGAGATGTTTTTGGAGAGTACCTTTTCACCCAAACACCTCCTCCTCCACCTCTTCCCTGCTCCACAGACTCACCCTGTTCTTCCCTTTCACTCCCTCACTTCTTTTTTTCTTTTATAGCTTCCTACTACACCTGAAAAAGGGGCATTTTTGGAGGCATAAAGAGAGGGATAGTTTTACACCTCCCCAGGCCGGGGGAACTGGGGGGTGTAGGAGGAGTGGTGGAGGGAGGGAGGAGGCTCGGCACAATGTATTTTACATGAAAGGAAGGGGATAGAGTTACCTCACCGATAACCACTCATACAAATGGGGAGAGCAGAGAGCTTTGAGCAGGGGACAGGTAAATGTGTGAGACTGTGTGTGTGTGTGTGTGTGTGTGTGTGTGTGTGTGTGTGTGTGTGTGTGTGGGTTTGAGAGAGAGAGAGAGAGAGAGAGAGAGAATGTGGAGGACAGATAGAGATGGAGGTTGTGTTGGTGTGGTGAGTAACATCCTTCATGAGCGGGTTTTGCGGTCAACACACACCGGCCGATGTCAGAGAGGAGCATGGTTGGATGATCATGTTGCACAGGTGTGTGTGTGTGTGTGTGTGTGTGTGTGTGTGTGTGTGTGTGTGTGTGTGTGTGTGTGTGTGTGCCTGTGTTTGTGAATGTGTGAAAGACTTTGTCTATTTTTATTATTTTCTTTCTGAATCCTGCTGTGTCAGGTACACAAATAATGTCTTTCTCATCTGTCTGTTCCTGACTTAAAAAACCCAAGATGGCGTCTAATCAGTCCAATGGAGATGCTCGTCTGGTGCATATGCAAAAAAAAAGAAAAAAAAAGAAAGAAAAAAAAAAGTTTCTACCTTCTGGGTTTACTTCCTTGTTGTGCGGTCCACTAAATATACACAGTAGTGTTTCACCTGGTGGGCCTGCCTGTGAGTTCCTGCTCGGCTCATGGACTTTACATTATGACGAGTTTTACAAATATAAAACATCCATAGATCAAAAATTTAGAATAGAAAGAGTAATGTTTGCAGAAAGAGTCTTGTTTGCAGTTCAAAGTGTCCTGTCAACAGTTTTACGGACTCTCTATTTTAGTGGTGGTCTATGGGGAAAATTCTTTTCGACCAACAGGTAATTTTTTTGCTGCAATACCAGAAGTGGCCACCGCTTTCCTGAGGGACTTGGGACATCATTAGCATGGCTCTAGTAAAACCAGTCTTTTACACTTCAGCTGTTGTACAGATTAGGCATACAAGATGTAATGTCTTCATTGTTGAGGTTTAAACTTGGTGTTGTAGATTTTTTTTTAGAATTTTTTTCTAAACAAGGTAACAAAGTGCTTCACAAAGTGCATGAAAATAAAAATAACAATACAATATTTCTAAAAAATGTGAAGAGCCAGGAAACATATTGTGTTACAGAGGCAAAAATAGAACAAAAGGATATAAAACACAACAGTTTGAAATCAAAAAAGCACAAATCAGACATTAAAAGGAAAAAACTTTCCTATAAAAATGTGTTTTATGATATAATTTAAAAGCAGGCAATTTGCAAGCCAGTCTAATCTCCTCAAGCAGAGAATTCCAGAGCTTTTGCATGTAGGAACACATTAATAGCATTAACGTGTTTTTTGTTTTTCATATACATGTATATATATATATATATATATATATATATGTGTATATATATAAAAGGCATTGAGTTATACTAGTCTTTGGACTTGGAGTGGTCATCTGATCAATTATTTAAACAGATAATAAATGCATTTCTATTGAGATAAAATTTAAAAAATCTAGGAAGCTTATGAAGAAATCTCACTTCAGTCTAAAT
Organism: Epinephelus moara; assembly: GCF_006386435.1. NCBI lineage: Eukaryota > Metazoa > Chordata > Actinopteri > Perciformes > Serranidae > Epinephelus > Epinephelus moara. The sequence goes on along the minus strand of NC_065517.1, from coordinate 30,237,034 downwards.
GAAAAGAACAACAACAATAAAAGAGACACAGAGCAGCAGAGTGTGTCTCCGTCTGTCTCTCTGTCTGCCAAGTCAAAGATAAACTGCTGTTGTTCCACTTGAAGAACAAAGTAGTTCTCAAGGGCCTTTTAAAAGGGAGCGAGACACCTCCGTTCGACACTTTTAAAACCCTCCTAAAGTCAACAAAAACCCAGTCGTTTAGCCGTCTAATATACTACCTGCTTCCTTTTCTCACTTCACTGCTCTGATGTGCCCACGCCGCGCTACTGTACTGTTTTTGTATGTCTTTTATTTTTTTGTATTCCACCAGGCATGTTTTGGGACGCCTCCCCTGCTCCCTTCTCCACTTGCTGTGAAAATATTTCATCGGGGATGTTTTTGGACGACCCCCTCCCGATGGGGGTCCGGCCCGGCTAATAATAAAGTGCTTGAGTTGTCAAGCGCTTCGGCAACACCCTAATCTGTTCTGACAGCTAGTCCTCCACATGCGCTCTCAAACGCCCCGCGCACGCACACGAGTGCATGTCGGCATGCACGCACAGCACACTCTCGACAGGCGTTTGCACTGATGTATGCACATAGGTCCGCTGACAGTCTATCAATCAGGGTGTTTATTGGGGTTGGGGGGGATAAATGCTGTGGGACAGGGCCGCATGCTGTCGCCATGGTGACGGAGCTAAAGGTGGCGGGTGCACAGTTGGAGATGGTGGCCCTGTTCCAAATTGGTCTCCGGGCCTGTGTTCATTCGGCACCCTTCTCAGCTGTTTTCCGTTGCCGTGGGGATGTACAGTAACATTCAGAGTGGTCTGTATGTTAAAGGGTCCGCTCACCCAAATTAAAAACTCAATTGAAGCAGTATCTCCTGCAGCTATGCAGATATTCTAGTTTGTTTTGCCGTTGTTAGATCATAGCTCAAAATGTACATTAAAAATTTATTAACACGCTATGATATTTATGGTGTGTTCCATTTGAGCTGAGAGGTCAGAGTTTCTGATTTCCAGGTCAGAAATTTCAACTGGAACACCCTCTGAAGTCGGATTTCCAACTTGGAAAGTCCGAGGAACTTCACCAACCCCAACCTCAAAATCCAAGATGTCTGCTCCATGCATCAACAGTAGTGAAAGTTGTTGTAATATACTGTTAATAAGCACTTCTGTCTTATTTATGTCTCATTAATACAATGTAATGCATTTTATCAGGTGGTTTTGTTGGGGCAGCTGCAGCTCAAAGGTAGAGCAGGTCGTCTACTTATCAGGAGATCAGCGGTTCGATTCCCGGCTCCTCTAATCTGCATGTGAAAGTATCCTTGGGCATGATACCAAACCCCAAATTGCTCCTGATGGCATCTTTGATTGTGTTTGAATGTTTGACTGAGAAGCAGGTAGCACCTTGTACAGTAGCCTCGGCCATCAGTGTATGAATGTGTGTGCGAATGGGTGAAAGTGGCTCTGTAGTGTAAAAGCGCTTTGAGTGGTTGGACGACTAAAATGGCACCATACAAGTGCATCCATTTACCATTTACCAATGGCTGACTTATCTAGAACTAAATATACAAGAACCACGCACCAAGAATTATAATGAGGTGCTGGTTGCTGGCAATAGACTTGATTGTAGAAAACAAGTCTCTGGCTCCATTACATTTCTTTGAGTTTGCTCAACTGTTACGTCAACATTTTTGTTTTCCGACTTCTTGTACTGGAACGCAGTAAGCTCAGGTGTGACATCATTCCCAGCTCTGATCTTTGACTTCCGGGGTAAATGGAATTGCTATACCAACATGAAAAGAAAGTACACGTTGTCTTAGATGTTTGCTTTCCTACATTCCTTTACACATATTTTGGTCACTCCAGGTCACTCTTTGATCTCTCGATCTCTCGATCAGGCTTTTACCAGGTTAATTAAAGGATATATGGTCCGTTTGACACAATTGGACCATATTAAAACAGTACATCAGTACAACTTAGTGACATTGCTGCAGCCATTTAACAGCACAATGACAACTGAGTGGTGCTTCAAAGCAGTATGGTAAAGCCAATCAGCAGAATCTATCGACAAATGCCCCAACATAACGTGGATGTTTGGAGCAGCAAATCCCATCTAAACAAGATACATTCTGTCAGGTTACTGTTAGCCAAATAGCCTAACACATTTTATTCTGATGTGCGTTTAAAATCAGATTCGTGAGTAGGGTCAGAATCTGTTTACAATGATGAGTAGCCTCAGAAAGAAGATACAATTCATGTGTGAAAGACTGAGTAATAACTTTAATTTCCACAACTAGTAACCATGGTAGTGTAGCTCTGACTAACACAAAATCAACAGTTTGCATAGGTAGCCTAGAAAGCAGCTCCAGTGAAAACAGTTCATGAAAACTGGCAACTCAATCACCAGAATACATGTTGGTATTGAACCAGTGGCGTACAGTAGTTAGGATAGGATGGGCCCTAGTGCCAGATTTTGCTTCAAAACGGCTACCATATATTTTATGGTATTGTCACATGATCAAATACAGACTCGACGCTGGACAACATGAACCTACATATTACCGGTCATCACTGCAAATGTGTATATGACAAAATAGAAATTGTTCATTAAATGGATTTTTAAAATAGTAACTATAGTTAATATAATTTATGTTAAGTGAACATAGAATTTTTCAATAGACTGCTATTGACTACTTCACTGATGGAGATGGGTTTGCCTTTGCAGATATAGCAGATAATAGCATTTGTATTTTAGCGTGTGTTCTTCTTTGAACACAGGCGTATTTCTTAGGTGGAAAGTTCAATAACTCACAAGGGCCCGTCCTCTGCTTTAGAGATGGGGGCCCGTGTTTCTGCAAATCGACAGATAAGTATGTAACATTTGTACATTGTTATGTAGCAGATATGTCAAAACTTTACGTTTCTTTATTTCAACAGCACTGCGGTTAACATGTGGTTATGTTAGGCACAAAAACACTTGGTCATGGTTTCGAGAAACTCATGTTTGGGGTTAAAATACTCGATATTTGTGGCACAATTGGGCTGGAAATGCCACCAATGTCTCACTAAAAAACAGTCACTTTTGTTGTTTGTTGATCTCAAAGAGTGGTCTGCTGCAGCTTGGCAGACATTCATCCACCTTCCCCTCCACCTCCTGACAACAAAGTCAGCTCATATATATGTAATCACAAATACGTAGGACAATGGTTCCCAACTGGTGGGTCATGGTCCAAAAGTGGGTCTCCGGTCCATTCTGAATGGACCACAAGTGACTTTGAAACACACTTTATTTTTAAGTACAGTGAATTTCCAGCACAGAGCTTTTATTTTGAAGTGCCGGTTCCTGATGCAGAGTGACTGACTAACACATAGCTACTTGACAGAGACATGGCCAAACACAAGTATGGCACTGAACTTATTAAACTGTGTGGACCTTGAACTAATGACTGCAGAGAAATCTGGACCCTGTGGCCTGACCAGTTGGGAACCACTGACTTAAGAAACACTGATATGATACATATGAAATGTGCTATGTAATGTATCTGTGGTTTGCAGACATGTACATGCCAACATTTTCCTCTAGTGACTAAGCTGAAATTGGGGCACTTTCTGTAGAGACAAGTTAGAGCATCAGAGCTAAGAGAGAAAATATGACCCTGTAAATTTTTATGAGTGTGGTGAGGTTTACTTAAGGTATTTTGGACGAGATGTGTCAGACATCAAGGCTGGTTTAAGCCTGGTTTAAGTGTGCGTATGTGTGTGTTTGGGCATGTGCCTCCCCCTGACAACACCTAGACGACCACAGTGAAAGAGTGCCATCTTCAGACCGAGGCAACTGGGAATCCACCCAGTTGATACTACAGCCTCCCGAACTTCTCCCCCCAGCTCAGCTACACCTCACATATGACGCACACGTGCAGCCCGTGTGGTTCCAATTAACACAGATTGAATGTGTGTGTTCGTTTGCTCAGGTGAACATGTGAGTCTCTGTGTGGTGTGGGTGAGATGGGGGAGGGTGTGTGCATGTGTGTGCGTTGGGGGGGTCAATTGCATGGTGTGAAGTTTATGGTCTGGCCTGTACTTTCGACTGCACAGCAAGACCTCCACATCACGTCTCCATTTAGTGTCGGAGCACACGGATGTTTTTAATTTCGGGGGTTTATTTGAGTTATGTTATATTTTCAAAAATGGGATGATTACAGTGGAATTCAGTTTATTTTTATTTTTTTTAAAAGCTACATCTGTTAGATTTACAAAGTTCTTTTGCTTTAATTGTAAGCTTGAGTGAGTCTGCAGTGAGTGACAGCAGAGAGAGGGAGGGAGGGAGGGAGGGAGGGAGGAGAGGAGGAAAAGAGGGGGAGGAGGCAGAGGAAGAGAGAAACAGGACGACTGAAATGTTCCCCATTACTGGAGTCGAGGAAGACAGGAGCTGTGCATGGATTGACCTGAGAGATAGAGAGAAAGCGTAGTTTCTATGCAAGTTTGCGTCTTTTTTTTTTTCCTCCTCCAGCCGCTGCGTGTTCGCTCAGAGTGAAAGAGAAAGACAAGAAGGCTGCATTTTCTCCCCGTAGAGCAAAAACAAGAAAAACGTGACACCTGGAGTCACAAAGTGAGAGGCAGGTAGATTGAGACGAGTGTTTGAAGTGTGTTCGGAGGAGTGTGTGTGTGTTTGGGTTTGTGTGTGAGGCCAGCACGCCTGTGTCTGAGGGGAAGCCAGTGGATCGTACAGCTCTGTAATGCTCTGTGGAAGTATAGGACTGCTAACTGACCTGATTACACCCTGAGGTAAGAGCTCAAACTCTGTGGGTTTCATGCTCAAACTAATGCTGTAGTTTATTTAATCAAGCATTTATAATGTTTCTGTAAAGTTATATATGATATTTTACTTTATTTTTATTATTATAGTCACACTTCAAAATGAATAAATGCTGCTGTGTTTAGAAGAAAGACTATTCAATATTATAAATAAATCTAATTTGGCTGAATGGGTACAAAATTCAGAGCGTCCGGGAAAATAAGGTTAGTAGGTTATGATGACAACAGTGTAATTGTTTGATGGTCCCATTCCAAGTTAAATTACTAAACTCTATAAATAAACAAAGTATAATTCAATGTAAAATGAATGGAATCTAATTTCTTCATGCTTTTGAAATAAGAAAATAGTGTTTTGTTTTATTTCTGAATTGCTATTTAAATATTTTTAGATGCTCTGCTAAGTTATTTGTGCAACACTGAGGTTTGATAAAAGACTACAGCTCTGTTCTTGAATATTTTTATTAAAAATCTCCCGTATAAAAATTAATAATTTAATGAGAAATGCACAATTAATTGAAACTATGGCCATTTTTTTAAAAAGTGGAATTACTGCATTTACAAATTATTCATAGGATGTTTTTTAAGTTGATTATGAATCTAAATTAAATCCTTAAACGCAAATGTAAAAATTGTGAAACACATTTTAAGGCCTTCGTATACCATTTGTGTGTGTGTGTGTGTGTCTTTGTGTGTGTGTGCATGCAGCTCTATGCATGGTATCGGATGACCCTTTGCAGATGGGTTGGGTTATTACCAGAAACACATAGCGCTATTCTTCTCTTTCTCTCCCTCACCCCCGTTTTTCTCTTCCTGCACAGTGCTCTCGCAGTTTGCCAGAAACAATAACACAAACCCTGTTGATGCACCTTTCATGTTGAATTTTCGAGTCTTGAGCGAGCTCGTTAAAAAGCAAAAATACAGTGAGGGCCGAAAAGAGAACAAAACAAGGAAACGCATCCAGAACCGAGACTGCTTCTGCTTATTTCTGACTCACACCTACTGTTTCTTATTACGGCCCTTTGAGGGTCACATTAGGCCTCACGTTATCATCGCAGCCATTAGATGATAAATGTCATCGAGTGAGTGGCAACACAAACGCAGCAGTGTGTAATTCCCTTAAATAAATCATTGTTATTAGTGCTAATTACCTGGGGTACCTGTATTCATCCCTCAGGGAGTCCCCGGGCTGTGCAGGTTGTGTTCCGGAGCGGTCACCCGGCCAACCAGGTCAAAGGTCGCCTATTTAAGTGGCTCAGATGACACAAATGGGTCCTTCAGGCATCGTGGCCGTCTAATAGTACGGTTAGAGGCCCTTTGTTTTGTTATTAGAGATGAAATTGGGTGTGTTTTACTGCAACATACAGGAAGAGGGAGGTTGACGTAGGAGTTCTCTTGGATCTTGGATTTTATGACATGTATATTTATGTATATCAATATTAGGGCCGGGGGATATGGAGAAAATCAAATATCACAATAGTTTTTTAACCATTGCCTCAATATCGACATCGCGGTGATGTTGTAGGGTTGACTATTACCCAATGAGATTTTTGATGTGGATATACAACCCGGTCTCACTCCCAATTCATCAATTACCAATGCTTGGTCAGTGGCCCTCACACAGAGCCAACCTACTGGTGTTATGAGACGCACATGGCGGCAACATTTTTTGGACGCTGTGAGCAACTGCCATAGAATAAAGAAAGAGAAAGTCTACATAGGATGGGTGGGAGGTGAGGTAGATGGGTCAAACACACTCCAGACTTTCACCCAGGAGACACCTCTTCGTTTTGTTTGTTCATTATTTTAATAACGGTGCAGTTTGTGATGCTGTAGTAGTGACGTATGTCGCGTGACATTACATCACGTTATTAACAAATTTACTTATTTTGAACCAGCTCATTCAGTGGCACTGATGATAGTTAAGGACTGAAATGTTTGTGGCTGTTTTTACTGACTCTTTAGGCCTCTAATTTTTTGTACTTTGAGCACTTTTTGGTGTGCACAGATGTCTTAAATCAGGGGTTGTGTGATAACCACACATTATTATTGCAACATTTAACTGGGCCTGTACAAGAAGTTATGAATTTTTAATCGACTGTATCAGTATGTTGTGTGCACCCATTTCCTAATAACGAGGCAACTCTGGCTAAAAAATGTAATTTAATTTAATTTTAAAAGCCTCCACTGGGAACCTATTTGTCGCTGTTCGTGTGTCGGAATTAGAAGTCTGCGACACATCAAGAGCCCTGATTTGCCTTTAAACAGAGAAAGCTGTTTGTGGGACAATGGATCGCTTTATTGTACGGAGCAAATTACGACAAAGCTCCAGTGAAGACGACCTAAAAAACAGTCAGTAGTCAGTATCACGAAAGCTACCTGTCTTATTTATTCTTATTTTTATTGTCTTATGTCGTGATAAGAGTGATAACATACGTTACAGAGGCTACTGTGCACAGATATAAATACAAGTGTGTCTTGAGATTTTGTCTTGCCCATTGGTGTGTCTTGAAGTTTGAAACCACTGTCTTAAATAAAAAGACTATTTTTGAATTGATCTCAGCCTGTGGAACTTTTTGTGGCTTTCTAGCCCTGTGACATTGGTGTGCGGGTATCTCCTCTGCCATCCTTTCTTGTTTGTCTATTGTATCGATGCACCCAAGACAAAATTAAGCTCAGTTTCACAGCAGCATTTTATCTTAACCTATCCTAACCATGATGTTTTTTTCTAAACCTAACCATATGCTTTGTTGCCTAAACCTAAGAAAGTAAACCTAAAATCAGAGTGGTTTTGACTTTTCGGCACACTGACCAAGTGAGAATATGTTGGGATATCCTCCTGAACACATTTTGGGTTCACTTGACCTTATACTTCATTCTACCTAACTTAGACCTGTTGTTCTCATTCGTGGACACTTTTTGTGCCATCTAACGGTGGTAAGAGCACATTACACTAATCCATGTAAAAACAAGATGGCAGCCATCTCTGCCAAGTCAGTCTGATCCCAACACAAAATTGGACAAGTTCAAACACCTGATCACATTTTATGGGGTTAAAACTAGTTTATTCAGGATTAATAATGTTTGTAGTTTGATATTGCAACAAATTTGACCAATTTTAGCAACAGTACCAGGCTAAGACGCTGTCATTTAGGAAGTATTCGTATGAAGACACTGGGACCTGAGGGCACTGTGACTTTATGATCGTTTCGTTTATCAGGTCCTACTGATCCCAAATAGCTAGGAGAAATTAAAAATGTATACCAAACAAAAGTTGGGGTCTCAGGAGGATATAATGCCCCTAAGTTGGCAAAAGCAAATCATGTAACAGCTAGAACACTTTGGTAAGTTTGGAAAATTACATCACTTTACTGTAATAAAACCATTAAGGTAACCAAAAGGCAACATTCAAATTATCTAAAATCTATGGCAACATGTAGTCGTGTATCACGATATCAATATAATACCTATTTATTGCACAGCCCTATTTTAGATGACCCTAAAAGCCTTATATTTATATGTATAATAGGGTGGTTTTAACGGGTCTCCATTGGATCATTAACGGAAGTGTCTATTAATGATATCACAGGAAAAGAAGTTTTAGCACTTGGCAAAAAAAAAAATGTTTCGGGTCAATTTTGTGTCTTAAAATCATGATAACGAATTAAATGTGTTATAGTAATTATATTACATATGGAGTGTTTCTGATAGACGAAGATAAAAGTGGTGAGGTAGTGGGAGAGACTCGGAGAGGTCAACTCTGAGAGAAAGTGTGCAACGGATAAAGCACAATGATAAAAGCTTTTCAGGATCAAAGCCCTCGTGTGCTTGTGTTTTCACAGATCGTGTTGAGACAGAAACAGCCAGGGTTGTGTGTTTCCATGCGTGTATGTGTGTGTGTATATACGGGCTGTGTGTGTGTGTGTGTGTGTGTGTGTGTGTGAGCGTGCGCACCCTCGTTTGTATGTGGCCCTGCGTGTGCGTTACATGTGGATTGCAGTTTCTCACGGCCATGCTGTTGATGTCGTGACTGACAGCCTTGTTAAATTTCAGTAAAGCATGAAACGTGACATGAAAGTGGCTTGCGTGCGCGTGTGCGTGTGTGTGTGTGTAAAGTGATCCATACGAGGGCACCGGCTAACCTTTGAACCCTGTCTTAAACAGCTAAGTGCTGCTTCTTATTCGCTCTCAGCAGGATCCTCTAATCAGAACCATAACACCACAACTCAAACAGAACTTCTCCCTCTCACACCCACACACACACGCACACACACACACACACACACACGCACACACAGAAATGTCCTAGTTTCCAAATACCTGGAGTTCAGTGTCTGCTTTGCCAAGCACTTTCTCTGTATACTTACCTGTGATTGCGATAATGTGCAAATGACTTGAATATATGCTGCCTGGGTGAATTTGACCGTGTATGTGTGTGTGTGCATTTCCATGTGTGTGTGTGTTTGGCACCTCGCGCGTGCCCTACACCTCGACAGTGTGTTGACACAGTGATTATGGGGCAGCTGGTACACATTGGCCCTCGCTCCGCCCTGCATTTACTGTCCTAATTAGTTCCTGTTCCAAATAAGAGAGAGGAATTTTAATAGAGAACCGCTGGTCCACCGTCGAGCGCCGCATACCCTCACACACACATGAAACCAGCCGGTGTGTGAGCGCGGCGAGTGTACGCTGTGGTGGAAAGGCGCTGAGGCTGAAGTGTTTTCTTAATTCTTTTTTTTTTTTTTTTTCTACTGCAATGATGAAGGAAAAGTTCCAGGGCGCAGTGATTGACACCGGCAAATGGCTCAGTCGCCGCCCTAAGTCGAGGCTCGATTTAGTGTCTACGGTGACACGTTGGAGGGTGAGGAGTGAGCCCTGTGACCTAACATGACCCCGCCGTGACCTTTCACCTCTTTAAGGGTTGAGGAAGGGGCTTGAGCTGCGGGTGGAGCGGGGTCACGGGTGAACAAGGGAAAGTTCGTATCTGTCACTCAGACGCCAGTTAGCACTTCTGTCACGGTGGTGGCTACAGCTACGGACACCGGGCTTTGATTTTTTTATGGTTTCTGCATTTTAGTAACATTTGAAGAGGTGGTTCCCGACCCCCTTCCACCAGGGACACTTTTAATCACTGAGTAAAGTGACGCCCCCTGACTAAGTGACATATTTTATAGATATTTCATATTATAGTCAATGCATAAAACAACGGTACAGAACATCTGATAAACAGAATAATTAGCCCAAATAGTGAACACAATAAGTACAGATGTTTAAGTAAATTTAAGCAGCGTATTTCCTGTCATATTGCATCAGAGATGAATTACCCCAATATTTTTACAGACTTTTTATGCGACTGTCCGTCTGTATTATGTGTATGTATTTTTGAACACTCATGCACACTTAATAGGCTTCTTTTTTTTGGATAAAGTCAGTGTTTTCTTCTCCCTGACACTTGGCCATAGCTCTTCTGTTGTTTTAACTGCATTCTTTTATAATGCAGGACGAGGCTGTTTAATAGAGTGATTTTTTTTTTAATATATATATATATACTTTATTAATCCCCCTGAGGGGAAATTCAATTTTTTCACTCTTTTGTCATTAACACGCAGGTCTGAAAGACACACACATGCACAAGCAGGACCTATACATGCACAAAGTGAAGGCTCTGTGAATATAGCTCGTCTTCTCTTCTTAGCTTGTGAGATTGTTTTTTTTTTTTACTTTTTTTATTTTTATTTAGTTTTCCCTGCAGAAATAATTGAAATACGGAGATATAGGTCTGAGATATATATATATATTTTTTAGGTTTTCCAACACCCAAAGAGGGGTTCACGACCCCCTGCGAAGCTTTGGCAACTCCTAATGGGGGTTGGGACCCCCAGGTTGAGGCACCAGTTTACAAGAGGATTCAGAAAGTCAGATGCACTTTGCTGCAATTTTCTGTTTACTCTGAGGTAATTTAACATCAAATTTGAGCAGGGGCGTCGCACCAAATTCAATTCCATGTCTCTCTCATGGACCTATATTGAATTTTTCTATTGTTTTCTCTTTTTTTTTGCTAACAGCAAAAATTAATAGCATCTTAATACTGATGAAGCTGCAGGGGGAGTAAAGTTTTGTGTCTTTTGCAAGGGGTGAGATTATTTTTTTATGCAAAATTAAGTCTCTCAACTGATTCATTTGAACAATTTTAATTCAATTATGGCACTAAAGACTTAGAAATAAAAAAAGTTTGCAAACATAACCAAACTTTTCATTTCAGCTTTTCATTGGCCCTCCCTCCCACTTTGTTCCCTGGGCAATCAGTCCCTCTTTCCCCCCAGACTACAACTCCCCTCGTTTTCATTTCATTTCTCCTTCAAGTGCAGAGGGCGGGAACTTATTCATTTATTACTCACAACAGTTCCTGATACTGATATAAATCATAAACACAAGTTTACAAGGCTGGTGTCTGACGCACTAAACGCTAATGTACAGTAAAGTGTGTGTTTGGTTAACACTTCCTCTGCTCTGGTTTCTCTGCAGGTGAAGAAATCACACAGTGAATCTCATGTTCCAGACCCTCCGGACGCCAGGTACGCTCACGTGTCTGTTTGTGTAATATGACAAACAGCGTTAGAGTTTTCAGAACTGTGTGTGTGTGAGTGTGTGTGTGTGTGTGTGTGTGTGTCCTAGCTCTCTGGTCATGGTGCAGCGAGGTGAGGTTACACTGCAGTTGTGAGGTGTGATGAGTTCATCAACACTTTCCCAAGACCTCAGAGCCTGACTCACACTCAGGCAGAGGGAAAGATGCAGTGATCCAGTCGAAGGACAAGTGAGGGGAGCACGCTGCAGGCTACACGGTCTTTAATTTACAGTTGGTAGTTGAAAAACTTGACAGTAAAATAATTAATTGAAAAGAAAAAATGGCTCCAGCTGCTGAAGTGAGAGGATTTGCTGCTTTTCTTTGTTACATATGGTTATAAACTAAATGTCTTTGGCTTTTGGATGCTGTGGTGATTATTTTTTTCATTATTAATTTTATTTAGATATCTATATATTTTACGTTGTATGCAGTAAAAGATGAATAAATTGATTAAAAAAATAATAGCAGATAAATAGTGGTGCCTTAAAGTGTTCATTTCACACAACACACCGCACTGCAGAGGAAAAGGTTTGGTTTCAGTTGCTGCTTTTCTTGGTCATATATGATTGTAAACTGTAACTATCTTTAAGTTTTGGACTTTTGGTCCAAAGAGAAATCAAGATACATAAAGGGTAATGTCAGTATTTTTCATCCTGAAGCCTATTTTCCATGTTCTTGTGTCTAAGTGACAAATGGGAGCAACAATTTCTGAATGTGGTCCATTTATTGAGCGAGAGCCTGCAAGTGATGTCAATGGGCAATTACGCTCCGTCAATTAACATCCAATAGAAGTGCTTGTTTTTGTCACTGACAGGCTCAGATTATTACTCTAACGGTCTGACAACATCATGGAAAGGATCTCAACAGAGAAAGACCTTTGCATGAAAGTTTAAGGCGCTTCTTTTAACCAGAAACAGGCTGCAAATCTCTATCGCCAAACCCACCAGACTCAGTTTAAATAAACAGTCATTTTATCATAGTGAGACACACTTCATTCAGAGTCAACAGAAACAAAACAAAACAGAACTCACCCAGTAAGATGTGAAAATATGCTGACTCTATACACGCTAAAATGACTGTTTATTTAAATGGAGTCTGGTGAGTTTGGCAATGGCGATTTCAGGGCTGTTTCTGTTTAAATGAAAAGGATATTGTTCTTTAACCCAAAGGTATATCTCTGTAGGGATCCTTTCTATAATGTTGTCAGACAAAACAAACAATTCGAGCCAGTGAATTGCATGTAAAGTCAATGTCAAGATGCAATTAGGCGCGATGGATGCAACGCAAATGATGCGAGTAGCGTAGCGCAATTTCGTGTCATATGCTTATTTACGAGATTTGCAAAATCTAAACTTCAGTGACTGATTTGCGCCGCAATAGCCAATAAGCATTGAGATCCTCTGGGGATATGTGACGCCAAGGACATACCAGCGGAAGTTCATTAATCAAGTCAGCAATTTCACGTGCGTATGACTTGAGTTATTCGCATGTATGAAGCAAATCAACACAAAATATTCTAGCATTCAAACTCACGCAAGTAACGCGACACAAAAATTTGCATCGCCTTTGTTGTAAACACAACATTAGAATATCTATCTGAGCCTGTCAGTGGCAAGAACAAAAACTTTAAGTGGACGTAAACTGACGGTGCACAAATGCCCCGAGTGGTTACACTGCAGCCTGTTTCGATGATGCTAGCTGCAGCCGTCTCACGTAATAGTGAACCAATTTGAAAACTTGATGTACTTGGTGTCCAAATAGACACAAAAACATGGGAAAATAGGGGCCAGTTTGAAAAATACCAAAGTTACCCTTTAAAGTCATCACCTCGGGCTCTGAGAAAGTGAAATGCCGTTTTTCTCCACTATTATTTCTATCAATATAGATGTATATTTTGTTCCGTTTTGTGCAGTAAAAGATTAACCAGTTGATTAAAAAATAATAGCTTTTAAATCTATAGTGAAAATAATAGCGCCTAAAATCTAATTCACACACAACACTGTGCATTGCATTAAGATATTTTTTTACTGACCAGACATAATGCGAAAACCAGAAAAGAGTTTATGAAACACCAACTCCTGCCATCGCCTCCCGAGAGGAGTGAAACAGAGAGCGAAGAGAAAAAAAAAAAAGAAAAGGACAAGGAGGGGAGACAGAATCATTTCCTGCTGTTGAGAGACAAAAGAAAAAGGATGGATGAAGAGTGTTGAAACACACGAGAGAGAAAAAAACATAATCTGTGAAAGCTCTTAGCTGTTATTGTATGGCTGAGATATTTTTAGGCTTTTGTTGGAAGTTAAGGCTCGGCCATAGGAAAGTAAAATAGTGATCAGAGTTTGCAGATCAAAATGTGCAGGAGAGTAAAATGACTGTTTAGGTGTAAATAGAAACAAAGAGTTGTTTATCTTTCACACGTTTTCTCTTTTTCGCCCTGTAGCCGCGTTTTCCTCCTCCGCTGAAAGCTATATGTTTATACCTGTCAGTCTGACAGTGGGTTGCAGTCATGTGTGGCGATGCTATCTGCCCGTAGCATTGCGATGGCCAGCTTCCAGACCACGACACAGATGTACTGCACACACACACACACACGTACAGAGAGTTTGAGAACGGCAGCCCGCATTTGTTTAATTCTCCCTCCATCTCTGTCACGTCTCGCTTTGATGTCTCGCACAAGAGCACAAGTGTGACCGACCTGCGGGCGGCATGAGTCAGGACACACACACACACACACACATACACACACGTTCATATGAGGTACTGTCCATACACACACTGACTCAACATGAAACTATGTCCAGCACCAAAGGACATGTCAGAGTGTGGGTTTGTGGCGACAGTGATGAAGAGTCATGAGCGAGTGTTTAATGTTGCTTTTCTTACAGTGTCCATGCATGAAAGTTTATTAAAAACACTTACACCTCTCACTGGGGGTTACGAACCGCGGGGTGAGCGGTTGTCACCGTGGTAACAACTCATCGGGATCCAAATAAACACTGATATATGAAAGGCAGACTTCTTCTCTGCCGTAAATGTGTATCTTCATTCTCGTCATGTCTCTATTTACTTCCACTTACCCCGCACACACACGCACACACACACACACACACTCTCACTTTGCCGTTACCACCTTGTGTGCTGGTTCGTCCCAGTCATGCATGTGGAACACATTGTAAAACTAAAGCATGCTGGCAGGCTGTGGGTTTGTATTGGAGCCCAGAAGTGCACAAACACACACATACACACACGCATACACACTCTATAAAAGAGCCAGCAGGCCCGCAGACAATGTCTAGCGCCTCTGAACACATGCTCGTGTAAGCTAACTGGTACGGAGAAGCATGAAGTTTATGACTTGAATGTGTGTGTGCGGTTCCTGTGTGGATATGCAGTATGTCACTGAATGTGTTCGGTGAGATCTCAACGTAATATATAGAGGTGGGAGATTCCCAGCTGTGAGAGCATATTGCTGTTGATCTGTTATTCATTCAAAAATCGCAGTTCATCTTTATTTCTCCCCCCCGACTCTCTCTCTCTCTCTCCCTCCCTGTAGGTCTATGGAAATGCAGGACCTAGCCAGTCCTCATAACCGTGTGGGAGGTGGAGATTCGACGGGCTCCAAGCTGGACAAGAACAACCTTGGCAGCCCCTCCATCACCACCAATGGAACAGGAGGTGAGACGGCAGAATGTGTTGGGTGCTGCAGTAATGAATGAACAGTTGTGTCTTTGATACAGAGTTTAGTTTTTAAAATATGTTTTTTTCCCTTCATTTTTTCCCCTTTTTTTCTTCTTCAAGCCAATTCTGTTATCAGCTTGTGTTCAGTCATTGATAAGACTTGTAAACATTAGGAAGACAAAATGTACTGTTCATATACCTAATGACACTTACGCAAAATTTTGGGAAATACACTTATTGCCAGGAGTTAGATGAGAAGACTGATACCACTTTCATGTCTGTATAATTAATGTGAAGCTCCCGCCAGTAGCCAATTAGGTTAGCTTAGCACAAAGACAGCTAGCTTGGCTCTGTCGAAAGGTAAAAAGACTCATGTAAAAAGTGTTTCCACTTTTGTACGGATAAAACACATGAGATGTAACATGTTAAAAGGGATACTTTGCTGATTTTCAACCAGCTCTCTGTCACTGCAGTGTGGGCAGTGTGTGTGCATGCTGCCAGCGACCAGAGCTCTCTCCTCATCTGCCAGCCAAAATCTGCCAGATGACGGGTTCTGGCTTGCTCTGGCATCTTTGGTCTGTCAGACACGTGGGCGAGCTTTAAAGGAAGCCTGTATAAGATTAAGGAGGATTCAGCGGAATCGCATTATCTGGGTGTGTTAGTCCGGCTTTGAGAAATTGGATTTGGTACAATTTCAGTCAGACTAACATTTTAACATGTATTTTTAAAGTCTGGTTTGAGTCAGACGAGCACAATAAATTGATTTTCTCTAATATCATGTTAACGTAAAGATGGAGGTAAATGTGGCAATCTCAGAGAACGAGGACCCGCTCCCTATGTAGATATAAACGACTTATTCTAAGCAAATGAAAACACAATGATTCTTGTTTTCAAAGAAACATCCTTATTATATTCCATTTCTGCCAATATATCCCTCTAAATCCTACGCACTGGACCTTTAAAAGATGCAGCTGGGTGAATTTTGTTGCCTCAGGGCAGAGTCAGGCTGTTTCCAGCTAAGCTAACCAGCAGCTGCCAGATAGGAAATATTAAATGATGGTAACAGAGGCTTAAAATAATAGTATTTTGAGTGAAAATATCAAACACAAGTCAAGAGAACAAATAGACCTTAATGTGTAAATGACTGACATACTCTGACATACCAAAAAATCTACCCACATACGGTTGTTTTATAAAGCAAGGTGATGTAGCTACATATGATGCGTGGAAGGGGGTCTAAGTCCATAAGTCCATCAATCTGACAGTTTTAGAAATAGCCTACTAGTGAACCACTAAACTACAAGACAGCATGACCGGAAGCCTGCTCATAATCTGCACGAAAATAGTTAAGGCCTTGAACTAGGCTAATTACCATAAACCTTCAATTAAAAGCCTAATCCCAATTAAAGGCCCAGTCCTTTTACTAGCCCGGTGTGGCTACACATTTTGACAAATAAAGGCCTGTCTCAATTTTAGGCCTGGTCTGGTTGCCAAGCAGTTCATTTTTATAGAGGTTTTTTGGATGTTTAAAAGTGAGTTGTTGGCTACCTCAATTGTTGATTACCCTGAAAGTTATTCATATTCCTTTAGTCCGTAAGAGTCCTCAGATCCAAAAAATCAAAAGGGTTTTTCATAAAAATTAATCCAGGTTGTGAGAATTGTTTTAACAGGATACAAGGGTGCCGGCATAATCCTCGAGTGCTGTAACTCACTTTCGAACTGAGCAACAGTTTTCTGTGAGAGGAATTAAAGGCCTGTCCCAAATATAGGCCTGTTGATTTTAGTGATTTAAGCGAATAATAGCCTGAGCAATTAATTGAAGTTTTATGGTAAATAAATAACCAGGCTTCCTAGTGCATTCAAAACAACGTGACTTGAACTTTGCCGCATACTTTAGTGAGAATTTTAAGCTCCAGAACAACAGCCAGGTTAGTGAGTCACGTTTATCATAGCCTGCACCAAGCATGATTGGCTGGAAAGAGGTCAGGTGAGAATAGATTTGCTATTCTGATCATGTCGGCAAAAGAATTAAAATGAGACGCAGCAGACTAAATCCAACTACTAATTGTAAGTGTCATGAAATGACCGAAATTATTATGCATTACGGCACTTTGGGGCATTACTAATCATACATTGTGCAAAGGGCAAAATAACATAAACACACGATAATGATCTTACATCTGGAAACACTGCTGTAGCTTCACATTTTGCATAAACAGAGTGGTATCAATCTTCCCATCTAATTCTTGGCAAGAAAGCAAATACGCGTATTTCCCAAAATGTATAATTCCTTCGAGTGCTGTGTAGATCAATCTATCTTTTCAAGAATGGTACAAGAGTAAGTGTTGCCTTTAAAGTCAGGATATCAGAGTCACTGTGAAACCCAGCTGTTGTCTCAGAGTACACCTCGACATGCCATGCTCGCAATAATTGATGTAATTTTTTGAAACTAAATGAGAAAACACATAAAGTCTGAACACGTCTGCTGCACATGCTGTGCGATGTTTATGTGGGAAACATGCACTTGTGATTTTTTATGACATCTTGTAAATCACTTTGGGCAAAACCGATAAGTGTAATGTACTGTAATGAAATCTATTGCAAAGTCATCAGTCAGAGATTTTCAACATGCAGAGATAAGTACTTTTTGAGGAATTTATCGAGACGGAAGGAAACACGCACATGCAAACACACACACACACCATGCTGGCATGAGGACTTGAGCAAACCACTGGAGAATGTGTGTAAACACACGGTGAAGCACTTCTGCTCTCCTCCGCTAACCGCTTAGCGAAGTGTGTATGTGTATGTGTGTGTTTGACTGTATACGTTTGAGTGCGAGCCCAAAATCCCCCTGGAAACTATTCACTCTACAAGAGCATTAAAGCATCACAGCTCTCTTAGATGTCAACACCAGTGAGCGCTCTCCTCTCTGTCCTCCCCCTTGTCTTTTTCTTCCTTTTCTTTTCCTCTGTCCATCTGCGTTTCTCCTTCCCTCCTCTCATCTTCTGTCACCCTTGATCTCCTCCTCTCTCAGCGTCTGTCCTCTTCAATATTTTTTGACAGGGCAGTTTGATGTAATAGCACTGGATGTAAGTGCTTTTGTCGAGGGCGATCCTTTGATCTATTGCTGTTTTAACAGGCGATGGAAACTAAAGCAATGGAAAAAGTGAGATACTGCATTTTGGTGGACTTGATGTGTCAACACACACACAGTCACAGATATAGCCGGAGTGGACTTAACAGCGCATTCAGACCATATTAGAGCACGTTAAATCATTTTTGATGAGCTCACGGTTAATGGTTTAAGCAGACAGAGCCGGGACTACATGCTCACAGCCAAAACAAACTACATACCCAACATTCCCCTCACCTGACATCAGCCAGAGCTAGGGCCCGCGGGCCATCTCCATAGCAACTCATTTGTCTTCATTAGGGCTTGTCCAATGGGTCGTATTGCTCCCGGAGGGGATTAATGAACTTGTCCTGAATTAAATGGAGTTCTCAGATGGTCACTGATGATGAGTTTTAATCATGTTCAGAAAGGGAAACAAGAAAAGTAACTTAATAAAACAGCATGGAGGATGTTAAGGCTGTTAACAGGTGTGCTTCTCTTTTAAGAATAGTTTGGAAAATATGTGTTATTGCTGTCGAGAGTTAGATGGGAAGACTTATTTCACTCTCATATCTCTGTAAAAGCAGCTACAATCAGTATATTTATTGACACAATAGATCACATGACTACTTGTATGTAAAAGGTGTCCAAATCTGCAGTTCCCCTCACTCACATGAGCATTTTAGCACCTTTCAGCTCATTGTTTTTGGCTTTACGGCCCACGACTTTGCTTTTTTTTGCTTCACTCTCATCAAAATAGTTTCCTGCCTCAGCAGGCAGCCGTTTACAGTGTAAAAGCTCCAAAATTCACTGTACACTAGAAGGTGACATGGGAGTGGATTTTTACTCCTGTCCCATCCCAATCCCATGACAGAGTAAAAAA
The DNA here is from genome assembly GCF_006386435.1 of Epinephelus moara. Classification (NCBI taxonomy): domain Eukaryota; kingdom Metazoa; phylum Chordata; class Actinopteri; order Perciformes; family Serranidae; genus Epinephelus; species Epinephelus moara. The sequence goes on along the minus strand of NC_065517.1, from coordinate 30,217,940 downwards.
CCAAAACTTTAACAGACTGTTCCATAGTGTGTGTCCCTCTTGAGTTGCCGTAGGGCAGGTGTGAAGAAAATAAATGGGCAGCGATTTCTGTTCGAGCAGTTACACTGTCCTCATCCCCGTTTATTTTCTTCACACCAAAACTCTCACACATGCATGAGCCCACTAAATCAACGTAATGTTGCCCCAAAACTTTCTATGCCCTACGGTAACTCAAGAGGGACACACAATATAGAACAGTCTGTTACAGAACTGTCCTGTCCCAAATTATGTAAAGAAAGAGATAGCATTTATTCATTTTAGAACTGCGTATTTCTATAGATAAAAACTAACCTATTGTTGTTATGATTCCCACTCCACTTGCTCCCGGTGACTTTTCTCCTGTCTTGTCCATTCAATCATTCATTCATTTTCTGTAAACGTTTATCCTGTTAGAGGTCACAGGGGGGGCTGGAGCCTATCCCAGCTGATGTTCAGCGAGAGGCAGGGTACACCCTGGACAGATCGCCAGACTATCACAGGGCTGACACATAGAGACAGACAACCATTCACACTCACATTCACACCTACGGACAATTTAATTTTATGGGTTAAATCTGTACTAAAACCAAAGTGTAAAAACAAGTTATGGTTTTTAGATTTCTTGGTCATGTGTAGTGACTTCTTGTAGTTTCTGCTGGTAACCAATGGATCAATGGATGCACTTACCACTCTTTTCTTGCGCTCATGTTGTACGTAACTTTAAAATCTCCTCCTCCTCTTCCTTTATTAACTCACCTATGTAATCAAATCCCTCCATTTTTAAAATGCAAGAGGACACAACGTATCACAAATATAGATAGAGAACAAATGGCCTTCAGAATCTACGATGTACCAATCGGGATGATATATTGTAACCAAACAAGCTTCTGGTTACCATGGAGATGAGTGAAGCCTCTTGCCGAAGCATGAATTGAAAACGTTGTGTTGCTTTTTAATTTCTGTTGAGCCACACTCATCAAAAGTGTCAAGCGCCCTACTCAAATCAGACCCCAGCCAACATCTGTATCTGGGGCCCATTTGGGTAGTAAATGGGCTGAAAAATGGGCCCCCAATGGGACTGTTCACAGGTTCCATATTGGCCCCATGACATTTGCCCATATGGGTGGGTTTACCCAAGTGGGCCCCAGATAAGATGCTCATTTTGAACCCATACCCACTATGTGTGGTAGCCCCATCATGACCCATGTGGGTAAATGTCATAGGGCCAATATGGAACATGTGGACAATCCAATATAGGGCCCATTTTTCAGCCTATTTACTACCTACAGGGGGCCCACATACAAATGTTGGCTTGGGCTTAACTGTTTCCCTCTCCTTTCATTTTTATGCTAAGCTAAGCTAGCAGTTTCCTGGCTCCACCTTCATATTTAGCATACAGACATGAGAGTGGTATTGACATATAACTCCTGGCAAGAAAGCAAATGAGCCTATCCCCCAAAATGTCAAACTATTTCTTTCAAAATACCTTTTACAATACAAATGTCTGCTTTTTAAGATCAGCACCATGTCCCATATACCTGAGACTATAGCATCTGGTTCTCAGTGTGTCATCATATCCTCACCACCTTCCCACCTTGCACCCCTTTAGGTGAAAACATGACAGTTCTAAACACGGCAGATTGGCTGTTGGGCTGCAGCAGCCCGCCCCCTGCCCCGGGCTCCAAGGACTATGGTACAGAGGTGCATGTGTGTGAACTCAAGGCCAGAAATTATACAGTGTGACCTTAAATGCAAAAGGAATGGGTTTCTATAGTTTAGGCTGGTCCTAGGTCTGATGTGTTTTTGTGCCAGAGTTGCAGTGACTTTATTTTGCTGTGCAGTGTTCCCTGATCCCTGCTCTTTGGATCCCATTGGATTTATCACAGTGTGTGTGGAGTTGCTTTACAGCTGCAGGGTTCCCACCAGTCAACACATTTATGAGAACCTCGGGACTTTGATGAATGTGTTGGGGAAGTAAGTTAGGAGGAGGATCAGGAGATCTTGCTGAAGGATCATTGCATGAGTACATTTTTAAAACTGATTCCAGTGTGTGGGATTTAGGGCGATATAATGGCAGAAATGGAATATAATAACTATGTTGTCTTAAGTGTATAATCACCTGAAAATAAGGATCATTGTGTTTTTGTTACCTTAGAATGTAGAACGTTTATATCTACATAGGAAGCTATGAGAGATCAACATATTCACCTCCATGTTTCTACAGTAGCCCAGAACAGACAAACCTGGCTCTAGATAAGGCCAAGTGAAAATGCTTTATTCAGTGTTTTTACCAGTTAAAATGACTTGGTCCATTAGTTTTGGAGAGGAGGAGACCTCTGTGGATAATTCAGCTCCCAGTAAAAACCTCCTGAACAGTGAACACTGAAGGAATTCTTACCGGGAGAGGTTTCAGCTGGTTGAAATCTGCAATCCTCACCACCCGATGCCACTAAATCCTTGCCTACATGTCCGCCAGACAAAACACGCCAGAACAAGTCAGAATGTGTCATCTGGCAGATTTTGGCTGGTGGACGGGCAGGGAGCTCCAGTAGCTGGCTATATCTACATAGGACGCAGATCTTGATCAACGGAGATCGCCATGTTGCACCGCCATGTTTCTACAGAAGTCCAGATTGAACAACAACAACCAGTTTTGGATGGGGCCAATCCCGATTTTGCGGTTTGGCATCGGCCACTGTAGTTAGCCGCCCCTCCAGAACGAGAGCGTTGTAAAAGCACTGATTTTTCTGACCGGTTTAAATCACCTGGTCTGTTTATTTCGGAGAAGAAGAGACCTCTGCAGATAATTCGGCTCCCAGTAAACATCTCCTGAATGTCTGGTTCTTAAGTTATCAGAGACAAAGCTGAGCTCACATTAGCAGATGCTGGGCTAGCGTTCGTCCGGCATACCAAACAGCATCGGAGAAGAACTGATTTGTAACCTGAAACTGCTTTATCTGTGTTTTACTGGTTTGAATCATTGGATCCATTTGTTTTAGAGAGGAAGAGACCTCTGCGGAAAATTCGGCTCCTGATAAAAACATCCCGAACAATGAACAATGAAGGAATTCTAACCTGGAGAAGTTTCAGCTGGTTGCAATCTGCAATGCTCACCACTAGATGTCACTAAATCCCCTTAAATTTTACACACTGTTCCTTTAATCAATGCCAAAAAGAAGGAATGACCTAGAATCAAATTTCTAGCTCATGGCTGTGTTTGGATTGGTTATAAAAAGCTGTGGAAATTTACATCAGTTATAGTGGGAACCCTGCACACAGTATTTGCTCCCGTACTGGAACTGCATGGTAGCTTCTTTGTGTGTGTGTGTGTGTGTGTGTGTGTTTGATGGTACTTCCTTTCTGGCCTCCCCTAACACACATCTTCTCCCTCCTTCCTTAAGTGAAAACAGAGCCTATGAACAACAGCGATACAGTCACTACGACAGGCGACACAGCACTGGACACATACGCAGGCTCAGGTAACACACACATACACATCTTCCCCACATAAATACACTCATGCACTATTTTCTCATCTGGAGGAAAAAACAAATTTGCATGTCTTTGTAGTCGACTCCATGTCACTCTGTTTTCTTAGACACACATACAAACACAATCATCCATTTCAGCTCAGCAGTAGGCCTGCTGAAAGCTTTAATCCCATGAAGTATTGCCTGTCCTTGGATGTCGTCATCAAAGGCTGGCAGAGGGATGAGAGAGCGCGAGAGACATTTTTACACTTGTCTTTTTTTTAGACACGCACACGACCCCGTGCTCCTTCACGCTGCAAAACACACACACACACACACACACACAGACACAAAACCATTAAGCAACACACAGCGAGGGTTTAGGAGCAGCGGGGAGTTTGTCAGTGTTGAGCTCTGACATCTCAATGACCACAAACAGACATTGTGTTTTACTCTGAGGCCCACTGTAAGGGTTTCGCCGCTCTCTGAAGGGGGAGAACTTGGCTCGTCTCCACTCAAAATGCTTCAAATTATGTTTACTGGAACAGCATTTCAACTCAAACAAGCCCGAGGCCTTGAATTGTGCTGCTCAGGAGTGGTTTTGTTGAATGTGAAAGGAAACAGAAGATTTGAGTTGACACCATCCATAACCTCGTTGTTTTTGATTATTGTGCTGTTTTTAGTAATCACCAGCAGCGGGTACAGCCCTCGTTCAGCCCACCAGTACTCCCCTCCCCTCTACCCATCAAAGTAAGTCGAGCTTTTTATACAACAGACGCTGCTTTCTAAGAATTCTTATCAACATACCGAATGCTATACTTCATCCTTGTTGTTTTATACTGTCATCATGTGTCTTTTATCTCCTCTCCTCTCCCAGGCCCTACCCGCACATTCTCTCCACACCAGCAGCCCCTCCCATGCCGACGTACGCCGGGCAACCCCAGTTCAGCAGCATGCAGCAGTCGACCGTCTACACTGCGTACTCCCAGACAGGACAGGCATACGGACTGTCCACCTATGGTATCAATAAACACACATTTACAAAGACACACAGTACCTACACCAACTAACACATCTAAGAAGCACATTTATTTTATGATTAACTTTACAAAATAAGAATGAAAAGTGTCCAGTGCACTTAAAACGATTTACTGAAGTTAAACTACAGGTCATGTGTCAAAAAAAAACAAAAAAACACATTAAAGGAAAACTTCACACTCCAAATGTTTATTTGTATATCAATTACTCGCCCTGTGTTACTTTGAATTTGTGAAGAAAGCTTTGTTTTTCTCACATGCCTCCATGGTGAACGAAGAATCCAAAAACAAAAAAGTTCTTGTTGAATTGAAGTCATAGGGGTCCACGTTAAACAACAGCAAAACTTTATCAAAACATCTGTTTACAAACTCTCACACAACTCATGCAGTATGTTCCAAGTCTCATTTATCCAGTCAAATGCTCAGTACTTCCCAAACAAACAGCCCTTTCCAACAGGTAGCTGAACAGAAAATGAAACTTGTCTATGCTCCCTTCAAAGCCAGACTCTGTTGAGAAAAACAGTAATTTTACCTTGCTGAACACAGGAGCTGCTGGTCTACCGGTCAGTTAGTTTATTTGTGTTATTGTGTGACTTTGGTGAATCTGATCATTTGAAAACACCAAATTCACATAATAACACAAACTTACCAACTGATTGAGACAGCTGTAGATCAGCAGCTCCCATGTGTAGCGAGGTAAAATTACTAATTTTGTCAATGGAGCCTGGCTTTGAAGAGAGACTAGATACATTTTTTTTTAAATGTTTATACGACTGGATGATTGAAATTTAGATTATACTACACGTGTTACGTGAGAGTTTGTAAACTGATTTTCTGATTTAGTTTGCTGTTTTTAAAGGTGGACCCCTATGACTTCAATTCATACAGAATTTTCTCAATTTTTTGGGTTCTTCGTTCACCATAGGCATGAGAGATAAACAGCGATTTCTTCACAAATGTAATCTAACACAAGGTGAGTAACTGATAAACAAATGGTCATTTGGGGATGAAGTATTTCTTTAAAAATGTACTCAGTGGGAACCTTATTGGGATACTTTTATAGAGGGAAACATTGTTGGAAGTTTTCTGAGTGATTATAAATGGACAAAACCACAAAATTCAAGTTCTTATTCATTTATTTTTTCTGTTTAACCAGAAAAACCTTTTGAGATTAAAAATCTCTTTTTCAAGCGTGTCCTGGCCAAGACAGGCAGCAACATAAGTCACAGACAGACAACACAGAACAAAAATAAAGAATAAAAATGTAAAGCTCTAAAACAAGAAATATAAAGCACAAAATAAGATTACTACAAAGAAAAGCCCAAAAGTATGTTAATATATACTAGAAGTGAACCATAAAAATGCAAAAAAAAAAAAAAGGGCAATTAAACATGATTACAAAGACCAGCTGACACTGACATAAAGACGACGGTGCACAAAAATCCTGAGACATGTTTTGTGAAGTTATTACAGGAAACAGAAGTGCAAAGACACAGATTAAAATTTACTTTTCTCATTTTGTTTTTTTTTCTTCTAATTGAGTGTTGTGACTTGACTACATGAATAGCAAGCCAACAAAAATTGACTTCAAAAATATGTCAAAAAACACACACACAAAAATTATACTCAGTGAGAAATTCAATATTCCTACCCCTACAAGCATGACATAGTGAGATCTTTGGAAGCCAAATCAAACATGAATAAACCTAAAATAACTAGAGCTCAGTGCAAGTAAATTATTTTAAAAATGATGATGGCTTGTGCAATAATGTGAATGAAACTGTCCAGTCTGTGTACTATATTTTTGCTTTTTCAAATGTGTACTTTTTTATTATATCTTGATTTTTGTTTATCTTCTTTTTTTTTGCACTCTCCCCACTGTGGGACGAATAAAGGATTATCTTTTTTATCTTAAAATATGTTGTTTCAAGACCAGAAATTCTGTTAATCTTCCTCTTTTTTTCAGTGCAGTTTCCCGATGCTGTAACGTATGCAAACACTGTATAATCTTTTTATTTCTTGTCACAGACCTCGGTGTGATGCTGCCGGGCATTAAGACAGAGACCGGCCTGGCTCAGAGTCAGTCTCCTCTGCAGACGGGCCTCAGTTACAGCCCCGGCTTCACCACGCCTCAGCCCGGACAGACTGCGTACTCACCCTATCAGATGCCAGGTCAGTTGGAAACATATACTATCAAACACCTCGGTATTTGATGACTCACTGGTCACTCCCACCTCAATTTAATAATCTTTTCCTATTAAAAAAATTAAGGAAATATCTTCGGTATTTTACATTCTTGCTGAAATTATCTTAACCTTTCAATGCTATGACTTTGCTCACACTTTAAGTGTATTCTGTCTCCATTTTTCCTCTCTGCGGTCTCTCTAATTCCATCCTCTTCTTTTTGTCCCAAGGTTCCAGTTTCACTCCTTCCTCAGGCCTCTACGCCACCAACAACTCAGTGTCCAACCCCGCCAACTACACTGCCACACAGCAGGTACCTCAGTGTCCTAATACCAAGTGTGTGCGTGGACGTTTGTCCTTTAGTTTAAACCTGAACCGCTGGTACAGTCCAGCTGAAAGTTAGCTTAAGTAACACACATTTTCCCAGGCTCAATAAGAAAGCCCATTTCCCACAGGAGTTCTTGCCAGAGCAGATCAGCCATGCAACATGTTTGGTCTGAATAGTCAAGTGAATGTCGTTTTCCTCATTATGCACTTGGCTAAAACTGAAGATGAGGATTCTGTATGGCGCAGTTGCGATTGTATTTGAGAGCAGAAGTGGTTTCACAGTCACGCTCCCACGCAACTTTTCCTCGTTCGAGAAATAAAACCTAATTACACTGTGACCTCGCAACGGGGACAAACGCAGGAGAGAAACAGACAATTAGTCTTTGTGAAAGAGTGTTTTGTTCTGGATATTTCTCTGTGTCCATATGATGAATTGCATTGTGGTAGTAAAATGCTTAAAGGGGGATTTTAATGTTCCACTATGATAGATGTGGCTGTTTACAGGAAGAAAAGTCAAGGTTTGGCTCGTGTGGGTGGGTTAAGGGGAATATAGTGTGCGTGTGTGTGTGTGTGTGTGTGTGTGTGTGTGTGTGAGAAAGCAAGCAAGAGAGGGAAGGGGAAAGAGAGGCTGATAGACAGCGAGTCTGTGTGTGCACAGTATGTGTGAATCTGCTTGCGTACACACTTTGCTGACTGCATGCCAACTGTGAATGTGTGTGTGTGTGCATTCATGTGGTGTGCTCCACTTTATAAGGACTTGTAGAGATGGACGTAGTGACAGGTTTAGAGAGCTGACTCATAAAAGCGCCCATCTCCACTGGGTCAGTAAAAAGCAGCAACACAAGGCTTTAATTGTTTCGGAGATATAAACTACAGAATGGAGGGAATAAAAGATTAGAGAAATGGGAAGGAACACTTGTAAAATATCTCTTCAAAAGTCAGTCTGAACCTCGCCAGACAAGGGAAACATCTCAATTTTCTTGAGTTTTTTTTTTTCCGCCTGGAGGGGATCATGCATTTGGTCGTGTGTGGGCGAGTGTGTGTATCTGTCTGTCTGCAGCTAATATCACAAACTACTGGACCAATCAGCCTCATATTTTGTGTGCACGTGTATGAATGTATGCTCAAGGATCTCTCTTAGTTAATGTGATTCGTGATTGTTGAAAAACTTGTTTTACTGACTGTTTTAAAATGACTGTTGAGTCCTCACTCCTAGGGGCCGCAAGTTTTCTGAAAACTGCCTCAGCTAAAAACAACAAGCCTTACTGTCTTTTGCAGGCCACATTTTGGCTTTTGTCGTGTTTCAAAACCTGACATTCATAGAGAAGTTTGGTCTTATTTTGAACTGGAGCATCTGCAGATGAATCCCAGTACTGATATGTTACGGTCCACTAAAGTCAGGAAGTTACGAGTGTTTCAGAAGTGGAGCGTTTTACCTGTCTGATTGTGTAGACTTGCAGATTTTGTTGATTTGATCATTCTTCCTTGCTTCTAGGAGTAAGTAGGCTTTTCTTTTTTGTCTGTTTTCATTGGGTTGATTGTTGTTATTTCCTACTTTGCTGTGCTGAAGCCTCCAGACGAAAGCCATCTTTACACATAGGTTGCACTATAGAGCCGCTACAAAGTCCATTCTTTATGCCTTCTTTGCATTTTTGCACAGAACCAAACAATGGAGGCAACATTCCGCTCCAGTATGTGATTATACACTGCATCCCGGCATCGGCAAATCAAAAGAGGCGCGACAGGGATGACATGTGACCCAACACTGTCGACCTCTAGTGTGACATATTCATCGGTAGTGCATCCTAAACAACCACATTAGCATGACATGGCAATAACGATCATTTACCATCCCTGTCATATTGTGGCTCCAGGGGCTCCAGAATCTACTCCAGAGCTCCAGACATTTATGGCCACTGTTCTTCTTCCTCAAGTTAGCCACTAATGCTAACAGCTACTTTAAAAATCTCCCTCGGTGTGGTTGCACACATAACACGTCTTCAAACCATCACACCCATCCTGCCCATGGTCCTTGTCCTGTTTATACAGACACCGTGCCAGCACTGTTACTAAGTCTCATGGCGGATCAAAGGCAAGACCACTCTGTCCCCCCCATTCCGCAATCGTACCTTGTTTACAACACAGCAATGCGGCATAACGGCGCAATATTCCCACTTTGAACAAGCAGTGGGAAAGGGTCTTGAATTAATATGATTTAAAATCCAGTTATGAATGATGAATGACATGGATCAAAGATTTCTGGCTGTGTTTTAGTCATAAAAATATCTTCATGCTCACAATTACATTGTATCTATATTTAACATACAGTACCTGTTAGCAGGAAAACTATCTGCTCTGTGCAACACGCTGCGGCTCCATCAAAATTCGACCAGGCGTGTAGCTTCTGAAACATACGCTTCTGGATGCATCTGCTGAAATTACAAGAATTGCCTGGTGTCGCCATGGATAGCTCAGGTGGCCACCTGCCGGGGATCTGCACTTTACTGGGTGCACTTTTCTAGTTTTTGTCGTTGTTTTTGTTGTCTTTGTACTCTTATGTGCTCACAATTCGTGTTGTTCTCTGCAGGATTATCCCTCATATACGACGTTTGGCCAAAACCAGTATGCCCAGTATTATTCCGCCTCCACCTACGGGACTTACATGACCTCCAACAGTGTGGATGGCACGGGCTCCACGGCAGCCTACCAGCTGCAAGATCCCGCCCCTGCCATGACCGGGCAGGCTGCTGAACTTCACCCAGGTTTGTATGAAAAAAGAAACAGCACCAACGCTCAACCGCAATCCTTCTAACCTCCTAAATACGCAAACAAATGTCAGATTTCTCACCAGTCCTTGATACTGGCTCCGTAATCTTGTTTCCAGTAGGAAAATACCACAGTTTGGGTAACTGAGTTCAAAAACTCTCTTTCACCCATGATGAAGAGCAGGAAGTAACTTCAGGCCGTAGCCATAGTTACCTGGCATCGCACCCGCTAATTGGAGGATCGGCATATGTTTACATTAGCCTCTGAGACTTTGATTAGGCTGAAGTTATGTTAAATATTGCACTTTAGCCGACAAGTCAGAGAAAGAGAAGAGAAGAGAAAATAAGACAGAGCTCAAGTAAACCCACATGTACAGAAATATGGCTCGATATTCTATTTTTTGTTTCTTTTTTTCACATTTTTTTCCTTTGGTTTATCTTGGCTGTAATTCAGGAAGCCTGATTAAAGGAGCTTATCATTCTTCCTGTCACTGGCACTTTCCCTCTTGTTGCTTTTCTCACTATTTCACTTCTCTCAGAGTTACACTTGGTATCTGTTGTTTTTTTTTTGGTCGCTCACATGCTCTTCGAGTCTTTATCCACCCCCTCTCTCTTGGTCTCTCCCTCTCTCCCTGATTGAGACATAACAATATGAGCGCTGAAGCCTAGAGTCTGGTTCTAGTTACCACACAGCAGTGGGAGCATATGGCATTAGGAGGGTGTGTGTGTGTGTGTGCGCAAAAATGTGTGTGTGCTCCTGCCGAATTTTGTATCTTTGCGAGAAGCATCAGATTACCTAACTTTTCTAATTTATTGCACAGCTCCGTCTCTCCCCTCCTCCGTTAAATCCTTACATCGCGTGTTATCATGAATCAGTCAGAGCAGCAACGGGACTTTTGTTTAGGTTCCTCGGTAGTCTTTAAGTTGATCTGTTGTGCCAATTAGATTGAATTATTAAGCCTGACAAGATGGCTTATTGCTGTACGAAGTCTGAGTTATCGCTTTTCCTGAAGTGGATACAACCCCAGAACACCTGTGGGATCGGCTCAAGCCACATCATTACGGCTGCTTTAATGCGGAGAATATAGCTTGTGATTGCTGGTGCAGTTTCAGAGAGACATTTGATCATTTGTAAATTTTAAATGTTTAGCCCTGCCTGTGTTTGCATACACTCTCAGGGGACTTTGATACAGTGCAGAGCCCCTCCACGCCCATCAAAGAGCTGGACGACCGAGCCTGCCGGAGTGGGGGGTCCAAGTCCCGGGGCAGAGGCCGCAAGAACAACCCCTCCCCTCCCCCCGACAGCGACCTGGAGGTAAGGGACCCAAAAACACCCACTCGATGCTGCACTTATAGTACTCACTGAATATTCCATTCAAATCTCGGTGGATATGTGGTATTCCCTTTGATCGTCGTCCTCACCGCTCACTGAAGTCTCAGAACAACAGAGGAGAGGCTGATAGAGAGCAGGACCACCCATGTCACTGTCCACTTGAGCATGAGTGCACATATGGGCTAAAAAGATGCACATTTGTAAAGCACATCACTCATTGCTTCACTTTTTGTTTTGTTCTCCAGAGGGTGTTTGTGTGGGATCTGGACGAGACAATCATCGTCTTCCACTCTCTGCTCACAGGCTCCTACGCACAGAAATACGGCAAGGTAAGATCCTGCCTTCACTGGCTGTGTTTTGATTTCTTTAGCTATTCTGCGTCAGTCTGTCCATCCATTTTCTTTCTGTCTGCTGAAGTAGAATTCCAGGTAACAGCTGGGACATCACAGGTCTGATTTTGATTTAATAGCAGGCGATGAATCTTCACACTTTGTAATCTTGTAATGAACTCAAAATTAGAGGGCAAAGTGTCTATTTTTTACGCCTCTGCTGCGGCGATAGTTGTAGCCGGAGGCATCAAGTTTTTGGGTTGTCCATCCGTCCCATTCTCGTGAACACGATATCTTAAGAACGCCTTGAGGGAATTTTTTCAAATTTGGCACAAACCTCTTCTTTTAACTAAATGATGAGCTGATATGAGTTTTGTGGTCATAGGTCAAAGGTCAAGTTCACTGTGACCTTGTCTCCACTGTGGCCATAGTTGTAGCAAGAGGCATCTTGTGTTTGGGTTGTCCATCCGTCTTATTCTTGTGAACGTAATATTTTAAAGAACACCTTGCGGGAATGTTTTCAAATTTGGCACAAATGTTCACTTGGACACAAAAATGAACTGATTAGAATTTGGTCGTCAAAGGTCAGTGTGACTTTGCACCTGTCTCATTCCTGTAAACACGCTATCTCATGAACACCTTCAGGGATTTTCTTTTGACACAAACGTTCACTTGGACTAAATAATAAACTGTTTAGAATTTGGTGGTCAAAGGTCAAGGTCAGTGTGACCTCACAGAAAATGTTTGCTAATTATGACAACATTTTGCAAAGATGTCTAATCGCACATAAAGATGAGGTGATGACATTTTATATCTAAAAGGTCAAAGGTCAACTTCACTCTGACATGATAATATAGTGTGCAAGATACTGTCAGATACTGAATTGGTGACTTTAATCTCGAAACTGCTCTGATTGTGTAGATCTTCTGTGCTGCAGCGCGGTAATTGTGTGTGAAGCATCCATATTTTCACAGACATGGATATAAACTGTAAGAGAAACGTGACCGGTGTGCAAAGGCGTAGGACAACGTGGCGATTCTATTTTTCTCTTTTGTAAATGCAAAGCGCTTCTGTAACAAATATAAGGCAGTATAAGATAAAGATGAAAATATAACATTGTCAGTGAAGCTTGCCCTGACCTGAAGTGCAGATTGTGCATTTCTGAAATACCTCCAAACTCACACCCTTACTTTTTAGAGGACTTGTTTTATCTCTAAATTTGACTTTTACGCAGTTTCATAAAATGCGACTCAGAATGAGCACCCCATTAAAATGAGCTCCATGTCCCTCAGTATATTACATTAACATTACATCAGCTGCTATAGGAATGTTATGGTCAATTTATGATGATGATCGCATACATGAAAAATCGTTCAATGTAGTACATATTAAAAATACATTAAAGGCCATTAATTGCTAATTCTTACATTAGTTTAATCATAATTTAACATGGTGATTTCTTACTTAGACTGATGTTTATTCCAAACTTCATTTTGAACTTATTTGGTGGTCTTGCCTTCTCACATAACAGCTACACTGTTTATAGTTCCCTTTATTTTAATAGCTCTTGGCTCTGATCTGGGATCATCCTATGTGGCCAAGGCTACACATTTTTATTGGGTGATGTCGTTTCCTGTGGGCACCGGCATAAGCCACCAGCGTGCCTGTGCGGGCCTTTGCGTCCCACTCCTGCAGCCTGCAGAGTCCATTCTGATATTCTTGTTTGGCAGTCAAACAAAAGCTGGCACGAGCACACACACACACTCCATGTGGAGCCAGACTCGCACAGAGCCATAGGAGCCCAGGCGTTTTACAGATAGCGGTTTGTGGGCACTGATGTACTTCCTAGTCGTGGAATTTAATGTTTGGCAATTGGGATTTAATGGTTATAAGAAAGGCCCTGGTGAGTTGTAAATTTCTGTGTGTGTGTATGAGGAAGAGAACACATGCGGCCTTGTGGTTGATTCAGCTCGGTTTGCATTGTTTTTATTGTAGAGAAATTCTGAATACCAAAGGATAATATCACAATTTTAGTCCTGGCTGAAGCAGGAAAGAATTTCTCCTGACTCACAAAATAATAATAAAGGAAGCGTTGTCAATGCCTCAAATTAGGTTTCGTGTTACCTCTGATAATATGTCATGTTTTGTATTGAAAATAATTCTAAGGGCAGTTTTCACCTCATTTGCTGCTGCTGCCCTCAAGAAATGTGGTGGCAGCTGTGCCTGTTCACACCTCGCCCAAAATAGTGTTTACGCTGTTGATATAGCAACCACAAGACCTACATACCCTCCTTATATGAGCTTTGAGGGTATAATATCTGCTCTGAGTGATGTTTCACTTTTTAATAAATATACAAGGAGTTATTATAACCAGGGGTGATGTTCACATCATTATGAAGTGTTATGTTTCCAGCGCTCAAATGATATCAGCGAAGGTGTAGAGTGGAATCGTTTCAGGCTAAAAGTAATGTTTGTAATTTTCTGTGATTGATTGAACTTGTCTGGCAAATATTCAGCACATTCACCAGAAGAAAATGTTAACCACAAATACGTTTGTCATCAGGAGGTTGAGGGGATGGTGTATGGTGTGACACCTAGGCAAGACACTGTTCAAGGCCAACAAACAACAAAACCAGTTGTGGTTTAGCGAGTCATTGCTGTGTTTCAAGCAGCTTTTGAAGCATGAAAAGCGGTTTGATTTCTCATGACATCGCTGCTTTTCCTGCCGGGATTGTGCCCCCCAAACTGGGTATTTAAAGCCAAAACATGATCTTTTTCTGACCATAACCAGTGTGTAAAATTGAAATGAGTGCTAGCACTTTCATTTCATTTTTATCTGTCCTGCTCATGTTAATTTACAAAAATCAGATTCACGCTCTCAACAACTCTAACACACATTCCGTGACCAAAAACCACATAGTCTGCTAATTAGGTAATTAATAACCAATACTTACAGTAACTTCAGAAGAAAAAAAAAGAAAAGTGAGCCATACACAATAATTCATCTTCAACAAAGAGGACAGATCCTACCCGACAATTTCATACAGTCTAAATATTTTTTCTTTCATTTTCTTGAACTGAGAAATATTTATACAACCCTTTAAATCATTCTGTAGAGAATTCCACAGTTTGACGCCAACGACTGAGGCACACATCTGCTTTAATGTAGTCCGAGCACACTGGTGCTTAAAGTGAAATTTCCCTCCTCGTCCTTTGAAACAAAAATAAACACATAACTAAAAGTATCTGTAACTTAACTAAATCTTGAAGATCCAATAGTCCTGACTTAATAAAAATCATTTTGCTGTGTTCTCTTGGATCTTGAATAATTCTAACTGCTCTTTTCTGTGACTACTTTTCTATTAACTATGGCTTCGTGTTGCTTATGTACGTGTTTCCCCACACAACTTCTGATTTTTGTCCACCTGAGTACCCTTACTTCTGATTGCCCGCCTTTTCCACCGAACAAAAAACCTACAAACATCTGGCTTTTCAACATAACGTAAAAGGTTAAAATCAGCATTCACACCCAGGTTGACTCTGCAGTAGTCTCGGGTCTTTATCGGCTCCAGCTCTGATCGGCATTGATGGAAACACAACACTCTGGTGAATGTGCTAATTTAAGCCCCTTAACCGGTGAGATGCAGTAACACACCATCACAAAATACCTTCCGTCTCTGCCCAAGCAGCGCCCAAACATCGATCCAAATTAGTCTGCACTGAGTTTGAAAGAGAGACTGATTAAGTGATATTTAAAAAGAAGTAACTACTATAAAGTTTTCACAGGCCTCCATGCTGCTTTCTACTGTTTACTAACCTGTTTTCAGGCCTGTCTGTGGGAAAGAAAAAAAAAATCACACACACAGAAAGATGTGCACAGCTCTGGTCTACTGGCAAAGGGAAAGGAGTCTATAGCCTATTTTTAGCGGGTTTAAGGCCTGTGTTTTTTTTTTCATCTGAAATTGTCACACGTCTAAAAATAAATACAACTTCACATTGGGTCAACTGCGTTTGCACACTGAGTCCGAAACTTTCATCCATCATTAAAATTTTCAGAATAGGTTTGATTTTTTTACATTTTTCACATCCGTCAGAGCCTTTAGAGACGTCTGACCGAGAATCAGTGAAGAAAATGTGGCGGCGGGACACAGCCGTGACAAGACAGAGGAACAGGGCGCATAGAATCATTTCAGGTCAGATAGTAACATTCAGGTGGATGATGATGAAGAGGAGGAGGAAGATGTGGACGGCACACATAATGTTCATGCAGCTACGTACCAAATGAAAGACAGGGAGGGAGTAGTGACAGCCAGATAGGTAACTCCAGTGGAGAGATGCAAAGGAGGAAATGTGTCTTTTAATTTTGTCACATATTAAGAACTTTCACAATGAATAGAACAATAAAAGGCATCGGAATCAGTGTGTAAGGTTTCTGTGCGATTGTTTTTGGATGTTGGATCAAAAAAACACATCCGAAAAATTGACTCAGTGTGCAAAGGCTTTTACCCTTGTTTAAAAACCGGTGTACACACTCTAATATTGGTGGAAAATGGGTATTTGTGAGTTTAGACATGCACCCCTAAACACCCATGTAACTGCGTATCTGTGTAAACACATAGCTAGACAAACACTGAGAAAACTGTGCTAATAAAATAGACAAAAAACGCCAAAAGAAAAAAAAAAACAGAGGACCAGGAAGACACTTAAGCAACTGACAAAGGTTCCTCTCTGACTGCTGATTCTGCCTTGACTCCATCGTCAGTAGCCACCTGCAGTGCGAATAACTCAGAGGCTGTTGGAACTGGTAGTGGCACCAACATCGAGCCCCTCCTGTCAGCTGCCAACTACTGCTTCGGCATTGACACTTCACACTATGGGCACAGTGCACCTGACTGCTGGACAAAAGACCAAGTGACTATTTCGAGAAGAGCAATCTTATCCATGTGTACAATTTTATTTGTATAATTAACTACATAAAACTACACATTTATGTACAAACTGTGGAACTATATGTCGAAGGTAATGTAGGTCTACAAATACATTTAAAGTTGGATATGTTACCAAGATATGCTTATAAACATAAATAAATCCAAGACACATGCGATGATCACGTCATGCAACTGCTGAATCAGGGTGCTGGCACCTTTTTTGGTGCAGTTCAGGCACCGACCATAACCAAGTGGATTTTGTGCCTGAACCTAACCGCATGTTAACCACAGCATTGCTGAAACATAAAGTTTTAACATATCCTCGACATAACAACCGCGCAAATGTAATGTATCTATGGTTTCCAGAAACGTGTGATGCCAACTTTTTTTTTTTCTGGTGATTGAGTTGACGTATTACAACAACAAAAAAGCCACCTCAGCCTTTCTGGAGCCCAAAGCAACAGCCAAATCCAACCGCTCAAAGGGGAATAAACACATTTCAGCCGTGAGTGTTTCGACACACACCAATGTCAGCAACTCTCCTCTGGCAGGCGGCCAACATAATCATTACCTGAGAGACAAACCTAAGTGCCTCTTGTCTCTGTGATTGACAGGGAAGCAGGGGAAAAACTATAGTCAAAATTGCTGCTATCACTTTTAGCAGCTGTCAGTTTTGGAGAGCTCTGCGCACTTTATGGAGCATTCTGTTTCTTTCTCACACCCGGGAATGCCGTCCATCTCTCTCTGTCTCTTTTTTTGTGCCTGTGTGCTTCGCTCACTCACTTTCACTCTCCTTCCTGTTAGTTTCTTTCTATTCTGGTCGTCTGACGGCGTCAGCGAATCGCACGGCAAGCTGTCGTCCCTTGCTGACCTATCACAGATGATGGTTTTTGCAGCTGAGCCCCGGGCTAACACATACACACACACACACACACACAAACCATTCACATACCACATACACTCCGAGCGTCTCCCTTTGAGAGTGCCCACTCTCTCTCCCCCCCCCTCCCCACAAACACCCCACCACCACCACCACCACCGGCAAGCATGAGGAATGTTGATGGGACAGAACAAGTGCAACCTGTCTGTCAGCATCTGCTGTGATGAGTGGGGCGTACCAACTCTACAAGAGGGGATGGGGGGTCAGGGGTGTGAATTGGGGAGAAGTTGGAGGTGTGTAAAAACTGAGTTGGTTTCTGGGAACAGGAGGAAGCAGTAATTTCTCCGAATGGTGATGTCACGATGATAACAATGATACTATCCTTCTCTCCCTTTAGGACCCTCCTATGGCGGTAACGCTGGGTCTGAGGATGGAAGAGATGATCTTCAACTTGGCCGACACACACTTATTCTTTAATGACTTGGAGGTGAGACACCGTCCGACTGACACATATGCAATCACACATTTAAAATGAAGGGGAGGTTGAAAGGCATGGAGTTTTT
Source organism: Epinephelus moara (assembly GCF_006386435.1). Classification (NCBI taxonomy): domain Eukaryota; kingdom Metazoa; phylum Chordata; class Actinopteri; order Perciformes; family Serranidae; genus Epinephelus; species Epinephelus moara. The sequence continues at coordinate 30,200,106 of NC_065517.1, read as the reverse complement.
GTGCACAGCACTAAAACTTTGCACAAAGCTCAACATTAAACACTTAAAAGTTCCTTGAAACTAGGCTGACATTCAGTTAAATACTACTACTGCCCTCTAGTGGTGGAAAGCGATGCAACACACCACTTACAGTCAGGGCTACACCATCATTTCAGTACACACTGTTTTGTTATAATATTGGTTATAGTAAAAAGATTTATGAATGTATATGTTGCTGACCAGAATATGTTGAAAAATATTTCTGTACAGTTATTTTTGATTTTTATCATGTTTGGTATTTAGTCGCTTTTTATTTGATTTGATTTTGTCTTATTTCATTTTTCATGCTTAATTTCTATATATTAAATGCTCATAATGTATAAAGCATATTAGTTTTTTTAAGTTGCTCATCTATGAATCCGTTGTGTGTGTGTACAGGAGTGTGATCAGGTACATATTGATGATGTATCATCAGATGACAATGGCCAGGACTTAAGGTGAGGGTTTAACAACTCAAATTTTTTTATTTCTGAGTACGATGTAAACTTTGTTGATGTTGCTCATTTATAGTCATTTAAGGCTAATTATGCACAAATTACAGTATTTGTTTTTTGTTGTTTGGCTCTTAAAGGAGCAGTGTGTAGGATTTAGTGGCATCCATCAGTCAGGATTGCAAATTGCGATCAGGTGAAACTTCTTCCATGTGCCATGCGTCAACTCCCGCTAAGAATTCCTTAAGTGTTCAGGATATTTTTAAGGTGTGCTGAATTATGTGCGGAGGTCTCTTCCTCTCCAAAACAAACAGACCATGTGATTAAAAAGTGGAAAAAACACTGAATAAAACTGCTTCACGTAAAAAATTAAAAAAAGGTGGTTTTCAAGGCTGCTAACCATTATGAAAGCGCAAAAATACAAATGACTCTATCTATAGTCAGTGTTTGGTTTGTCCATTCTGGGCTACTGTAGAAATATGGCAATGCAACATGGCAGACTTCATGACAAAGACCTGGGGTCTCATTTATAAACTTTGCGTATGCACAAACCGAGGCCTGAAAGAGGCGTACGCTACCTCCCATGCAAAAGTTGTGATCCACAAAAGCAGATTTGATGGAAGAAACTTTGACCGATGCTTACAAACATTTTGGAGACAGGAAACTGCCGACGCAGATAGTGAGGTGGAAGCCTGATTGTATCAATGGTTGAATATTTTTAGCACACAGCATTTTTGGCTTTTGTCCGTACGTACATTTTTAATATGAATCCTACACATTGTTTTATAAATGAGACCACAGCACCCTATGTAGATATAAACGGCTCATTCTAAAGTCACGAAAACACGATGATTCTTATTTTCAAGTGATTATACACTAAAGAAATCATATTCATTACATAACATCTCTGGCAATATATCCCCCTAAATCCTACACACTGGACCTTTAAAGTATTTTTTAAGGATGATAATATATTAATTTACCAAAAACAGTAAAATGTGTGTATTCTTTCTTTGCATTATAAAGGTAGTAATAAATCATATTCTCACCACTACATGCTGGCAGTTGTGTTTACAGTACTGAATAATGAAATTAACCACTTGAGCTTTTTGTTCTACCAGAGCAGATTTTTCAAATAAAACATATCATTATTATCGACAGTACTTACAGTTTTGCAACTGATGGCTTCCATGCAGCTGCAACCAGCGCCAACCTGTGCCTGGCTACGGGTGTCCGCGGCGGGGTCGACTGGATGAGGAAACTGGCCTTCCGCTACCGACGAGTCAAAGAGTTGTATAGCACGTACAAAAACAATGTGGGGGGTAAGCCAATCTGACGGGAGTTTGCTGGATATCAGGGACGGACAGGGGGGTGATAGAGAGCAGGAGGGTTTTGTGCAGTGGAACTTGTAAATACTCTACCAGAGAACTGCTGAGTAAAGTTGTGTCTGAAGAGATTCATGTGCCAAAAGAATATGAAGCTGAAAACAGAGTTATTTATTTAATCTATATTTAATCAGGCAGTCTCATTGAGATCAAGATCTCTTTTTCAACAGAGACCTGAGAACAAAGCAACATCCATAACAACAAAAACACACAGACACAAGCAGGAACAACACAACAAGGAATTAATAAAAACAATTACATGAATCATGAAAAACATCGGATAGAGAAGTTTTAAAAACTCCAAGAGGAACAAGAGTCAAGTTTGAGAGTCGATTGTAACTTGTTCCATTTAAAAGGTGCATAGTACCTGAAACCAGATCTACCAACATTTGTGCGCATGCAGGGGATATCTAAGGTTAGGTAGTTACTGGATTTGAAAGAGAGAAGAGATGTGAGGTAGTTTGGTAGCTTTAACAGTAGAGCTTTAAAAATAAATAACATGAGATGGATATTTCTTCTTGTCTGTAAGGAAGTCCATCCAACTGTTTGATACAGAGAAAAATGATAAGTACGAAATGCGTCATTTGTGATAAACCATAATGCACTGTGATACACAGGGTTTAACTGCTGTAGTGTTGATGGAGCATCATGACAATACAGAATGTCACCTTAGTCCAGAACAGACATGAAGGTTGACTGCACAATAGTTTTACGGCTGGAAGAAGACAGACAGCCTTTAATTCTATACAGGAAGCCTAGTTTGATTTTTAATTTTTGAGTCAACTGTTGAATATGAGTCTTGAATGTTAGTCGACTGTCAAGTGTAATTCCGAGATATTTGTAGGACTCAACCTGAGTAATATGGCTGCCATTTAACGTTTTGATGGCAGGATATTCCGAGTCACTGGTGGAGGTAGAGAATACCATGAACTTGATCTTTTCTGCATTTAAAACTAGTCTGTGATTAATGAGTGATTGTTAAAAATCATCAAAGGCAGACTGTAGATGACTCAGAGCCTTGGCTGGAGTGGAGCCCGAAGCATATAAAATAGTATCATCAGCAAAAAAATGGACGTTGAAGTATTGATTAGGAATAACCATATTATTTATGTATAACGTGAACAACAATGGGCCAAGGATAGACCCCTGTGGCAACCCGTTTCTGATGACTAGTTGGCTTGACTGGGTACCATCAGCGACCACAGTCTGAGTTCTCTCTGTAAGGTAAGAGTGGAACCAATCAATTGTGGCTTCATTGAGACCTATGGACTGTAATTTATGGAGAAGGATTTTATGATCTACAGTATCAAAAGCTTTTGAGAGGTCGATAAAGAGGGCGGCACAAAATTGTTTATTATCCAGGGAGGAGACAATGTTATCAATAACTGAAGCTGCAGCTGTTATGGTGAGGGTCCTAAGGACAGAGGGATGTCGTGTGCTGTAAAGCCCTGTGAGGCAAATTGTGATTTGTGATATTGGGCTTCATAAATAAAATTGATTGAATTGATTGATGGTGCTGTGACCCAGACGAAAACCAGACTGTTGTGGCTGTAGTAGGTTGAGAGAGTCAATAAAGGTGCGTAGTTGAAAATTAACTAATGATTCAAGAAGTTTCGCTAAGAGAGGTAATTTAGATATTGGACAGTAGTTGTTAAGATCGCAGACATCTCCACTTTTGTGTAATGGTAATACTGGCACTTTTCCATGAAGCTGGAATCCTTAAAAATATGAGCTAGATGAGAGCACATGAAGGGGGCACTTAGTTAACCAAGTTAAAGGAAAATGTGCCCTCAGCAGAGGCTGAGGCATTGGATGGTCTATCAGTAATATGACCAGATACTAGTTTTATTTGAGTTATAGGAAACCTTCTCTAAAGGCATTAATGAAATAATAATAATCTTTATTATGGACTCAAATGGTCCACACACACATATACACACAACCATTACATACATTTAAAATACATCAAATGACGAGTAAAAGATGGAAAAAACATACTATACATATGAATGCAATGAAGAATCAAGTCACTTTATAAAAATCGCAAACTACTGTATGTAGCTGTTTATATCTTTTTTTGATCAATGTGGATTTATGAAAGCAGAAAGCTAAAGTTCAGCTAAATTATTCAGAGAACATTAGGTATGTTCATATTTTCACACGTACTTGATATTCTGTTAAATATCTACAGAGAAAGCGAAACAGTTGAATTGTTGAATCTCAACTAGTGAGCTGCTGAAATGTTACAAATGCTCTATAACCCATCTGTGGGTGGACTACTCAAAAATGTCACCTAATTTTTATTTGACCAATTTCAGGTCGAAATGAAAAATACAGTCAGAGTTTCCTCTTGACTTCTCTGTATTATGCTAGAGTGAAAACTTATCTTATGCCGGGTTCACACTACACGATATAAGCCCAACGGAGCGTCGTATGGTGTCAGCTTGGATCGTGAACGACAATAAGTGTTGTACACGATAACACACAGTTTCATCTCGTGTATTGTGTCATAGTAGACAACAACCTACACCACTTCTGGGACGCCTCACAACATCCCTACAGAAAGTCTAGCATGTTTGATTTTCTTTTTGTCATTCACAACCTCTACCAGCACAGCAGTCGCTTTGACAAATAAGAACGATCTGCCATAGACAACTGGACGACAACAATACCTCAGCCTTTTTGATTTTTCCTCTGGGGATGTTACCACACAGAGTAAAAAGGGAAAAATGGTGTAAAACAGCAGAGGCACTTTGTCAACCCAGTGAGTACTGCCATTAGCATCGGGCTAGCAAAGATATTCTTCATAATGGAGGATATAAAAGAATGAAATTCACAAATAGAGGCAGGGCTTTTACTCACCACAACTGCTGAGGGTACCAGCATCATTTGAAACAGACTACATTACAAACGGGCCTTTATTTATCATTCCCTCTGTATTTTCATATTTTCATTTTTAACATACTCCTGTTTGTCCTGTTAAAGTCAATGCATCACGTCATCCTTTGAAACTCAACATATTCTGTAGCTGTTTAAAATTAAAAGCCCCTTATAGGATCATAATTGAGAGAATACTTGCGGTACATGCGGTGCTTTAAATGTAGCTCCTGCCATCTGGTGGCGTTTTATACATTACTGCAACAACATTTCGGCTGGGATATGAACAGACACAGTGACCGAAATAATAGTAATGATAAAAAATATAGGACATGAATAACCTGATGACATCACACAAGTCGTGACAGATGACCAGGGATAACTGGTCGTGGACCAACATGCAGTCTGTCGGTCAGGTCACGGCACGATTTTATGACTCCACAATCCCCTAATCTGACCACGATTGTCAGAACAGACAAAAATGTTGTGTAGTGTGAACCCGGCGTTAGTACGTTAACAGTATTTAGACTGGAGGACATTGAGACCACTGTAATTGAGGTTTAGCAACTTTGTGCAAATATAGCAAAAGCTGTTAAACCATTCAGCACAAATTATATGAGGAAACTAAACCGTCATCATTACAGTTTGTAACAGATGACATCAAAAGCAGTACAAGATATTACATTAAAGTCACAAACAAGGACAGCTACATATGGGTCTAATCCTAGAGGACTCTCCTTATGGCTTACAAGTTTTTTGTGTCCACCGCTGTTGCTTTTTACCAGTGTGTGAGTGTGTGTGTGATGTCTGATGTTGTGACAGTTTACTAAAGTCATGCTGTATTTTAGGTCTGCTGGGTCCCGCTAAAAGAGACGCCTGGCTGCAGCTCAGAGCAGAGGTGGAGGCTCTGACTGATTCCTGGCTCACACACGCACTCAAGTCCCTGTCCATCATCAGCTCCAGGTGCCGCATTATATATGTTACTCTTTCTTTCTCCCGTTCCTCCCCTCCTTTAATTAAGAAGGTCAAGATTTAAAGTGTGGGAACTGATCCATATTCTGCATCAAAGGACTTTAAAGCTGGTGTTGGCAACAATCTAGAAAAGTGTAGGCAGGTGGTGCCAATGCTGAAACAGAAACTTTGTCTGCAGGATTCTCTGCTATTGAATCAGGCTTTCACTGAAGGGACGTACACATACATCTGAATTTGTAGAACAGCCAATAGGAACGCACTCTCTCTGAAATGAGCTGTGATTGGCTAAAGCCTCCTGTCAAGGACTATATTTCCTAAAGCCTGAAAACTGAGCCAAGTTCTCTCTCAGACCACTTGAATTACAATATGCACAGAGTCTGTTAGCCAAAATAAAACCACCTACCCCAGCTTTAACTCATTGATCCCTTCATCTATCCTTTCTTTTACCTCTACATCACACGCTCTGCTCTCTGTCCATGTCCCACAGGAGTAACTGTGTAAACGTGTTGGTGACCACAACGCAGCTCATACCAGCACTGGCTAAAGTTCTTTTGTATAGTCTGGGATCTGTTTTCCCCGTTGAGAACATTTACAGTGCAACAAAAATAGGTAAGACGCAAACACTATCACTATCATGAATACTAAACAACATATTATACATACATACATATTTTAACAGTTCAAAGGTCACATGTATTTTGTTGGTTATCAGTTATTTTGATGTTTTTTTCATTGACTCAATATGTCACTGATATCCTGTTTCTTGTTAAGATATTAAACTTATTGCTTTAGTTGGGCTCAGGTACACTGAACAGCTTGTCAGGAATGTTTGAGTTGTTTTATACCCTGTGTGTGTGAGTGTGTATGTATGTGAGTGAAAGTAAAACTGAATCGAGTTCATATTAAATCAACAGATCATGCTGGTTACACAACACAAACACACTCAGAGAGCGAGACCACCTCTTCAAGAAGGTCTTGGTCTGGTTATTTTGGTGCGCACCCGAGTGCGACAGCTGTGTTCACACCTGCCCAAATGAACCAGCAAATGAACTTGAGTTCGACTGAACCGAACCAAACAGGGCAGGAGTGAAAGCACCCTAAGAAAGTGTACAAATAGTTTGCAGTATTTATGAGCAAGCTAGCCAACATTAGTTAGGAAACTGTGTGTCTCAAATCCGGCATTCAGAACGGAGATCGCCTCGGCAGGTGATGGTCACCTGCATTTGCTCATGTGTGCGCAGGCCCTAAAGACTGTGCACGCATACACAGACTGTAAATCTTGTTGCAGGTGTGAGAGAGAAGTTAAGCCATTATTCTTATTGGTTCATTAAGTTCGGTGACCTCACAAAATTCCAACATAGCTCCACCCACTTTCTACCCGAGCAGAATAATAGTCGTAATAATTGAAAGCACCTGTGTAGATGTGTAGGGTCTTTAATATGTCACGTTTAATCTCAGACTCACGCCAACCTGAACAACACTATATCCGTCCTCACCTCACATGAGGTCCTGATCTGGCCTTTAACAACTCTGACACTCGTGGGATCTTCCAGGCCAAACGCCCACACTCTGAATGGACTCCATTAGCCCAAACCTCAGTCGGTTACGCCAATGTACCATAACTGTGGCCAACACTAAATCATATTCAACCGTACATCAATCTGAGCGAGGGAAACAAAACAACTCAGATTGGGGGGTAGAGAGCCAAAACACTCAGGAAAGAAAGCTCAGAGCCAAGTGTGTGTGTGTGTGTGTGTGTGTGTGTGTGTGTGTGTGTGTGTCTGTGAGGTTATGTTACACCCATTTCAACCCCACTGTGCCTTGATTCAAGTAGACTTAGCAGTGCGTAACCATGGCAACCACCTGAGGTTTTAAGACACAAGCAGACTGCAGAGGTATTTCAGGTCAGATGTCATATCGCATAGACTCACGGATACATGAAGTGCGACTTTTGACATCTCTCACAAGCACGTCTTGACTTTTAGTTGTTGAGGCAACCAGATTTATTATATTTATCTGAAGTGTGTCTCAGGATGCACCACGTGGGTGTCAGGATTAATCAATGTGAGCGATCTCTTATGGGTCTCTGATGTGTATGTGTGTGTGTGTGTGTGTGTGTGTGGGTATGACTTCAGTTGCCTTTAGGGACACAAATCAGACTCAAGACCAGTTCATCTGGGGCGGCTCACCCAATTGGAGACAAAAGCTGTGCAACCATTTCAGTAAAAGCCAATTTTTTGGGTTAGTGGTAAGTGTTAGAGTTAGGTTAAGAGCTAAGTAGGATTTATACTTCTGTGTTGAACTAATGCCGTACTTAGGGTGTAGGCTCTGCATAGACGAGTTCCCTACACCATAGCCTAACGTGCACCTCCCCAGAAAGGTAACTACATGTCGCGGCAAGGCAGACCTCCTGTTTATTTTTGTAAGCTGAACCATTCCCCTCTGTTGAAACCAATTTTTAATTTACTTTTATTTCACAGATAATAAATAGTAAGTAGTAGCCTAAAGTGCTAACTCATTTCTGGGTTTTAGGACTCATTCCTGGGACACTCTATTGAACCATGTTTTATGTGTGTTTAGGTGCTATAGTGCACTTCACCGAAACTCAACACAGTGACCTCAAGCTAACATTTTGGAGATGTAGTTGCAGAGCGACAGACACATGACGCACAACTATAAATTATCACAACGACATAGGCCACTTGCGTAAGCTACATAATTTGAAACGATGAATCTCCAATCTCACTGACTGGATTCAGACAGACCCAAACCCAAACATTCCACATTTTGCGTATAATGAAAGCCAAGGCTGGTGCCAATAAGTGAAGTAATTGCATGTCTTACCTTTAGAAGAGCTGCAAGCAGCGGTGCTGAACCTCCTGAAACAAATGACCTTCCACTCAGTTGTACACTTTCTGGTTAAGTCAGTGACACAGTGGCGAGATGTCACGTCCATCTCTGTTCCAGTAGACGTGGACACCCTGATAGTGCACAGCAACATTACACACATGAAAATAATCTCTGCGTGACATTGCGTGTACTACCACCAAGTGTACCTTGACAGTGTACAAAAAGTATGTCACGACCAAGCTTCTCTTGCAGTAGCTTCTGGACGCCACCATGTTTCCCTCACATCAGAGCAGCTCCATCAAATACCTGGCTAAGAATCTTTGATGTGTCCAGTTCAGCTCCATTAAACTCCGCCAAAACGGTGTCTGGTAATGTCTGTGCATCACCTTTAACAGCGGTTGCTATGGTGAGCAGACGCTCTGTGACCTCATATGACCATCTGATGACAATCAATATATTCTCACATCCTGTGGGGTCACGGGTCCCATCTACTGTCACATAACAGGAGTCTCCTACCTCCTCCACTGTGGCCTTAGTCACCACACTGTTCCGTGTACTTATGAGTTCATTTTGCATGTCGAAATCCGGGTCCTTTTTAATCGTATAGTCCAGTAAGGATAGAAAAAAGGCCGCTCCCTCCCTCCGACATGTTGTCAAAAGCAACCGGTGTCTGAGACCTACGGTAGCCGCTAGCTACATTGCCGACAACATAAACAAAATGCTGCATCGGTTTTGATGCTATAACAGTTATTTCAAACCAGTCTCGGTTGTGATACCGAGCAGGGACAAATGGACGGTTCCTACAATGCTGTCAGGGTACTGCTGTACCAATTTGGTTGGGCTGGTCGGTCTCGAGGTCATCCACAGGTGCTATTCCACAGGTAGCACGTAGGCTAGCAGGTGCATTGCTAGCTTGTTAGCTTCGGAGGCAGCGGTGCTGGGGCCGGGCGCGTTTGCTCCCTCTTCCGTAGATGGAGTTTTAGGAGGCAGCACCGTGTGGCCACTTTCCTATATCCATTCTTAGTCTGATAATAGCTTGCTCTAACTGTGAAAAAATGCTAGCATCGTCTAGCTAACTGACCGCACTTTCTCGACGTCTTGGCAACAACTCTAACTAGCAGGTCATAGGTCAAGCACCGGACCAATGAGCATACGTCCCCAGGTGTGACGCATATATAACCAACAACTGTGTATTTTTTATTTAATTTTTATTTTTTTCATTCTTTTATTTCATTTACCAAAGATGATTTCGTGTTCAATATGACAAATGTAAAATAATTATTAAAATACAAAGTTTGAATTTTCATGTTTAACCGGTATCCCTTGTACTGCCCATTACCAGATATCCCACCTTTGTCCCCTCCAACCTAGATGGAGCCTTCCGTACTTGAAAGGGGTATCCATTGTACCTATCCACCTTATTCCTGAGGGCACTACTGTAGAAATGATTATGTGCGCAACTTCCTGTGAGATAGTGGAAGTAGCAGTAAGCTAGTTACCATGCGATTCATTTACGTTGCGTGAGACTCAAGATGATGTCGTAAAATGTCGGAATTTCCTGTTTAAATTGGCGGTATGCGTCCCCATTTGCGTTTGTACCATTTACGACCTAAACAAAGATGGATGCCTCCATAAAGCAGTCGTCGCTATTGCAGTAGCGGAGTACAAAGATCTTCTACAAAGGTTGGTGCTTCACCTCGAAGACCTCTCCCGTATATTTTAGAACCCCCCTCCCAATGGGTCTTGTATCCGCGAAAGTGTCATCTCCTGTAACTACAAGGTTCAAAAACTTCAGCATATTAATTAACTATCTCCTGGATTTTGCTGCTCAAATGCTGGCAGACAGTTTGCTTTCACCTCGAACGTAGCAAGCCTTTATTATTAGCAACACTGCTAGCTACTTTTACCAACACCAACGGATAAACACATACACGACATTCCACACACAACACTTCATAAAGCATTCCCATAAGGCATTATAATGTGTATGAGTAATTAAAATGAAGACTCAAATTTGCTAAACAGTAAAAACAATAGCTAAGAGCACAGCCACATAGGGAGCAGCCATCTTTGCTTTCGTCAGTCTTTCGAAAGTCGTGGTCCTCTGAGTTTGTACGAGACCGCTACTGGTAGAACCGCTTCAAAGAGGCGTGTCATGACGTGTCGCTGCGTAATTTTGCGCAGCTACCTGTCTTTCCTACTGTCTTACTAGTGGTAAGATCTATATAGAACAGCCCATTAATCCCATAGACCGTCTGTGGGTAGTCCCAGTGGCTACTCTAGGTGGCTAACCGCCAATGGGAACTGCCCATGGCACTTGTATCTCGACCAGTAGCCTACTTTTGTTGCGTTTGCTGATCCTCTATGGTACACAAATACAGTATAGCCTAGTATAATCACATATCGAAACAACGGGACGTTGGACTAATGGGATGTCGGACCAATGACATGGACCCCCGCCAACGGTGGTTCTTTCGAAAGTATTTTGCCTTCAGTTTAGAAAATACTGATTTATTTTTTAACAAATATTTAACTAATGTTAACTTAGCATTTTCTAAAATGTCTTTGCGGAGCTCTGGTAACTGTTGCAATGTCCGTGTCTGTAACGACTAACAACCAGTCAAAGCTAAATTTTTGTCTTCAGCAACTGTGTGTTGTACATTTAACCAGAACATCGTCAGTACATGATATCCCTGTCTTTCCCCGTCTGACTTCATTCTCAACCTACACTAGAAAATTGCTCATTATAAAATAAACTCAGAAACATACTTTGAAATATGTATTTAGTCATCAGGGCTGAGAATGTGTTACTGATTTACCGTTCTTCCTTTATATCATATAAAGAAATGATTGGGATTAGGGCAGGTTGTGGTTATGGTTAGGGTCACTCTCCAGGAAATGCATGTCAGTCTATGTAATGTCCTCCAGAGTGACCTAAGTGAACGTGTGAGTGTGTGTTTGTGTGTGTAAGTGTGTGAAAGCCTCCTCTCCTTCACTTCCCCCCTTGATGCACACAGCTCTGCCTCTTCATGTTTTATTTCCATCTAAACAACAAAGGAAAAACCTGTGAAAGCCATTTGTTTGTCTCCAGGCAAAGAGAGCTGTTTTGAGCGTATAGTCTCCCGCTTTGGCACTAACATTACATATGTTGTGATTGGCGATGGGAAGGATGAAGAGCATGCGGCCAGCCAGGTAAACAAACGACTTCTGAACTTTGACCCCTCTGACCTTGTGACCCCCTCCTTCCTTCCCCCTTTGTTTATTTGTTTTTTTGCAGGAAAAGAGAGTTGCTTTGAGCGCATAATGCAAAGGTTTGGCAGGAAAGTAGTGTATGTTGTAATTGGGGACGGTGTGGAAGAGGAGCAGGCGGCCAAAAAGGTAATGGACCCGCAACCTCACCGTGACCCCGCCTACTCCACACAGTGTGAGCTCTGATTGGACGAAGCCTGCCTTTCTTTGCTGTAGAGGACTTGTGTTGGTCGTTTACTTTTTTCTGTTTTTACTTGCTGTTGCTTTTTTTCCCCTCTTTTTTATGGAGTGACGGGAGATTTTATTGCAACTGTCAGGGTTGGAAAAAAAACTTGTGACTGAGGCTTGGCTAATGTTGTACATTTTGCACCTACTTTTTAAAGTCAAATATACCAAATTTATGAGATCAGATGAATTGCTCTGGATCATATGCTTCTCTGATTCAACTTGATTTGTGTCACATTTGACATTGAAAATAAACGGCTGCCAAAATGTACACAGTGAAAAAGCTTTAAACAATCTAATTTGTTTAGAGCAGTAATGCTGGGTTTTTTCCAGTGGTGTGTGGAGTCTGATTTCTCATTGGTAGTGTAGTTTAAGTGAGAGAGAAGTTAGTTTACTGAAAAGAAAAGTAGTGGTATAGGAAGACATATTTCCATAAGTGTGAATATAAATCCCATCTCTTTTCCAGCTTTGGGTTTCATTCATAATGCTGGGTGCTGGGATTGTTAAAGAAACAGTTTGGTATTATGGGAAATATCCATGTTTGCTTTCTTGCTGAGAGTTAAATGAGAATATTGATACCACTGTCTCATCCGTCCCAAACATAAGGATACAGCTAGCAGCCCGTTAGCTTAGCTTAGCATATAGGCTGGAAGCAGGTAAAAACAACCAGCCTGTCCAAAGGATAAAAAATCTGCTTACCAGCATCTATAAAGCTCACTAATTAACACGTCACACATTATTTGTTTAATTCAAGCAACAAAAAAAAACACAATGTGAAAACAATTTCACATTTTACAGGAAGCTAACGTGCCCTTCAGTTAGGCTCTTGTTTACTGTGTTTACGAGATTTGTGACATGTTTGCTGATATTTTCAGAAATGGTGGAGGCCATGAAAGTTTGGTTTTTTTTAATCATGATATATTAGAATTTAAGTCATATGCAGTTATGTTATTGCGCCTCGTATTTTCTGTATTGCGTGACCAGCTCGCTAGCTTGCTAAATTGTTAGCCTTGGTGGCCTCTAGACCACAGACGCATAATTGTAACTACATACTGGACCTCAAGATCGCACCTGTTCAATCCAGTGGAGTTGTTCGCGTGGGGCATACCCCCAAAAAAAGTTCCTAGCTTTGGGTTTACCACCATGATATGCGGCCTACTGAGTCTGCGAGTTCCCGCTTGGCTCAGAGACTTTACTTAGTGATGATGTAATGGATTTTTAAAGTTTTACAAACATAACACCTTAATGGATAAAAAAATCATAGAACTCATATATATATATATAGATTTTTTTTTTCATCATAAAAGTCATAGCTAATTGACCTTGTTTACAGTTTGAGTCTATGGAGAAAATGCTTTTTGGGCTGCAGGGAATTTTTGGTTGCAATACCGCAAGTGGCCACTAGCAAAAAATTGGAAACAAGGCCTAGCTGCGTTCCTTGGGGCCTGTTCGAGACAGTTGTTGCTGTTGCCCAGCAGTAGTGCTCTTACAACTTTACGCTAAGCATATCGTGTACAGTTTTCCATGTGGTAACCAAGAGCACACATATTACATTTGAAGGCAGCATGTGCGATTTAAGTTACTCTGGTTGCCTGGCGCCTTCATGGTGAGGACAAAGGCCCGTTAGCTTGGCTTACAATTAAGTCTTGTCATCCTTTGTGAAACCACTTTTCTACAGATCAAACAAATAAGATGAGCATGTAGGCGTATTTTTATAACTCATGACAGAACCAGGCTAGCTGTTTTCCCGTTTACACTAACGGCTGCTGGCTGTAGCCTTCTTGAACTTCTCTCAGACATGAGTGGTGTCCGTGTTCTCACATCTAAATTAACTCTCAGGATAAAAGCAGATAACTGTATTTCCCAAAATGCTGAACTCTTCCTTTAAGCCTTAGGGTTGCATGGGTTTTGTTTGCAGTGCTTTTGCAAAGCAAGCAGCTACAAGCTACTGTAGTGTAGCTTGCATGTCATAAGGTGGCGGTGTGCAACTACGACAACAGTCCCGCTGGTTTTAATGATGTGTGTGTGTTCACTCCGCAGCACAACATGCCTTTCTGGAGGATATCCAGTCACTCTGACCTGCTGGCACTACACCAAGCACTGGAGTTTGAGTACCTGTAACTATTATAGCAATATGGACTCATGCAATGTTACCGCGGACATGGTCAGCCAGGCAGCCCCCCCTTCTTTTGTATAACTATTTAAGAACAAACACAATACACTGCAACTGTTTTTGTGATTTTTTTTTTCTTTTTGTCTTGTCTTTTTGAACGTCTGGATTTACAAACTCTGAACGGTCTTAAGAAGCAAAGGAGAGGTGACAGGAGGTAAAGGAAACAACAGTGGGGTTAAGAGATGACTTAACGACCCAGCTCGGCCCTCGAGGCCTTGACGCTGGGAACGGACCGCTGTGAAAACCCCTGTCTACTGTCCTTGCAGCTGTAGCAGACTGAAAGCCTGTAAAGGCAAAAGACTTCCCTCGGCCTGGGAGTATGTTTCTTGGGCAACTCCTTGATGTTTGCTTTGTTCTGGAGCGCCCAAACTGGGACGAACTGTCTTCAAATAACTACGGCTTCTCTGTACAGGCGACATGTGCGGGGATAACAGCTGCTTTTTTTAAAGTGTTTACTTCCTGGTGGTATAATAATCACAATACAATGCAGTCTGCATCAGAAACTTGTGTAAATTATTTACAATAAACTTAAGGGGCAGTGGTGGATGTTTTTGTCAAGGAAATAAAATGTTTGGGGGTCTTTTTTTTTTTCCTCTGGATTTTTGTAATTGTTTGGGCAGGGGGATTTGAGGATGTGCGTCATGATGTGTTGTGCCTTAATGTGTTTGAATGTCTTTTCTTTATTCAGAAATGTCTATGTATGTAGATATAAAGGAGAAAACTTATCCAAATGACCTACGCATCCTGTCTTCCCTGATGAAATGTAAGACCGATGAATCAAACCAAAAGTAAATGCAGTACCGATAGTATTAAACGTATCAAGGTTTCCTGTGAGCTGGTGGTAAAGCACATTTAGTAAATACAATAAAGGTGTGAAATTGGACATCCCACATGTGGCAACAACTCAACACATTTAGGCGTAGACATGGTCAAGACGACCTTCAGAAGTTCAAACCGAGCATCAGAATGGGGAAGAAACACGAGAGGAGAATGGACAGACTGGTTCAAGATGATAGAAAGGCAACAGTAACTCAAATAACCACTGGTTACAACCAAGGTCTGCAGAAGACCATCTCTG